>NC_134857.1:77541142-77914892 GCF_049852395.1 Peromyscus maniculatus bairdii | reverse complement strand
TGAATTAAAAATATTTATTATGGAATCTGTTTGCAACCATTATGATGAAAAATATAAAAGTATGTGAAACACACAAACTCAGAACAATCTATCTTCAGAGAGCTTAGGGCTCCGGGGATGGCTTAGTTTGTGAGGAACTCCCACTCAGACATGAGAGCTGAGTTCAGACCCCGTCTCCTACATAAAAGTAATATAAAAAATAAGCCACATAAGGATGGATATCACACAGAAAATCTGGATTGTGTTGTCTTTGATATTTTTAACTCCAGAGAGACATTTGATTGTAAAGGCTGCTGAGTTAAACCAATATGTATATTTTAAAGGTATCTTGACTTCAAAATTTGGATCTAAGGATATGTTGTTTTAGAAAGGAGGTTCTGCTTTTGTTTCCACAGAAAGCAAGAGGCTATGGATTTGTTCCAGATTAAGATACATCAGGTTTGACCAGCCAAGATCCCCTGAAAGGTCTCCAATGACACCAAGGCCCAGATGATCCAACATCCAAAACGATTTTAAGGCAACTAGCTCAGACAATACAGCCTCATGACCTACTCCATAAGCCTAAAATTTTCTTTGTGTCCCCATAAGAATACAGCGCCCTCACCCAACAGGAAGTAGTATGAGGAGCTACGCCCAAATTCCCAAATATACCAAGCTGGCTTTGGAGATGGAATTGGCTCACTCCTTACGTAAATGCAAGCATATTGCTAAAAAAGAAAAAAAGAAAGGTTGAGAGATTCTTCTGTCCCATATCAAAAGAGCCCTCTGGTGTAGGACAGAGAAAAACCAATATTTTTATTTAAAACAGGATGATTATCTTTCTAAAGAAGACAGGGGGATATGACATGGAAATATAGGATATAGATATGATAAAATAAAAGGGTGGATTATTGAACCTACTTTTAAAGAACAACTTGTTTAAAATGTTTTACATTGGTATAGATTTTAGTTTATTGATACAAATTTAGAGTTGATTTTGGTCTACTATATATATATATTTCTACTCTTGTTTAAGGTATTATGTTTATGTAACTCATTTACATTGTAATGGATAATTAAGAAATACAGATTAATAATTAGTCTTCTATGATAATCAAACTTATAGTCATGTTAATTTAGTTTTCTAGGTATATATAGATATATTTCAGACAGATAAGTTGTCTTTAAACACTTCAAAGACCTACAGAATATGGCATTTAAAATGTTTTAAAAATTTAGACTTTCTGGACAGTGAGACATGTCTGCTCCTGACAGCACCAATTTACTTCAGAGAGGAAGATGAGCATCAAAGACACTCTATATGGAGTTTATCTTCTTCTTGGCAAAAACAGTCATTTGGGCAAGAAACTGTTCTTGCCTAGACTGCTTGATCGACTGGACATGCAGGACCCATGGGAAGGTGACCACTGAATTTTGCTTGGCAAAATGGTCCTTCAGGTTCCTGCTTCACAGAGGAAACTGCCAGACATTCTACAGGACACAGAGAAAAGTGACTGAAAGACTCTAGGCCTGTGGACTGAAGACAGATGCCCCAACTTTACAAAAGAACCTTGGATGAATGTCCAGGCTACCAGTTGTCTCTGTCTACCCTGCAAGACTCCCCGAAAGTTGCTTGTGTTCTCCCATTTCTCAGGTAATATTATATCCTTCTGAGGTCTTTGATGTAGTTGAAGACTAGATGGTTATAATTTCCTTAGTTATGATAAAAGATAAGTTAGATATGAAACCTTAGACTCACAAATATAGGATAGATAGAACATCCTCTTTAATTTTGCCAAATACAAATAGACTAAATATTGTAAATGTAATTCTTGCTTGATAATTATTCTGTTATATGTAATTTTACTATGTTAAAGTTAAAACCTTTTTTGAAAAAAAAAAAGGGGGGGGAAGTGCTGTGGATATCGCTCTGTATAAATAAAATGACAATTAGCCAGTAGCCAGGCAGGAAGTATAGGCGGGACAAACAGAGAAGAGAATTCTGGGAACAGGAAGGCTGAGCCAGCAGACGCCAGCCCGCTGTCAGGGAGCAGCATTTAACAGGCACACAGGTAAAGCCACGGAACACGTGGCGACATACAGATTAACAGAAATGGGCTGAGTTTAAGTGTAAGAGCTAGTCAGTGGTAGGCCTGAGCTATTGGCCGAGCAGTTCTAAATAATATTAGCCTGTGTGTGTTTATTTGGGTCTGAGTGGCTGTGGGCCCGGGCAGGACTGGAGATAATTCCAACTACAGTATGACATGTGTCTGAAAGCGCAGCACTAGGGAGCAGAGACAGACAAATCCCAGGAGCTCATTGGCCAGCTGAATCATGGAGCTCTAGGTTCAGTGAAAGATCCTGACTTAATAAATAAGGTGGAGAGCAGTAGAGACAGTACCAGACATTAACCTCTGGCCTCCACACACCCAAGCACAGATATACAACTGCATGCATACACACACCCAAACATGTGCAAACACTACATACATGCAAATACAAAAACAAACATACAAGCACACACAAGTGAAGAGCTTACATGTACATATCCAATGTTCAAATAACATTAAATATCACATATATTTTAATCTGTCTAGCTAGCTATAATTTAAAATTACTCTAGATAATTCAATCACCATCACTGAAAATCACTTAATTTTACATACTGACTTAATTTACTTTAAATATGTCTACATAAACTGGGTGTAGTGGGACACACCTGTAATGCCAGCATTTAGGATGCAGACGCAAATGGATGCAGGGGAGTCAGGGCTACATAGTAGGACCCTGTCTCAAGGGACTGGAAAGATGGTTCAGTTGTTAAAAGGACCCACTGCTCTTGTAGAGGAAAGAGGTTCAGTTCCTAGCACCCACATGGTGGCTTACAACTATTTATAACTCCAGTTCCAGAGGATCTGATGCCCTCTTCTGCTCTCTGTTGAGTGTGCACACATGCACACACATGGTGGACATACATACATGCAGGCAAAACACTCATAAGCATAAAATAAAATAAATCCAAACATTTTTTAAAAGACCATCTCAAAAACACAAAACAAAGTACACATATTTTACTAGGGAGAAGACTCAATGGATAAGCATTTGCCACACAAGCAGAGAACCTGAGTTCTGTTCCCCAGAATCCACGTAAAGTCAGAAGCTGTACCTCTGAAGCAGGAGGACAGGAGACGATGTGAAAATTCCCAGAAGCTCACAGACCAGCCAGTTTGGCACATGCAAAGACAAGAGACACTGTCTTGTGGTGTGGTGGCACATACTTTTTGGTTTTTGTCCTTGTTCAAGACAGGGTTTCTTGGTGTAACAGCCTTAGCTGTCCTGGAACTCGCTGCTTTGTAGACCAGGCTGATCTTGAACTCACAGAGATCCTTCTGCCTCTGCCTCTTGAGTGCCAGGATTAAAGGTGTGCGCCACCACTTCAAGGTTGTGGCACATGCTTTTAATCCCAGAACTTGGGAGGTAAAGGCAGGTATATTTCTGTGACTTCAAGGCCAGTCAGAGCTACATAGTAAGACACTGTCTGAATTTAAGGAAAAAAAGGGGGGAGGGGGGCAGAGAGTGCTGGAGTATGCCTCTAATCCCAGCATTCAGGAGGTAGACCTCTGTGAGTTCGAGGCCAGCCTCGTCTACAGAGCAAGTACAGGACAGCTACAGCAACACAGAGAAACCCTGTCTTGAAAAACCAAAAAAAAAAAATGTCTAAAATACATAAAAGGCAGAAGGCAAGGATCAATACTTGAGGTTGTCTCTGACTTCCATATGTAGCCATAGCAAGTATGCACACACAGTCATATACACATATATAATAAAACACATACACATACAAAAGGTTTTTAAAAATCTGGCAAATAGATGTATTAGTAAACAGCTTAGGAGACAGCTTGGACAGGGAAGTGTCTGCAGGGTAAGCAAGAGGACCTGGGTTCGAGTTCCCAGAACTGACATAAAAAGTCAGCAAAAGTGGCACATGTGTGTAATTTCAGCAGTGAGCATCAGATAGGTAGATCCCTATGGATCACTATCCCTATGGATCCCTGGGTCAGCCAGCCTCACATAATTGGAAAACCAATTATAATTGGAAAACCAAGCCAAGGACAGACTGTCTCAGAAAACCAAGGTGAATGCTGCTTGAGGAACACACTTAAAGCTGACCTTGCTTCCACACTCATGTGCACACATAAAACTAATTAAATACAAATACATGTTATACTAGTACTTGCTAAAGATTGTGTAAGGAAGTATTTTAGGAGTTCAAGTAGGAGATCAATGTGGGCTGAGCTATAAGGACCAGGGCGAGCATCTTCAAGAGCCAGCTCCTGCAAGGCCAGGTGATACACAGTCAGAATGCACTGCTTAGAACACCAAGGAAGCTGACTTGGCTGAGACAGAGTGACACATATTTGCATCCTCCCCATTTTCTGTCTATAAAGCACAACACCTTCCATACGACAGACACTTAATAACTGACGGAAGGAAGCTGAGAGCAGACTAGATCTTTTTATAGTCTCAGAAGAGGAATGTCTTGATGAAAATGGCATTTCATAACCCTGACCGAGCAGCAAAAATGCTTCCCAAGGAGACATCAAGGCTCTATCACATCCTTGACTACGACCTTGCACAAATGTTTCTGTATTTAATTTACTTAATTTTGCACATTCTTAGAAACAGTAACTGCTTCTGTGAGTCCTTTACACTGTTTTAGTGCACAGAACTAATCACGCAAGGTGAAAATCCCCACCATACTGGAAGCTTTGCTGTGTAGTCAATTCTGAGAGTCCCAGCTAGACTCTGACAAGCTGTTCTCTTACTTTGCTTTCATACCTGAGAGTGCTTCTCCCCGCTGCAAGACTTCTTCAATGTTGGCAACCATGATCCTCTGCACATCTTGCAATTCAGTGTTGATGGAGCCTAGATTTCTCCGAGCACGACTATCAATGTAGAGTTTCTTGGTTTTCTGAATGAAGGTATCTAGAATGATGATAAGTAACCATTAACAATTTTCCTGTCCATCAAGCCACTGAAAGAGGTAATCAGAACTTGATTTTATTCCAAGACTGGCCACTGGCCACTGTCTTGAGTTTATTCCTACATCTGCCATCTGTCTGCTGTTGGCTTTGACCTCTTTGTAAAATGTTAAGATGACCATTCAGGTGAACTGTCCTTGGGACACCTCTGAGTTTGAGGCAATTACTACCAGAATCCATAGAGATATTAAGACCCATTTAGTAAACCATTACTGAAGACAGAAAAATTTCAAACTATATTCAGAGACCCCTTGGGTTTCATTACTTAATTCTACACATCCCCTGAAATAACTAACACTGTCAACACTTTATATCACAGCCTAAAATGGCCAAAGAGTTAGAGCAGCAGTATACTTTCCAAATTTACCCCAAATCAAACATGATCAAAACCTGCAAAATCACCAATACAGAACCGTAGTTTCATCCACTTGTAGCCTAGTTGTCTGCATTTCTCAAAACTGTGGGGATGGCATATCAGAAGTATTTTCAACTCTTGACAAAACAATCTACCGCTATGCTGTTGATCCCTGACTTGGCTTTCAATTCCCGCTCCATCCTCCTGCACTCTGGGACGCTGAGCTCCGTGGAGCACGGACTAGCAGTGTCCCTCCACTAAAAGCTTCTGCTCCTTCAAGCTGGTCTGCCCCTAAGTGCTTTCCCTTTCAGCTCAGAAGCCGCTCCTTCCCTTGACATCTTCCTTCTGAGGATGGGAACAACTATACTGCTCATGGTCCTGAGTCACTATACGTGGAATTGCAGTCTGTTTCTGTCTTTATTCACCTGAAGCTTATTTGGGTAAGCCATCTACTTCCTTTGTGACCTTGATACACTTGTCTTATTATTCCCTTGGATTTACTAAACTTGTTATCCAGAAAATATCATTTAAAAAACTATATATCGCCAGGCGGTGGTGGTGCACGCCTTAAATCCCATCACTGGGGAGGCAGAGCCAGGCGGATCTCTGTGAGTTCGAGGCCAGCCTGGTCTACAGCGTGAGATCCAGGACAGGCACCAAAACAACACAGAGAAACCCTGTCACAAAAAAACAAAAAAACAAAAAAAATCATATAAATTAGCATTTGGCCATTTTCTCTATATTACTAAAAGCAAGATGATGTACCTGTCTAACAAACTTAAAAACTTTAGAAATTCCAAGACATAAAGATGTTTCTCTTTTGACTAAGGATTTCAGCAATGTATTCTGACTCTGCCTGTTCTAGCTCTCAATGCTTATCATGCACAGGCCATTTCCTTTGACCTACTAAGAGCACAATCTTTTACAGGTCTGACTGGTGCTGAACTTTCCCCTAATTCCTGTGCAAGTACAGACACTCACACTTGCTACTTCTGAAGGTAACAAACAGGGTTTTCAAATACCATATATTTTCTAATTAGAGGTTCTTATTCTACTGGGAAGAAAAAACAAAACAAAACAAAACAAAACACCAATCATCATTTTTCCTGATTTCCATAGAATTAGTCTTACTGTGTGAGCCTACAGATTAAAGAACTCAGTTATGATAGGGTAGTCAAGTATACTGTTACGTAGAATTTGTCACACAAACTAACCAACAAAAAGGCACATGGGGAAAAAGACAAAAGACTAGAGGAATTTACTAATAAGAAGGAAGCCTTCTTCATTCAAAAAGACAAAAAGGTACATTTGGAGAAGGGACAGAATCAAACCCTTCCCAGGCAAATTCCAGGGGAAAACGTGTCAACATTATAATCAGTGTATCAAAGGGTTTCTCCACAATGTTTACTCCTTAAGAGAGAAATGCAGGGTCCAGTCTTACCAAACTCGATGAAGGAATAGGGCCTGGACACGGTGGGCACCTTCTTCCCATGCTGCTCATCAAATTCTGAGTGCAAGTCTTCCAGGTAGGCAAAGGCCAACTTCTTAGGGAAAGCAGCTTCACACAAGACCAAGTAACACACCCCCTGCTCAATAATGTAGCTGGAGGAAAGAGCAAGACACGGTTACTCACCAAGGGACCGTACTGCGTGTGGAGGCTGACTTTTAGGACTCCATCAGCTTGTGTAAACATCTGGTCCAAGTCAAAGGGTTCACTTCAGATCACGGATTGTTAGAACCAAGAAGTCAACTGTCTTCCCACTACTAAACACAGATCCAAAAAACGGGGCTGGCATGG
The DNA here is from genome assembly GCF_049852395.1 of Peromyscus maniculatus bairdii. Taxonomy (NCBI): domain Eukaryota; kingdom Metazoa; phylum Chordata; class Mammalia; order Rodentia; family Cricetidae; genus Peromyscus; species Peromyscus maniculatus. The sequence goes on along the minus strand of NC_134857.1, from coordinate 77,907,718 downwards.
GTGTCTCAGCACTGAGGAACACTTGTTCTTGCAGAGGATCTGAGTTCATTCCCAGCATCCAGCATCCACAGGGTAGCTCACAACCATCTCTAGCTCCAGGCCCAGAGAACTTGAACGCCTCTTCGGACCCCTGTGGGCACCAGGCATGCAAGCACGCACGCACGCACGCACGCACGCACACGTGTGTGCACACACACACACACATACACACACACAGAGGAAAAACACTCATATACATAAAAGTAAATAGAAAAAAATACCCAGAAGAGAGTAGGCACATTGTAATTGTTTATTCATTATACAATTTTTCAATTAATATATGTTAATACCTAAGAGGTTATTTTTGAAAGCTACAGGCATAATGACTCCATCCATCCTATGACCATGTATGACAAAAATATTAGTGTATACATATTAAAGTCCTTCCAGTCACAACATAAAAGAGAACTAAGAATTTATGGAGAAAAAAGTTAGAAGTTAAATGAGATAATGTTTACTGGCATAGAAAAAAGCCACCTCAAAAATAGTCAAGCTACCTACTTCTGACCGGAAGAATGTTGTGGAATATTATTTTAACTAGGCAAAGGTGTGTTACCTTTGTTTCTGCTGACTTTAACAATGTAAAGATGTGTTACATTTGCTTCTGTTGCATTTGTTTAACTATGTAAAGATGTGTTGCTGTTTCACCTTGCCTGCCTAAGGCACCTGACTGGTCCAATAAAAAGCGGAATGGCCAAGAGCTAGGCAGGAGAGGGATAAGTGGGGTTGGCAGGCAGAGAGAATAAGTAGGAGGAGAATGAGAAAAGGGAGAAGAGAATGAGGGAGAAAGAAAGGGAGATGGCCCCGGGCTAGCCAGGCAGCTACCATACAGGAAAAAAGTAGAAAGCCCTGAGGCAAAAGGTAGATAAAGAGAAACAGCTTAATTTAAGTTAAAAGAACTAGCCAGAAATGTGCCTAAGCTAGTGATAAGTCTCCCTGTCATGATTTGGGAGCTGGTTGGTTTCCCAAAAGAAAAACCCTGGTACAGAAGAACTCTAGTCAACTGGAAAACCATTCAACAATGGTATTGACTCCTTTTTGTGACAGTGAGCTCTCTGGTATTCTGGGAAGGGGCTTTGTGACTATGGAATATTCTTGGGGAAAAGTTAAGCTACTAAGAGCCTTTCAAACCTTTTAGTCACAGTACTCTTTATTCCAACAAAACATATACTAACAGGGCTTATGTGCGCAGAGGACAAGGTCAGAGGTTCTTTGGTTTAGGTGGTTGAAAAGCACGAAGTCTGTCTGACACAAACTCCCCTCCCGCCTTCTGTTCCTGACCCCTGAGGCATCCTAGAGCCCCACAAAGGAACATTTAAGACTTGGTGCTCTCTCGGGCACAGAGTGATGTTTAACTGCTGTCCTACCACTTGCACGGGCACCTGGGTGAACTGACCTCCTTGACTTTAATCTGCACTGTCATTTATGACGCTGGTGTCATTCCCAGAGAAATCAACGGGACTTACAGCCCTACTTCAAAGCTACAGGGACACACAAATCCAGTAACATAAGTCATACTCTGGTAGTGTTGATAGCCTTTCAGATGAAATGCTAAGTCACACTTTACCACAGTCAAATGGCATGGTGCCTCGAACAAACTAGACCCCGCACGCCTGCTTAAGCTGTTCTTTCTCACTGTGGTGCTTTTACACACCTGGAGAAATTCTGTTCCTTCTCAGATGTTCAAGCCTCTGTAAGTTCTTTTTTCTCTGAAAATTTTATAGTCACTTTTCTTCTAGTCCCTTTCTTCAAACACTCAAATAGGAATGTATTGCTTTCTTCAAAGCACTTCATTTACATTTCTTGTTCTAAAGCCCAGCTTTCTCAACTGGTGGCTTGTGACCCCATATGGAACTGTGAAAATCTGGCAACTCTGAATGAGCAAAAACAAAATGAAAAATGGAACATGTATGGAGCCAAGGTATTTCTGTCGGGGCTTTACAACAATGCATAGTGTGCTTTTACTGCAGCCTTGTTTCTGAACATGCACATCCTTTGCACTGCACAGGATGTCAAGACGCATGCCAGCAAATGCCCGGAACACATGAGCTCAGAACTGAGACTGCTCTGTGTCTGAAGTGTTCCTATGTGGTACATATGAAGTTTTCTGCTCTTATAGAAAAAATGATGATTTGATAATAGAAAACAAAGACATTTTTCCTGTCATTATTCCTCACTTTGTAACTACCAAAGTAGTACACATTTTACTATTAGCCATGTTTGATTTTAAAATCTGTTTGAGTTGCTGACTTGAGTTGCATTAAAAAAAACCAAAATCATTAAATGGATTTTGCCTTGAAACCTGGACAGAATTCACACCAATTTCTGAAATGGCCTTAACCATATTTCTACCATTTTGTACTACATATTTATGCAAAGCAGTGTCCTCAGCACTCAAGATTATAAAATCTCTGAAAAACACTGATGATGCTCTATACCCTGCAGAATCAAAATTCAGTCAAGCTGCAATCTTTTATGTAAAAATACAAAACATCTCATGAGCATGTAAATTTGCTTATTTTAACTAAATAACAAATTTACTTGTACACCAATGAATTACTTAAAAATAAATTTTTGAACAATTTATGATGAGTAAATGTTTAATTTGTGTACCTATTTTATGTACGTACATACCCAGTCTTGTAAAAATTTTGTGAGCAGAAAAGCAAGTGGGAAAGTTTAGCGAGCCCTGCTCTAAAGCACTGTGCTGGTTTGAATGTGCCTGTTAGGAAGAAGGTTGGCTCATTAGGAGGTAGGGGCACACGTGAAGACAACAAGGCTCTGGCGAAGAAGAACCCTTACTAGCTCTTCAGCAGAAAAACCCAAGACTGTGAAAGGCCTACAGGAATCACAGGAAAATTTCTTTCTAGGTCCACAAAGTATTTCCTGGGCCTTTTGTTCTCTATTTCACGTGGAAACACACATACATACACACACACACACACACACACACACACACACACACACACACACACACACACACACAGTCATCCTATAGTTATCTGCAGGGGATTACTTCCAGGATACCCAGAGTTACTAAAATTGGAAAATGTCTAAGTTCCTTATATAAGGTGGAACAATATTTGCACAAAATCCATGTCTATCTTTTTGTAGACTTCAAATCATCTAAAATACCTAGTAGAGTATAAACAATCTCTTAACAGCTGTTATATTGTTTAGGGAATATAAGAAAATATAATGATAAGAAAAAAAAAAAACTCCACAAAACCCACATCTGTTTAGAACAGACACAAGTTTTAAAAACATTCTCAATGCATGGTCCTTTGCTATAGACATGGCTTCCACAGAGGCAGAGCCTGTGGACAGGGACGATAACTGTATCATATAATTAAATGAATATATATGCATTCTCTTGGCTAAGTTGTCTAGGCTGGTCTCAGCTCATGAGCTCACACAGCTCTCCTGCCTTAGCCTCCAGACTGGCTCAGACTACAGATGCATGCTATCTCTTATGGCCAAATGGCTATTATTATTATTTTTTATTATTTTGGTGTTTAAAGTATCTTTGCAAATGCCTTAGATACTATGTAATTTCCTTATAAAATGTGTGTCTCCCGTTCTCTTTTAGAGCATGCTTGGTTTTGGTAAGCTCAAGTACTTTGGTTGCAGCGCTTGTTTATTAGCTGTTTGCAGCTCACCCAAGCAGCTCCTCCTCGTCCTAACAGACCTCACCGCCCGAACTGCTGTCATCATGAAGCTCACTTAGCTGATCCTTCATATTTTCCTTTGATCTTCTATAGCATCTTTCCTGTGTTATTTAACACCAATTATCTGTAGATAATTAAAAATCCAGTAGAGTTCCTGTGATGGTTGATACTGACTGTCAACTTGACAGGATCTAGACCTGCCTAGGAGAACCCCTGGGCACATCTTTGAGGGAGTTTCTTCACTGAGTTAACTGAGATGGAAGGTCAACCCTGGACATCAGGGCTCCGTGGGCTGACGTCTGGGACTGAGTAGGAAGGATGGAGCATGCTGGGCAGCAGCGTTCCTCTCTACTCTCTGCCTACAGATGCAGTAGGAGCAGCGGCCTCAAGCCCCGCCCACTCAGACTTTCCTGCTGACACTCTAGGAGACAGAAATAAACCCTTCTCCCCTTAATTTGCTTCCGGTAGGTTCTCCGGTACAGTGCTGAGAAGGTAACACCGTTCCTTCCAGCCCTCCCTTGGCTTAGTGCACCGTCCGTAACATGGAGTGGCTGGAGACGTCCTTCAGGGGTAGGGTACTTGCCCAGCACGCATGAGGGCACCGAGTTCAACCCCAGGAATACAAACCAAACAGAAACCCACCACTTCTACGGCCACTGACTTAGATGCTTTACAATTTTCTTACAGTGTTTCAATATTTATTGTCTGTTCTCTATGAATCAAGCAAGATGATAACTATGTATGCGTCTCCTCAAAGTCCATGTAGAGAAATCCTTTGAGGAGAAAACCAGGGCTTGGAGATGTTATGTGAACTGGTCGGTAACACTGTTAAGCAAGTCTTTGAGCAGGAGTACTAGCTATTTGTGTCTGGCTCCAAGATGTTCCTAAAGCAAAAAGTTACCTATGATTGAGTGCTAAGTATACAGTTTGTTGGACACAGGTTAACAAGTTAAATTACTGTTAAGCACCTTAACTTAAAAAAACTAAGACTTCAGCTTTCTAGGGAGAGAGGCAGAAAAAGTGCTTCCATAGAGAGACTGTGTTTTTAGAGCAGTTTACATTTAAGAAACTGTTACTATCCGGGCTGGGGAGATGGCTTAGTTCGTACACTACAATGCCTTGCAAGCTGGAAGCCCCAGGTTTGTCTCCAGAATACATGTTTGTTTTAAGTGCCAGGTGTGGTGGCACACTTTTATAACCCAGCACTGGAGAAGGAGACGGCAAAGGTCCCTGGGGCTCCCTGGCCAGCTAGCTTAGCCCACTTGGGAGTTCCAGGCTAGTGAGAGAGATTTGTTGTGAAAAGAAAAAAAGAACAAGGTAGATAGAACCTGAGGATGCCACCCAAGGTGGTCTTCTGGCCCGCACACTCATGTGCACATGTACACACTCCCGCACAAAGCATCACATGAGGAAACAACACTATTATAGTTTTAAAGATTTTTAAAAATTATGTGTGTGCATTTATTGTTAAATGCACATTTAAAGATAGAGTATATGGGGGGTGGTATGTGTGTAAGTTGAGGTAACCTCAAAGGGTACAAGAGGGCATCGATGCCTGGGAGCTAGAATTACAGGTGGTTGTGAGCCACTTGAGATATGGGTGTTGGGAACTAGCTCGGGTCCTCTACAAGAAAAGTTAGTGCTCTTAACCACTGAGCCATCTTCCCAGTCCCTGCCATTCTATTCTTATAGGGGATTACGTCACTGAATTTCACACTTAAATGATCACAAGGAAATCAGAGCTATACTCACTGAAAAGTCATGGCTCCTGCTTCCAAGGTACATCTGGTAGGGGACTGGTCATTCAACTTTCGAAAGAGTTGCTTAGCCTGGCTCTGATACTGCTGGAGGTCTCGGCCTGACTGAAAGAAGATAACTTCATTGAAGAACTTAACACACATACACACAAAGCCGTATCCGTTAGAGGCATCGTGACATCACAAGACTACTACATAAATAAGGTCCTTCACTTAGCGGTCAACAAGATTCATTTCAATGAAGAAAAATGTCTTACTTTTAGAACAAATAAGAAAACCTAACTCCTAGTTTTTCCAAGTCCCCAGTACTTAACTGCTAAGAAGCAAAAGTGTGCATATCCATTTTACATAAGGCACTCAGTGTTCTTTTTGCTATTAGCTCACTACCCTCCTCCTCCTCCTCCTCACCCATTTCCCTCACAGTTATGGGCATGAAACTATACATCCCATGACACATCCTGGAGAAAGTTCTGAGAACCAAAGACTGGTGAATCTCATTTTTTATGCTGGAGTATCAACAGAATCTTCCACAAAAGTGGGAGAGCATTTAAGTAAAACTCTCTCTGCATGCCTGTGATTGAAAACTCTGTGGACCACTGCAACTAGGCAAAAAGGCCAGCTATCCTTTATTACATGAATCTATTTGATTCTCCAGTTTAGGCAGCAAATTTGAATAAAGAGTAACATATGCCAAAAGGCTAACACTCAAATGGTATAGAGTATTTCTCTGAACAATTTCTGTAGAGGAAAAGGAGGGCCATAATGTAGTCACGTCATTTGGAAAGGATAAATGTCTTACCTTACTAACCTACTAGAGTCAAAGGAGAAGGAAAGCAGGGCATGAAGAGTGAGAAACAAGTCTATACTGCTAATTCACCCTCTTCCTGGGAGGGGGAGGACTTTCTGCTAGCTATGGTCTGAAGGTCTCTACTCTCCAGATCTTTAAGCTGAGAATTTCACCACCAAGCTGATGGTAAGGGAGTGAAGCCTTTGGGAGATGGTCAGTTATGATGAGAGAATGCTAATCACTGAGGTTGATGTCCCTGTATGAAACCCCAGAAAGCCAATTTGGCCCCTGTACCACACGAAGACCCACACAGAGTTGCTATCTATGAACTAAAAGCAGACACCAAATCTGCTAGCCTTGTCATCTTGGACTTCCCAGTTTCTTTTCATGTTTATTAGCCAACCAGTCACACACATTGCCATGTGACACAAAGTCCTAATTATCCCATTTTTGGAATGACTGATTTTGTATTAAAAGACAGACTAGCCTTCGTTTGGAAGGTATCTCATAATGCTGAAATGAAAGTGGTTATATTAGTTCTCCCACAGTCTGGGAGGGACACCTCAGGAAACATTAAGCTTCTAGACAGTATACCACTGAGCTAATAGTAGAAACAAGGAGGCAGTTATATCATGGCAGGTCTGCAAAGGTACAAGTACAGAAAGATGGTGACCTAGAATTTTAATATAAATGAGGTAATAAATAAGCATAAGGTAAGCCAGAGTCAGGCAGAGTCTACTCAATGCACTAACTGTGGATTTACCTATTATAGCAATCTGTTATAATGCTATTTGTTTGAGAAATGCTTCTGTATCAATATATGTATATATGTGGATATTATATCAATTCACACATTAAATAGTACCTTATAATAATCATATTAAGTAGTATGCATGCATGCGTCCATCCATGACTGGTCAGCCAGACATGTTAGTAAATATTATCACATACTTTCAGTCAGTAAAAACTACTGCACAACATCCTATTTTCATATGTGAATGGTATTTACCAATCTGTATGACATTATGTGGCTTGAAGAGATCTGAACGTACAACAGCACTTGATCCAACTAATGTTGGGATTGTTACTAAAGTGATAATGGAATCCCCTAATGATCTGAGAAAATACTTATGCTCAATCTTCACTCCTAAATCAATAAAATAACACTGTTTTTTCAATTGCTAAAGGCAGATGAATACCTTAAGGCACAGCTGAAGAAAATGATGGCAAAAGAAAAAATCCAAAACAAAACAAACAATTCACAAACAAACAAAACAATCCTGCCAATCAAATAAAAATTGGTGCAAATTTCCCAACTTTGTAAGACATAACATAAACATTACTACAACCTGAGAGAACAGAACTAAAAGTCATACCCATCATAAGAAATCATGGTTGGAAGTATGCTACAATTTCAAAATTTGCAAAAAACAAAGCAATATCATGCACTGTGGACAAATCTACATAGAGATTACAGTGTGACAATCAACACTAATGCTGGCTCAGCCAGCATTACCATTCCTAAGAACAAAATCATTGTGGCTAAACAATAATTTTTTTAACATATTCACACAGTAAACTACTACGCAGCCACTAAAATATTTAATGATATGAGACAATATTCAGCACATAGACCTGTTAAGAGGGAAAATGAAGTCAGTCTTACAGTATAGCTCATTATTTAATTTTACATACACACAGGGAGGAGGGAAGAGAGGGGGAAATATGAGAATATTTGAGTACAGATTATAGGAAATAAACATCATTAGCACCTTGGACTTTTTGGCTATATAAGTCACTAAACTTTCCAAATAAGCATGGATTACTTCTACAGTATAAAAACTATTCATTCATCCCTGTTCACTGCATCTTTGTACAAAGAGTGTTATGTGTAATTCTGGTGTGTAAATTTAAAGACAGGCTAGAATTTGTAAAGACACTTCAGAAATAAAGTTAACACTCATTTTCTGTCAGGAATTATTCTGAACATTTTACATAATTTAACTAATTAAATCATCATAATTACTCTAGGAGGTGATTAGAATTATTATTCCAATATTATACTTTAGAAACCAAATTTGGCCAAGGACTCTATGGGGCTAGAAGGGGAGGGCTAGGATTTGACCTCGATAATCTAACCACACAGCCCCCTGCCTCAAGCACTAGGACATTCCACTTACATGATTAAAATTGTTTCAGTGTAGATCCACCTTCTAGACAATGTCCTGTCAATCATGTAATTCACATGAAAAGCCCAAGGAGCTATGTTGACCAAGACCCCACAAAAACAACATAACCACTGCTTTACAGACAATGTAGCCTGCTTTCAATGTCAAAGCCACAAAGGGCTCACAGTCAGTTAGTTAGCTCAGCTAAAAATACCTAGATGCCCTGATTGTGCTTCCCAGTTCATGTAGAAGAAATCAAACACTGTCTGCCCTATAGACATGTTAGTAATCCAATAGTGAAGAGAATGAAGACAGCTGGCTTTGCCACAAGCAAACTTGAGGTCCGCCACTGGTATATTTGGGGTCATCTAGTATACTTAGGATTGACTCTGTATTACAAGGTACAAGACAGTGATTTGCCTTAGAATCTCGATATTTTTCCCTCTCACCTAGGCCTAGTAGACAACTACTGCTACCCAATATCATCTTTTACCTTTCTAAGAACGTTTCAGATTTGGATTTGTTTTACAAACCGATGAATATACCAGGTATATTTACAAAGCACGGGTGAGAGGTTCATTACAGCATGGGTGACCCCTAAACGGCTTCCTAACAGCCAAGTTCCACCCCATCAGGGTATCATGGACGATGACCTCATCCTTTCTATCACCTTCCACTTCCCACATACTTTAGCACTGCTAAAGATCATTGTATTCTCTAAGAATGTTTAGCTAAGGTCTTATCATGTATAGCTCCTTGATAAACTCAGCTGGTCAAAGGCCAGATCGACCAAGAACCAGTCATTTTCCTCTACAGGTAATCATAGTAACAGCCCTTAAATCAGGGGAGTGAGGCGGTTCAAGTGTACAGCAGGTTACTGGGTTTACCAGCGCTCCCTGTCTAGCGCTCCCTGTCGTCTCCCGGGCTAGTTCTAACGTCTTTCCCAAAGCTGAACTGCCCTTCCAGCACTAGTGCAAATGAAAGCAAATACAATTAATTGTGAGGTAGTTAGAAAGGTAGACAAAAGAAACTGTAACCATCCTAAAAAGAAAAAACATGTCCTTACAGAGAGAGGGGGGGGGGGGAAGGAAGGAAGGGAAAAAGAAAGAGGAAGAGAAAGAGAAAGAGAAAGGAGGAAGAAAGGAATAGAATCATCAGTCATCGAGCCTGGGTTTGTGAAGAAAAGTTCACCTATCTGCCCTAAGCCTAAATTTCTAGTAAAGCACATAGTCAACACTGTATAAAATGCTCTGTCTATATTATAGGTGTTACTCTCCACCACATTATCTGAAAAACCAGTCATCTTCAGTGATAAGGCAGTTAATAGCATATATAGGCACTGGCACCTAGTAAATACCTAAAAATAACCTAATGAGTATCAGTACAAATAATTAAAAGCACATGAATTACTTTGGCTTGGACAATTAGAGGATTTAATATAAAACTATTTGGTCAAGATAATCTATGTCTTAAAAGTTATTTCTGAGTTGGATATGGTGGTATATTCTTGTAATTCTAGCATTCAAGAGGCTAAGGAAGAGGGATCAATTCAAGGCAGGCTCCAGCTATATAAAACATGCCCCAATTTCAAAAACAGAACAGTGGTTAGGAACTAAGTTTCTGGTCTAGAACCAAACTGATACTGATGAGAAAACAGTAGCTGATTACTATAATCAGCAATTCTCAACCAGGACTGACTGTGTCCCCAAAGGAACTTTTGGAAACGTCTAGAAGTAGTCCAAGTTGTTAAAACAAGAGGACAGGAAATGTGCTACTGCCAACAGGATATTAGGGGACACCATCCTACAAGGCCTAGGACAGTCTCTGACATCAAAGAATCATCCAGTCCCAAATGTGAACAGTGACAGGTAAAAACAGACCCCTTCCCCTAACTTGTTAGCTGTCTGATGACTTTAAGCAAGTGGCCTATTCTCTGTAAGCCTCACTGCTTCCCTCTCTACCAAGGGTGGTAAGTAAGAACAGCATTCTAACACGGGTGGTATGAGGACTGAAAAAATACTGCACTCAGCAGGCTCGGGACAGTGCTGTTGTGTGCTAGGCACTCTAGAACATTCTGCATACCATTACCATGGTAAAAATGAGTCTAAGGCGGATGCTTTTTGAAGCCATTAAAAGTTTAGAAAGGATATTTATTATTTAGACTTGAAATCACTAAAGGAAAATGATGGAATGACAATCACAAAAACACTTCTGTGGAGAATTTCTTGTCAATGAAAGAAAGCAACCCATTTTGGCAGATCGACAAGTAAATACAAAGTTTAAAATTACAAAACGATCAATGAATTTTTCGGAAAATTATCAAAGCAGAAACTAAGGGCCCAATAATAATTAATAGCATTTCAAATCCCCTTTGGTCACCCCCCTCCATTAGAATTCAATGCAACTGACCAGATTCTGCCCCTTTCTACCCTACTGCTACCCCCTCATGGGAAAAAATATTTCTCAAAGTACGTGTCTTCTACGAAGATGCCACCTCCCCATTTCCCTTGTTCAGATCACATTCTTGGGCTCATTTGAGCAATATTCTTTATTAGAGCGGGTGAGAATCAGGCATAACTGTGAAGGCAGGCACTGTACTGAACTTTGACAACTTTATAAGTGGCAATGTTACCTCATCCGCTTTCAAAAGATGTCATCGGGCTAGGTCAAGGATCAGGTGCTACAGGAAAACGAGGTGAAGAAATAAGGGGTTGATCTTCCCCGAGACGTATCAGTCAACAGCCTTAACGGCAGCAGAAAACGAAAAGTCCTGAATTTTAAGAAAGCCCCGTAACAACTCCTCTCAAACTGGGTGGGTGATGACAATCAGCCAAAGATACCCTTTCTCCGGAGCTTTTTGTCTCAAGGGGGACAGGTAACGCCAAACTCTAACTGCTTCGACCAAGACTTCTAATCCTAGGTCGTATCTCCGCCAGCACACGGCAAAAGAGCTTCGGGGGAGGAGGAGGGAGTGCCTGCGGGGTCGCCAGGGTCTCGCTGGTCCGAGGAAGGAATCCCTAGCTGGGAGCAAGGCGAGCTCGCGGGGGCCGGAGGGCTCGGGGCTCCGGCCGCAGCTTACCTGTTCGTCCTCCTGCATCGAGGCGGCCAGCGGAAGCCCGTCCGCCACGCGGGCGATCATTGTCAGCAGCACCATCTTCCCAGGCTATGGAGACGCGGCCGCCGCAGTCACTGCCCTGCCTTCTCCCGCGGTGGCCAGTCACACCTCCCGCTCAGCTCCCCGACAGCTAGCTGCTGGCGTCTCCGCTTCCCGCTGAGGTGGCCGGAAACAGCTCCAAAGCCTGCCACTACCGGTCCGTTCAACTGGCTTCCCACCAAGAACCACAACCACCGCGACTTTAGTTCCGCAGTCTTTCCGCCTGCCTCCTCTTACTAGCCAAGTCCCGCCCACTTTTGTGATTTTCTTTCTCTTTTCTTTTCTTTTCTTTTCTTTTCTTTTCTTTTCTTTTCTTTTCTTTTCTTTTCTTTTCTTTTCTTTTCTTTTCTTTTCTTTTTTCTTTCTTTCCTTTTTCTTTATTTCTTCCTTTCTTTCCTTCCTTCCTTTATTTCTTTTGTTTTCTTTTTTTTTGCTTTCACTAAGTCGTGTCTCTTGAAGGGGTGTGGCACCCAAGCTAAAACAATTTTCTAGTTTCTTTACACTTGAAGTATTTGAAAAAGGGCTAAAAAGGTAACTGAGAGCGAATTTTTACACGAACGGAGTGCAAATCAACTAAATAGCTATATGTTTTTAGATTTTTTTAACAGAAAATTTCATGTATAATACTTTTTACATTTGTGTATGTCTCGACAGAGCTTTTTTTGAGGGATTTTCTGGGTTAAGTGTTGATGCTGTCACAAGGTTCTTAAACAGTTTGTGGCAAGAAATCAGCAAATAGAGGCTGGAGAGACGGCTCAGGGGTCAAGTGCACTGTCTGCTCTTCCAGAGGGCAGAAGTTCAACTCCCAGCAATCACATGGTGGTTCACAACGATCTGTAACTCCAATTCCAGGGAGATCTGACGCTTTCTTCTGGCTTCTGCAGCCTCTGCATGCACGTGGTGCACAGACAAAAGTGGAGGTGAAACACCCATACACAAGAAAATTTTAAAAAGAGATCGGCAAATACCTATTCTATAAATGAACACGAATTGTATAGGTCCTTCAGGCTCCCCAAATCTAGGCTCTCAGCTGCCTCTGTCATGGTATAAAAAGGGTAATCTTACCAAGCTTTCCAATGACTTGGTTTTCACTTACTTTTGAACCTCTAGACAACTACTCTAAAGGAGGGATCCTCATCTCTCTGTTCTTTGGTGTCCTCATCTGTAAGAAAGGGATATTCTTAGTCCCTAAAGGGTTTTTGTGACTATTAAATGTGAACATGTAGGTACAAGTGTTTTGTAAGCTAAAAAACTAAATAATATGAATGTATTTATTACATTAGTAACAACTATTCTTTGTTAAATGTTTATAATTAGTCTTATGAATATTTGTAAATTTAACCAAACAGCCCAGTAAGATTTGTTAGTTGAAGACCCCCACTTAATAGTTTGGGAAGCTTTAGAAAAGGATTTTTCCAAGGTCACACAGCTAGCAGTGATGTGAACATGAGTTGAGCTCAGGTTGGCCTAGAACTCACATATAGTACATGCTGGCCTTGGAGTCACAATCGCATCCTGCCTCAGCTTGCCACATGCTGAGATTACAGGTATGAGCCACCACTCCTGGGTTCTTTCTTTAACCTGTAGATATAGGTTAAATAATATATGCTTCTGTTACAATTTAAATTACCTTCAGCAATTATTCCAAATTATTCATGACGCTTTTGAGTTAAAATTCAATGAGATCCTGTGATTGACTCCATAATGGAAGATGAAGAATTGGAATAGATAAGAGAAAAAAACTAATGGCACTATTAACAGAGACAGTGTGGAGTAGAAAGAAATTTGGGTGTGAATAATGTTTAATAGTCTACAGCTATAGCCATCTCTAACTTCTACCTTCCATTCAACAAAGATATGCCTTCTACCACAATCTCAAAATGACTGCCATCGATCCTGATAGAATGATTCTAGTAGTAGGGACTTAATGACCATTATTTCCAATAAGGCCACTGCCATGTGGGTCGGAGAAGCAGACAGAGCAAAACATAGTAGGCATGTATAGAAAAGCTGGCTTGGAGTGAGAGTCTCAGCTTTGTTTTTGTTTGTGACTCTCAGCTTTTCCCAAGACCTGTGTGCATATTGCCTGTATGTTTATCAGACACCATTGCTTCTTTTAAATGTATTTTAATTTTTATGTTAGCACGTAGAACAATGGATTTAATTATGGTGTTCTTAGGAGTGTATGCCATTATCATTGTTTCCTTATGATAAATTCCACTCCTCTTGCTTAGGCTACTTGGAGTTAATTTTTGTTACAAAATTTATAGGGTCAAATCCCATCCCCACTCCCACCCCAATGCTGAAGAACCAACCCAGACCTTACACAAGCCAGGCAAATGCTTGACCACTGAACTACATCTCCAGCCCTCTACCAACCATCTCATGAAACAATCAATATTCATACTCACACCCCTCATGTTTTCCTTTTAAACAAACTACATGATTCTGGTGCCCTCAACCACTGGAGTTGTTATTCCAAAAAGGGGGTGTGGTCTTCTGAGATTGCTCAGTACAACTGGGAAAAGCTATTGCTGTATCTGATCAGATACTCAGAACTTAGGGACTCTGGAATCTGAGTCACTTTTGCTTCTGACTCTCTGCATTGTCTCATTCACATATGGGATTGCCTTGCTCTTTGATCCTCTGAGCAACACAGAACTGTGTAACAATGAGCAATCCTGTGCTAGGTACAGGAAAGGCCTTCCTTGACTGTTTTACACTGAACAACAACAAAAAAAGAATATTCAGATTGCTAAAGTTCATCTTTATCCTTGACTTAACAATACACAATGTTTTGAAATGAATAAAATTTTAGAACCTTGGTGGTGAGAGTCGGGGAAGACAAGGGAATGAATCATAGATAGCGATGTCAGAGAATTCTTAAACCTTACTAAGCAATTGAAAAACACACATGCTGTGGGATGTCTTTCTGTATGTTGTGAATATGTGTTGCTCTGATTGGTTGATAAATAAAGCTGCTGGCCTACTGAGAGTCAGGTTATATCCAGGCAGGAAATCCAAGAGGGAGACAGGAAGAAGAAAGGCAGAGGCATAGGCGACACCAGCCTCAGACTGAAGGAACAGCATGCCAGCAGATAGGCAAGCCATGGAACACATGGCAAAACATAGATTAATAGAAATACGTTCATTTAAGATACAAAAGCAGGCTAGCAAGAAGCCTGCCATAGGCCATGCAATTGGTAATTAATATAAGCTTCTGAGTAATTATTTTATAAGCGGCTGTGGGACCGTGGGCTGAGTGGGAATAGAGAAACGTGGGACTGTGGAGCTGGGCAGGACTGGAGAAATCTTCCAACTACATACACACATCCAAATTAAATTACTTCATATTAAGCTACTGTACTAGATGGTTTTTTTATGTCAACTTGACATGGGCTAAAGTTATCAGAGAAGAAGGAGCCTCAGTTGAGGAAATGCCTCTATGAGATCCAGCTGTAAGGTGTTTTCTAAGTTAGTGATCAATGGAGCAGGGCCCAGCCCATTGTGGGTGGTGCCATCCCTGGGCTGTTGGTTCTGGGTTTAATAACAAAGCAGGCTGAGCATGCCAAGGGAAGCAAGCCAGCAAACAGCACCCCTCCATGGCCTCTGCATCAGCTTCTGCCTCCAGGTTCCAACCCTGTTTGAGCTTCTGTCTGACTTCCTCCAATGATGGACTATGTGTAAGCCAAATAAACCCTTTCCTCCCCAATTTGCCTTTTGGTTATGGTTTCAGTCAAAGTAATAGAAAACCTAACTAAGATAGAAATTAGTACCAGGGACTGGGGTATTGTTGTGATAGGCCTGACCATGTTTTTTGTTTGGAGGAATTTGGACTTTGGGTTAGGAAAGCGGTGGGATGCTTTAAGCACCGCTTAATGGGTCATACTAGTAGGAGCATGGAAGACAGTGGTGCCGAGGTGATTTGAACTGTGGGGAGCTGGCTCAAGAGGTTTCAGAGAAGAATTTTAGTATGTTGCCTAGAGATTGTCCTTGTGATATTTTGGTGAAGAGTATGGCTGCTTTTTGCCTTTGTCTGAAAAGTCTTTTTGAGACTAAAGTGAAGAGATTTGGATTAATTCCATTGGCAGAGGAAATCTTAAAACAACCTAACGTAGACTCTGTCATATGGTTATTAATGCTAACTCTAATGAAAATGAGCAAATATAAGATAGATTTA
The DNA here is from genome assembly GCF_049852395.1 of Peromyscus maniculatus bairdii. Classification (NCBI taxonomy): domain Eukaryota; kingdom Metazoa; phylum Chordata; class Mammalia; order Rodentia; family Cricetidae; genus Peromyscus; species Peromyscus maniculatus. The sequence continues at coordinate 77,891,965 of NC_134857.1, read as the reverse complement.
TAAAAATGGGTTAATTTAAGATATATGAACAGTTAACAAAAAGTCTGCCATGGCCATACAGTTTGTAAATAATATAAGCGTCTCTGTGTTTATTTTATAAATGGGCTGTCAGACTGCCGGGGCTTGGCAGGACCTGGAGAGAAAACTCCAGCTACAGGCGGTGGTGATAGGTGAAGAGAGAGGGCCAAGGTCTACTTGCTATCATTGCCCAATAGGGTCAGCGGATGTTGTACAACAGCCTGGAGCTTAAGCAGACACGGACTCGGCCCTCAACCTGCTGTCTGTCTGCAGGATCTCCCTGGCTCTGGGCAAAGGAGGCCCAAGAGGAGGAAAGTTTCAATGCCTGGATTGGACCTCCTTGAAGGACCACTATAGCCCTGTGACGTCACTGGAGACCATGTTGGTATCTGTGGTTTATGCTGCTGCTCCAGGGCATGATGAAGCCTGAGATCCATGTGGATGTATGCAGTCTGTGCCTCTGTCTAGTGCCTTGATGATGTCCTCAGGCTTTCCTGCCTGGAAAAGACTGATGGGAATGGCCTGTGTAGCTATTTGGGCTGGTGCCTGATGTGAGATTCCCAAATAATAAAAATTATATTAATAATATTATTTATATTAATAATAATAATAACTTTAAAAAAGCATGATTTACACAGTTACCAACCTTGGTGGTGTGTATTTTACTGTTCACATTTGTCTGTCTGTATGTTTGCCTGTTTATAATAGTGTGTACACACGTGTGCACATGCTTGGGCAAGTGAACTTGTGCCATGGTACATCAGTTCTCTCCTTTTACCATGCGGGCTCCAGGGATTGAACTCAGGTAATCAGGCTTGGCAGCAAGTGTGCCTCATCCACTGAGCCATCTTGTCAGACTCTTGCCTACTTTTGAGTGTGAATGTCTACTCACCTATCGTGTGTGTGTGTGTGTGTGTGTGTGTGTGTGTGTGTGTGTGCCTATCGTTAGTTTGTCTAAGTGCCTATGCTTGCGAAACATATTGTTATCACCTGTTTTACTAAGTGGATTATGAAATGCTCTATCTTTTTTTTATGTTTCTTCTTTTGAAAATACAATACATATCTTTCTGGTGCCTTGTGCATGCTAAATATGTGCTCTTCTACTAAGATACAACCAGGGCCTGCATGTAAGTGTCCTTTAAATAATTTTAAAGTTATCCTTTCTATAATCCACTTTGGAATTTGGGTCTTTCAGCTGTTTAATATCTGATAAAACTCAAACACTTACTAACTGTGGCCTAAAGGACTTTGGTTTTTATTTCCTATCATCATTATCAAGCCTACTATTTTCCACTTCCTTATTTCTGGTACTCAGAACTGACTAGACTGATATCTTGGGTTAGTGATGTTAGTGATAAAATTTCCATAAGCCCCTCCCCAATTCAGCCCCTCCCCCATCCCATGCCCCCAGCCCAGCAACTCACACATGTCTCCTGGAGCTGTGGAACCACTTGGGCAAATGAAACCACCTACGTGGTCAAATGGTCTGTTGTAACTGGAGAGCTGTCCTCAACAAATTTATGGATTGAAACTGCCTTTACTATTTCTGGTAGATATTCATCTTTTGTCTTGCTAGAGTTTTCCTGAAATTCCAGAGTCTGAGAGGCCCGTTTTCTTTCCTCATGTGTAGAAATTGCTGGTCTTGATATCCTCAAATACTGCTTCTAGGCCATTCTCTCGCCTCTCTTTCAGGTGCTGAAATTACATATATCTTAGATCCTTTAACTGTGTTAAGTTGGTCCCTTGTTCTTTTTAGCCTCTGCCCTTCAGCTTAGGTGCCGCTATAATTCAGATCACTAATTCTGACTTCTGCTATACTCGCCGTTATGAAATACAGCAAAGGGGTCTGTGTTAGCTGCTTTTCTGTTTCTGTGATAAACCCATGACGAAGGTAACTTACAGAAATAAGGGTTTGTTTTGGATTGTGGGTAAGCCATTGCGGCGGTAAAACATGGCAGCAGGAGCAGAAGCTGAGATCTCACATCTTTGACAGGAAGCACGAAACAGAGAGAGAGAGCTAACTAGAAATGTTATGAGTCTTTAAATTCTCAAAACCCATCCCAGAGACGTACTTCCTCCAGCAAGGCCACACCTCCTCAACCTCCCCAAACAGTGCCATGAACTGAAAGTACTCAAATGCCTGGGACCATGGGGCACAGCTCATTCAGATCATCACAAATTCTTGTTTCCAATTGTGTTTGGTCTTAGAAAGTCTGTCTATTATTATTATATTATTATAGTTGTCAGTTGTCTATCGAAACAAATGGTCCATCTTTTCATTTTGTCCATTTTTTTCTAGTTTTGTAAGCTCAGTAAGCCTAAGTATTTAAGCTCCCTGCCAACTCTAATGCCTGGATCTTATTTGGTTAAAGCCTTCTCTTAGTGTTTAATCACTTGGATCTGACTTTTAGTCTGGCTCATGATTGTTTATTGGATTTGGACAATGATATGAAAAATGGAGAGGCTTTGGCTAATATTCTCTGCCTTTGAATGGTGACTTTTAGTATGGCTGACAATTTTATATTGTATTTGGACAGTGATCTGAAAAATGGAGAGGCTTTGGCTAATATTCTCTGCCTTTAAAGGGTTACATTTTCTTCTGGGAGGTAGAAAGGATACTTAGTAGACCACTCTGATCCTGCAAATGCTTGGTTTCAAGCTATGTCATATCTGTTCTCTTTCAGTATCATTGTGCCCTTATTCCAAGAGCATGGTCCTTTGGTGGCCTTGGTTGCAAGCTCTAGTGTATCTACACCTTGAGGCTTGAAGTCCAACTTCTGTTGTGAGCTAAAACTGTGCTTGGCTCATTAGACTCTGAGCCACTGTTTCCTGGTAGGTTTCTTGGTAACTTTTTTGTGCATGCCAAGTTTAGTCATAAGGTAAGCCACTAGCTTAATGATGATTTTTATCTATATTCATGAACTCTTTTTCCACACTTTTCCCCTTTCTGGGAGCATGTCTGCAGTCCCAGCCACTTTGGCTGCCCTGGGATTTAGCCTTTTACTCAGTCTGGGTATGTCGGTTTTTTTTACCTGAGCTCTGTTAGGTTGTACCTAAGTTTGAAAATCCCCTGGAAACAGGAAGCCCAGCAAAAACCAAATGCTTGTGCATCACTGTGTAAACATCATAGGTTCATGCTCTGCCTGCGCTGGTCACACCTCAATGCCTTCAAATGTAGATCCTGCACAAAACGGTATGTAATTCTTATGCACAATTGCTACTTCCTGTATAGTATTCAATTCCTTTCTTCCCACAGAGAGAGGGTTAATTTGATGCATTTACCCCATCTTGACTGGAGTAGGAAGTCATAATACTTACTAGCTTTGGAGTTTTCAACAGTTTCACCGAAACTGTTTATCTGCCTCAGTTATGAAAAATGACATAGGCTTCTTTAATTATGGAATTCCGCTCTTTTAAATTTGTGTATTAGGCAAAACCTATCACTGAGCAGAACCAAATTCTGAGCATCTGGAATCCAACTCCATGATCAAAACAGGTTATTTATACGTCTAGAGCCATGTGGTGGGGGAGGTTCCTTAGCCTATTTGTAGATAAGCCACATACATCCAGTTTCAGCCCTACTACTCACAGTCACAGTGTTTAGCCCCGAAGACGGTAAGAGTGTTAGTTCTATAGAATAAGTGGAGTGGCACCTCGTGAAATCTGATGTCACCATCACAGTTTCTTTTTGGCCTTGGAGCTAAATTCTTTGAGGGGGAATAAAAAATGGCTTGGGGAAATGCACCTGGCACGGTCTTTGGCAGAACAACCGTAATTTAAGCAGTAAGGTTAGAAGCCTGTGTGCAGAGCTGGCCTTGGTACAGTGGTAGCTGTTCTGTGCCACCGTGCTGGGCCTTACACAGGTGCCAGGGACCTGAGCCCACGCCTCCATGCTTATACACTGAGCCATCTCCTCAGCCTCCAGCATCTTATATCGTGTCAGAAAAAAGAGACAGCAGAGAGCCAGCTGACATCTGGATACTTAAAGCTTTACATTTGCATAAATTTTGACCATTTTGATTGATTTTATATGCCCGGATTGTTAAAACTTCTCTTTTTCAACTGGGCAGTGGTGGCACATGCCTTTAATCCTAGCACTCTAGAGGCAGAGGCAGGCGGATCTCTGTGAGTTTGAGGCCAGCTTGGTCTACAAGGTGAGTCCAGGATATCCAGGGATACACAGAGAAACCTTGTCTCCAAAAACCAAAAAAGAAAAAAAAAGGGGGGGGGACTTATTCTTTCATGTTATTTCATAGTCTTTTGTCCTTATCGTCCCTGCTGCCAGGGGTCACACTCACATAGTTGCTCTGTACCCACTTCTTTCTAGCCCCACGTGGAAGTCCTGAAGGACCAGGAAAACATGGAAACGGGGGCATGGAGCATCTCAATATGCCCCCCTTCCCTTTCAAAATTGGGGGGCGGTATATTTAGTCTCCTAGGTATATAATGATTTTTGGCAAATTGAGACATTACCAACAGTGAGTGACTCAAACATCTCTGGAAAGGAAATAACCTGTGACTGTCGATTCCATTAGCCCTTTCTAAAATTTACCTTAGGATCCTCTAGTAGATTATGAGAAGAAGTGATCAGGACAAAAATGTTACGTTTCCACATTTTCTCATTTTATTTAGTAACACTGAGATTTTTTTTTTTTTAAAGCTGGCATTCACTAATAACACATCTTAGGCTGACAAACTTCTTTTTCTTCTCTGCTAGGAGCTGAACCCAAGATCTCATGCGTGTTAGGCAGGAACTCTCTTTCCTTGAGCTGCACTCCCATTTTGACAAGTTTTTTCCTTTAAGTTTTGTGTCCATCTTTTTTTTTTTTTTTTTGGTTTTTCGAGAAAGGATTTCTCTGCGTAGCTTTGCGCCTTTCCTGGAACTCACTTGGTAGCCCAGGCTGGCCTCGAACTCACAGAGATCCGCCTGCCTCTGCCTCCCGAGTGCTGGGATTAAAGGCGTGCGCCACCACCACCCGGCAAGTTTTGTGTCCATCTTAAATCGCAGCTGTGAAAACACCTAGTTCTGATTTCATGTATTAACTCCCTAAAGTTAACGACGCCGTGTGGTTTTCTTTTCAGTCTTATTAGCCAGAGTGGTGTGAAAGGATTGTCTAATCCATGACTCTGTGAATGAAACGGAGCCAAAGAAACCCATTGCAGAAAACCAGGGATGAAGGACTGCAGGCCGTGGGGAGCACTTACAGCAAGAGAAACAATGTATTAAAATGAATTGCAGGAGAAAGGGGGGGAAGCTTGTCAGAAACAGGAGGTGTGTGTGTGGCAGGGGTGGGAGGTGAGAGGTGGGGGGTGGCGGGGGTGGGGGAGTGGGGGGTGGGGGGTCTTTGGGGTACGGGAGACTGAGCGTGCTGATGGCACACAGATGGAGCTAATGAACATGGGCAGAAGGAGATACAGACTAGAAGACATCACTTCAAACCCCCTGGTTGAGAAGGTGAGATAAACAACCCAGATAAGATAGATTGGAAAAGGCCAAGAAGGAAGATACAGATTAAGACCCTTGAAAGAGAGAAGAATGAGGTACCCAATAATTTCGTTTTCTGGAGGCAGCTGCAACCGTGCTGGGGAGGATCGATTAAAGATAAAGGTGAGTAATGGAGAATTAGAGGCGGTGGTGGATATGAGAGAGGCGTATCTCCACTGATAGCATTCAGGTTTGTGTCTCTGGTAGCGGGGTGCCTGGTAGGGCTGAGATTAAAAGCCAGGACACTGAACCACAGCAGATTTTGGAGAGAGGGTGGGTTACCATGAGTTCAGTTTGGTTCAGGTTGAGTCCATCAGTCCTGCTGGGCACTGTCTAAGAACTTTTCCGTCCATCGTGCACATCTACAAAGACAATCTTGGCTTGCCCATAGGCCTGGTGCTGTCCATGAGAGTACGGCAGAAGCATTCCGCTTTGCTGGAGGTTATAGCTTGTCTCTGTTCTTCAGGGCGAGGTGTGGGATATAAGAAACAGGCTGCTGGAACGGCCACTGAGTGATGATTTAGTTAACCTATGTGTGTTTGTTGGTGCTGGAGACTGATGCCAGGGCCTCACCCATGTGATAGGAGTGTGTACCACCACTGAGTTGTGTCCCTGTCTCATTTCATTTTGTTTTGAGACAGACTAGCCTTGAGATTCTGATCCTTTTCTGACTCAGCCTTCTTTGTAGTTGGGATTACAGGCATAAACCAATATGCCCTGATAACATGTTCTGTCTCACTATGCAACCCTGGTTGTCCTGGAACTTGCTTTGTAGCCCAGGCTGGCCGGGAATTCACAGAGATCTGCTTGCCTCTGCCTTCATGGGCAGGCATTAACGGCATGCACCACCATGCCTCTGTGTGTGTGTGTGTGTGTGTGTGTGTGTGTGTGTGTGTGTGTGTGTGTTGTTGTTGTTGTTGTTGTTGTTTGTTTGCTTGCTTGCTTGTTTTTAGATGACAACACTCACTTGGCCTGATGGTAGATACTGTTTTCTGTGAGTTCTTAGAAAATGACCATCAGAAAATCCCAACTGAAAGAAAAGTTGTAACTGTTCAGGAAGCTCCCTCCCTCCCTCCCTGCTCCCCTCCCCATAACCAAAGAGAAAATTGAAGAAAAGAAGATTCTAGGAGATGAGGGACTGGGGCAAAGGAGAAACGAGGCTAACCAACAAGCTGGAGCAGTATTCTGAGGATAATATAAAAGGGAACGAAAGAACCAGGAAAGTAGGTAGAGGTGTGAGAACAGGAGGAACTTAAAAAAGCGCCCATTTGTTTGTTTGTTTGTTTGTATTTCTCTGTTGTGTATGTGTGTGGGGGGGTGTATACATATATAGGTCAGAGGATAGCTTGAGGATGTCAGTTCTCACCTATCATGTGGGTTCACATCATAGGGTTTAGCAGCAAGTGCCCTTACCCCCTGGGCCATCTCGCCCATTAGGGACTTCTTTAAGTTTAGAAACTGGGGAAGGTGACATTGGAGTGCATAGAACGAAGAGGCAGTAGTGAGGTCTGGAAATGACAAGACTGCCAGGCTGAGGTCTCAGATGGAGAGATGCTGGAGGACGCAGGGCAGCTAGCGTCTGTAGCGCAGGGACCAAATCGTCTGGGCGGAGCAATTGACAGGCAGCCTCGCGGGAGGCCGAACCTGGCCGCGTCTCCGCCACAGCCGCAGCATCTGGAGTGGATGCTCATCCACGCCGCCGGAAGGATGCTCCTGGGCAGCCAGGGAAACCAAGGGAAACCAAGCAGAAACCATAGTTAGGGCGCAGTGCCCAAGCCTGGGACCCATGAAGCACACGGACAACGAGTCCATCTGCCACCATGCGCCGCCGCCGCCGCCGTGCTGGGCTCACCACGCACCTCGCCAGGCCCCGTGGCAGCCCCCTAGCCGGGAGCGACGACCCCCAGAGCGGGCCGGGAGCTGGGCGGCGGCGGCAGAGGAGGAGGAGGCAGCCTCGGCAGCACCCTGGATGAGGTGAGGCATGGGCAGCTCCTGCCGCTGGAGCCGGGGGAAGCTGCGGTGTAGGGGTGCTGGTGTGCAGGGGTGCTGGTGCGCCGTGATAAGCGGGACAGGGCTGGGATCCTGGTAGGTGAACAGCACTCTCAGGAGGTTGTCGCCCAGTGACAATTGCTGGGTAAGGTTAGGCGGGCACGCAAGAGATGGGGGTTCCCAGGAGCAAACGAAATCAGCAAAAGACAGGGCTGGGTAGAGCAGGAAGAACCGTGTGGTGCTGATGCCCAGGAGAAAGCATGGGAATCTAGGTCTCTCTAGGTCTTTGCTTGATCTGTGCTGGTGCAGGTGAGGTAGGAGGCAACGCCTGCTGGGCTGAGCCAAAAGAGATGACTCAGAAGCTATGCCAGGACGGAAACCTTAGGGGCGTTCGCAGAGACCCCATCTTGGCCTTTTCCTCCTCTGTAGCGCTGGAGCCCAGCCTGGGCCTGTCAGCTGAATACTCTGGGCCAGCTAGCTCCATCTGAACCCAGACCCTTCCTCGGCTCTGGCCTAGAACACACCCGGTAGATTAGGCCTCGTGTTCTTCATGCAGCAACAGCAAATTGAAAATCTGTCAGGGACAGATTGTACGGCTGCCGTTTATTAAGTAAGCATGTCTTTGTCATAGAATATTTAGTACTTTTTCCTCCTCGTGGGAAGCTGGTACTTCACTCAAACCAAAAAGCAATGGTGGTTTCATGTTCTTATTTGGCCTTAAACTAATTGGGATCTTAATAATAATAATAATAATAATAATAATAATAATAATAATAATAAAAAATCACTTCACCTTTAGGCTTCAGTTTCCCATGAGTGGAGTTGGGATTTGGATTAAAAGAGATTTGACCTTTAGGCTGAAGAGTTGCTGGATTTGTGTTGCATGTTCCAAAGTCTGCTAGATTTGTGAACTAGAAAGGGGAGTCTATTCAAAGGAACGTTTTATTCATCATACTACCCTTGTTTATGCAAGAAAATGTAGTCATTCTGCATCCAATTATACAGTAGCTAAAAGGATCATATTTCTATTAAGAAACACATAATAAATTATTGGAAATGAAAGAATGAAGCAATAAACATGCATTTTTATACAAAATGAAACAAGCCCAAATGCAATTATGTTTTTAAAATGTGAGTGTGCTTTGACCAAAAATGTCTGTATATTCATATATGCATGTCTCTACAATTTCAAAGCTTCTTACCAATCTATATAATAGCTGATTTTTTTCTCTGGAAAGAAATAAACACTCATCATGGAGGGGTGATCTTTCTCACTGTCATTGACAAAAACAAATTTGTAGGGCTAACCCATGATTCTTTAAATTATGGCAGTAAGGCTTTGTAGTAGGGCCTTCTTATGTAGCCCAGGCTGGCCTCAACTTCATGATCCTCCTTCCTCGGCCTCCCCAGTTGCCTCAACTGATAATATAGGTTTGTGGCCCCACACCCTGCTCTTCACGTATGTGTAGTGAGCTTAAAGTCAGCCTGGGGTGCACTGCACAATTTTGTCTCAAAAACATACCTCCAGATAGATAGATAGATAGATAGATAGATAGATAGATAGATAGATAGATAGATAGATGATAGATAGATAAGTTGAAATCTTAAGTAGCCCATCATTGTGTGTGCTAACTAAAAAGTAAGTAACTGCAATTTCAAATAAGAATCAAGAAAAAGCTAAAACAAAATGCACATGTTCAAAGACGTGGTAGCATACTTTCTGTACCAGCTGTGAGAGCAGCAGCTTAATGGCTATTGGTGTGTCAGAAGTGTGTGTGTGTGTGTGGGGGGGTGCTTTGAGCATGATTTTCCTAATTCTCAGCTTATACACGTCAGAAAGCAGCTCTGCTACCCATGTTCAGCTTGTGCTGTTGATTGAGCAGTGATGGCATTGGCTGGAACCTCGAGAGTCTCAGCTCTAAACTACAGTTGTTAACAGTATAGCAGGAAACAAATGCTGGACCAGAAAGATGGAGAAAGAAAAAAAAATAAATAAAGGGAATCTCTTCCGGGAAAGCTGGCTGACTGCGCCCCATGAGGCTGTACAGCAATGTCCTTACTTAGAAAGTGTGTCCAAATTCTGCCTTCAACTTCACTGTTTCTCAAGTGGATGAACCCTCGTAACTACTACCTGAACCTTTAATAGCAAACTATTAATTTATAATAGGGATTTTTTTAATATATGTGGGAACCCAGTTCTCTTTTGTTAGTTCAGGGAAGTCTTGTGGCATATTTGTTACATTTGTTCGTAATATTTGAAGTAAGAGCAGGAGCAGTTAGTCAGTGGATTTTAATTTTTTAAGAAAAAAATTGAGAGCTCCAGAGTATCAAGGACACAAAGGAGTTATTTTTTACCTGAAGAGTAAATGTCCATTGACTCTCACTCTCTTCCTTCTGTATGCCTCCCCACCCTCACCCCCCCCCCACATCTTTAGTAAGTAAACACTTTTAGCCAGGTTATAGTCTATTTTATTTGGTGTAGTGGCTTAAATGAAAATGGACCCCAAATAGGCTCATAGGGAGTGGCACTATCAGGAGGTGTGGACTTGTTGGGGGAAGTGTGTCACTGGGGGGTGGGCTTTGAGGTCTCAGATGCTCAAGCCAGGCCCAGTGTCTCACTCTCTTCCTGCTGCCTGCTGATCCAGAAGTAGAACTCTCAGCTACTTCTCCAGCACTATGTCTGCCTGCATGCTGCCATGCTTCCCATCAAGACAATAATGGACTAAACCTCTGAACTGTAAGCCAGCCCCAATTAAATGTTTCCTTATAAGAGTTGCCATAGTCATGGTGTCTCTCCATAGCAATAGAACACTAAGAAGTTTGGGAATCCTTGAGTCTCTCTCATGTCTACACATTTCTTCTCTGAATCAGTTGGTGCTAACTATAAAGATTAAATTACAAATGACAAGGTTCTTAGTCTGTGTTTCATTCTGTGCTAGAACATATTACACAAGGCTGGAGATTTATTTCCTTGAGCTCAGGAGGCTGAGGAGTTCAAGACCAAAAAAGCAGCAGCCAGTGATTGCCTTCTTGCTGTAATTATTCTGGCAACACAGGGCACCTGGTTGTACAGATTTTGGAAAGAGTATGAACAGAGACCAGAGCCATTGGACTCCAGCTGGTGAATCTTCAACGGGAAATGCTTGGAGCTATTAGTTATGTACACTTGTTTTATTCATAATTTGTAATGTTTTGGGATATCAAAAGTGATTCTGATGATGGAGTTTACAAAAATCTCTTTAACCTCATCTTAAGACACCAACTGACCTGTCTCATTCTTTGGTGATGTTGTCCTAGGTTGTTCAATTTGTATACCTGGAAATCATCATTTCATATATTTTTTTGTCCAACACTTTAGTAATTTCTATCAGAAATTAGGGAGAATGGATCCAGACCCTGAATTGGTCACTTTTGTGTCACTGAGAGAAAACACTTGATAGAAACAACGGATTGGAGAAAAGATTCACTCTGGTTCATCCAGAGGGTTGCAGTGTGTTATGGTGGGCAGTCCCAGCAATGGGACCCAGCCTGCAACAGTGGAGGCATTTCCGTGGAAGCAGAGAGTGGCTGGAAGCAGGGGATAGGAACTACCTTCAAAAAGCTGCCTGCCTAACCTGCCTCCACTAACCAGGCCCCACCTTCTAGAGCTAATTGCCCCTGCCCCCGGCCTCCAAATAGCACTATGGATTGAGAAATAAGCCTCAAACCATGAGCCTGGAGGAGAGACATTTCAGAATAAAACCACAGCAGACCTTGTTATTTCATGCTTTCTGAAAGCAGAAGTGTCTCTCTACCCATTCTGTAAATCATCAGTTTTCCATCTTACCTGTGTGTTGGAACCATCTAGGGGAGACTTAAAGAGCTGACACAGAGACTCCACTCCTGGCCAGTGCAGCCAGCCTCTTTTAGATAGTGGCCTCAGCCTCAGCACTCTTTAGACGCACCCTAGACTTTTCAGGCTGGGCGACAGAACCTCCGCATTAAGTAAACTGTTTCATTTCTAAAAAAACATTGAGGGAAGTTTGTGATCTCTTGCTCAGGCCAAGGAACTGAGACTGCTTACATTTTTCCTCCTGTGCAGACACTTGGGCATTGTGGTGAGTGTTGAAATAGGGTCTGACCTACTTTTTGTATGAATCACAGAAATGGGAGATGGGTCCAGATAGGCTAAGCGAAGAGATGGAATCATCAAAAGGCTATTGAAAGAAATTCATGGCAGAGGCCATGAGGGTCCAAGCTCAGGCTGTGGTGGTGAGAATATGGGGAAAGGGATAGATTTAAGGATTTCTCAGTTAGGATTGGAGGCACTCACGGATCAGCTGAGCAGAAGAAATAAGAGAGGTGGTGGAAACAAGTGCACTTGACCCCTGACCTGCAGGTTCTGCTCACTGTAGGTCAAAGAGATCCCAAAGCAGAGCAATGTGCCACTAAAAACAATGCAAATGAAACCGGGTACAGAGTGAAAGCCAGTTGTACTTCACTTGTATTAGTGGTGCAGGCCAGCAAGTGATGGGAAGGTGTTCAGGATGGCACGTGCAGGTTACCAGCAGATACGAAGCCATTTCTGTGGATGAGGCTTAAGCTCCACAGATTTTGGCACCTGCAGGAAGTCCAAAATAAGATTCTTTGGTGGGGTGGGGGTGGGGGGGTCCTGGAAGAGACAATGGTGCTTCTGACACATGTGAGCATGTGAAGAAAGTAGGCCTGGGCCTTCTGGCAGGTAACTGGCTTCTTTCAAGATATGGAAAGCAAAATTAACATAGTAGAAAAACCAAGGGATGGAGAGAAACAACTCCATTGTTGGAGTATTTAGATGAAATGATGCTTGATGCCTCTGGTGTTTTTGTTTGTTTGTTTTGTTTTTGTTTGTTTGTTTCTTTAATTTAGCCCTAGCTGAGGCCTAATTCCTGTTTCTTCTGGGGTCAGGGCAGAGGATGGAACAAAAATAAAGTGCCATTCAGATTGCTAGTCGGGGTTTCTATGGCTGTGACAAAACACCATGACCAACGGCAACCTGGTGAGAGACATTCGCTACGCTTACTGTTCTATATCCCAGTTCATCATTAATAACAATCAGGACAGGAACTCAAACAGGGAAGGAACCTGGAGGCAGGAGCTGAGGCAGAGGCCATGGAGGACAGCTGCCTACTACTGGCTTGCTCCACATGGCTCACTCAGCCTGCTTTCTTATAGCACCTAGAACCACCAGTCCAGTGTGGTACCACCCACAGTAGGCTGTGCCCACCCTCACCATTTACTAAGAAAATGTCCAGTCTTGTAGAGGCATTTTCTCAGTTGAGGTTCCCTCCTTCCAGGTGGCTCTAGCTTGTGTCAAACTAGCATAAAGCTAGCCAGAACAACTGGTGAGGACCCTTTGTAATATCAGAGCATCTGCCTAGAAGGCTGCACCTGGCGACCAAGTGGTGATGGTGTTCATGGTAGGAGGGCAGTAGCAGACAAAGGGAAGGTGTCTCCAGGTGACACTCCAATCCCTTCAAATCACTTGTTTTCTGAGGCTTATTTGCCAGAGCAGTTTCAGATATTGATCCATGCTCAACCTCACAGATTCTAAACAAACTCCTGTAATGACTGCATCGGTACCCATGGCAAGCAGCGCAGCCGTCATCACCATTAGCTTTTAATAATTTGTATTATCAACAGTGTTTTAGTTTTGTAAAGAGTTATTTATTGCTAGGTGCCAGTGGTGCATGCCTTAATCCCAGCACTAGGGAGGCAGAGGCAGATGGATCTTTGTGAGTTCGAGGCCAGCCTGGTCTAGAGAACACATTCCAGGACAGCCAGAGCTACACAGAGAAACCCTGTCTCTAAAAACAGAACAAAAAGGTTATTTATTTTGTGTGTATGAGTAGTATTTTCCCTGCATGGACACATGTCCACCACGTGCACCCAAGGAGGTCAAAAGATGACATGGAATCCCCTAGAGCTAGAGTTACAGATGGCTGTGAGGCATGATGTGGGTGCTGAGAACTGAACTTGGGTCCCCTGGAAGAGCAGCAAGTCCTCTTGACCACTGAACCATCTCTCCAATCTCCATACACAATGTTTTCGAGTACCTGTGGCATGCCAGGTTCTATGCTATGCACTTTATGAGCATTCAGTCCTCTCTATGACCCTGCAAGAATGATACTAATTATTCTCCCGAACTGTATATCAAAAGTTAAGCAGTTTGACAAGGTCATAGCTGTAAAGCAGCAGACTTCATGTTTAACATGCAGGTGCACTAAATGTCTATATCCTGCACATTTACAGTAATTATTTCATTTGTCTGTGTTTAAAAACATTTTCTTTGCAATGCCACTAAGTCTATATTTCCTTTAAAAAATATATCAAAACAGAACCGTGCACAAGTCAATAAAAAACCAACTGTAAAATCCTTTGCTAGAACTTAGACAAAAATGACCTGTCTTCAAGTCAGCATACATTTGAATAGGTTACTGGCTTTAAAACAATAAACTGTATTACAAAATCTGACCTTCTGAAGACTTATTTTCTAATTCGTACCACAAAACCCATGAAGGTCATCACAGAGAATTGAATGACTTGTTTTAAAAAAAAAAGGAAGTGGGCGTGGACACAACGGAGAATATATCAAAAAGCATCAGAGCACTCCATATTCATGTTAATAAAAATGAATGAACTGCAAATTTCAAAGGAGACTCTGAGACACTTTTCAGACAACAAAGACACAAAATGAGCGGGGCCTGCTGTGCAGAACAATAGGCACATGCATTCAGAATTTCGCCCACCTTGTGTCCTCACCCGCCACACATCTACTTTCCAACACAAACCGGCAGAAGGTGACCCAACGGGAGAAATGTTGACATGGAGCAGCTACCCCAGCCAGCAAGCAGAAACTACCTCCCGTCTCAGCATCTCGATTAGTGACAAAGCACGAGGGCCAGGACAGCTTATCAACGAAGGAGTTCATTGGGCTGATGGTCCCCGAGGGTTAGATGTTGAAATGAAGGAGTCTTTTAAATCTCAAAGCCCACCCCCAGTGACACATTCCCTCCAACGAGGCCACACCTCCTAAGCCTTTCTAAACAGTCCAACCAACTGGGGGCCAAGTACCAAACATATGAGCCCACAGGGGCCATTATCATTCAAACCACCACAGCATCCATGTTGTCTCCATTATAGTTCACGCTGTGACGCCTTTGGCTCTGTTACTCTGCAGTGAAATCCTGCAACTAAAACATATAGCTTTATTGTGTTTTCAACAAGAAAGGTCTTCATGAACTTCATGTATTTTCTAATTTAAAATGTCCTTGGTGATAGTTAAAAACATTTGCAGGCAACGTGCATAGGAGGCACAGACTATAGAATGATCTTTTTAAAATTAATTAATTAATTAATTAAGTTTACATCCGAACCGCAGTTGCCCCTCCCTCCTCTCCTCCCAACCCCTCCCCTTCACCCTCCTTTGTCTCCACCCCCAATCCACTCCTCCTCCATTTCTGTTCAGGACAGGGCAGGCCTCCCATGGATATCAACAAAACATGGCGTATCAAGCTGCAGTAAGACTAAGCACCTTACTGTATATTAAGTCTGGGCCAGGCAACCCAGTGTGATGAGTAGAGTTCCCCAAAAGTCAGCCACGGAGTCAGAGACAGCCCCTGCTCCCACGGTTAGGAATCCCACGAGAGGACCAAGCTACATAACTGTAACATATGCAGAGTGATAGGATGAGCCTGAGCGATCACTGTTCTGTTCGTTCTTCATCACCATTGTGGCGGTGTGAAGGAGATTGTTCCCATACACTCCGGCATTTGGACACTTGGTTTCCAATTAGTGGTGCTTTGGGGGCGGGGGCCGGGGGAGGTCTAGGAGATGTGGCCTTGCATCTACATCTCTGCATCCTGCTTGCAGTTCAAGAGGTAAGGTCTCAGCCTCCTGCTCCAGCCTCTATGCCTCTGCTTTGCTACCCCCCACAGAACCCTAAGCCCAAATAAACGCTTCTTTAAGTTGCCTTGGTCATGGTGTTTTACTGCAGCAAGAGAAAAGGAACTGCTACAGCCATAGATTGAGGTGTTATTGTGCATCCTTAAATAACTGCTCTCACTTCTCTGTCCTTCTTTACTGAAGAGAATAATAGCCTCTTTGTGGACAGGGGTGGCCTCTGCATCTGCAGCATGACCTTGGACAGACAGAAAGGTTAATGTTATATTTAGTTAAATTAGTTTGCCATGACTACATAGCAAACCAGCCCCAAACTTAATAGTTAAAAACTATGAACATTTAGCATCTCACAGCCTCTAAGGCAGTGGTTCTCAACCTGTGGGTCACGACCCCCCACAGTGGAATGACCCTTTCACAGGAATAACACATCAGGTATCCTGAATAACAGATATTTACATTATAATTCATACCAGTAGCAAAATTACAGTTCTGACATAGCAATGAAACTAATTTTATGGCTGGGGTCCCCACAACATGAGGTACTGTATTAAAGGGTCACTGCATCAGGAAGGTTGAGAACCACTGTTCTAAGAGTCAGGAATCTGAGCAGCTTAGCCAGGAGCCAGGGGAGGGATTCTGTTTGTGGCCATAGTCATCTCAAAACTTGACAGGATCTGACAGATTCCCGTCCTGGGTATGCAAACATCACCTCTTGGGATGGTTACAGGCTTCGGTCCCTCCAGGTCTGAGAGACTGAGTTTCTGTGCTCGCCATATGTATGTATGCCTACATCGTGGTAGCTTGTCTCCCCTAGCATAGTTATCTAAGAGAACGAAAGTCAGCATGTTCAAGATGAGCCCCAGCTGAAATGACTAGCCTTGAACGTGGCATCCCAGCACGTCTACTTTTCTCTGCTCTTTAGCAGTCATTGATTCACCTCAGACTCAAGGGTAACCAAACACAACTTTGATCAACAGCAACCATCCTGGACCATTTTAGAGGCTGCCTGATCAAGACCACACCCATTGCTTGAGCTCCTGAAAATCAGAGGAGCAGCAGGATGCCTTCCTTCCTTTGGACTGAAGCTGGGGTGACTCTAGAAACATACAGAGCCAGAGCTGAGGCTGGGGACTGCACTACAGTGTGTGAATCCCTTACAGTTTTTTTTTTTTTTTTTTTTTTGGTTTTTTTCGAGACAGGGTTTCTCTGTGTAGTTTTGCGCCTTTCCTGGAGCTCACTTGGTAGCCCAGGCTGGCCTCGAACTCACAGCGATCCGCCTGGCTCTGCCTCCCAAGTGCTGGGATTTGGGAGGTTTTTTATCCTCAGAATAGTTAGGCAAGGTGTGCTGGTGTATGCTTTTAATCCCAGTACTAAAGAGGCGGAAGTGGGAGGATCTCTGTGAGTTCAAAGCCAGCCCAGGCTACATAGTGAGCTCCAGGCCTGTCAGGGTTACACAGTAAGACCCTGTCTCAAAAAAACAAAACAAACACGAAAATTCAACACAATCAACAAACAAACAAGAAAAACCCTTCAAAGCAAAACAGAATCATAGCACCGGCTGGCTGTACTTGCTCAGTTCTGTCTCCAAAAAACCCCAGAGGTTTTCGTGGCTTTTGTGTATCTCATCTCCTTCCTGTCTCAATGGCCTCGGCACAGCTTGTTCCTTTACATCATTCTCCCAATGGAGTGCTCCACTCTCTCTCAGACAGAACTGGCAGTCAGAGAGATCAGAAGAGACTCGATCCTTGAAAACTGGACTGAAGAGCCTGGCCCTGGTATCAATTGAATGAGCTCCTGGCTGTACATACATCAGTAAAAGCAAACCGAAAGCAGAACTGGTGAAGGGCTGGCCAGGCACGTGGCCAGGGGCCCACGTCATTAAGCTAAGCTTTGGAGCTGTGATTCCAGTGCCCTACCCAGAGGGTAGATGAGAAATGGTACAAGGACCAGGCATGGTGGTGCTTGTCTACAATTCCAGAACTCAGGAGTAGCACAGGAGGATCGCCACAAGTTCAAGGCTAAGTGGTCTACATAGCCACTTCCAGGACATCCAAGGCTACAATGTGAGATCATGTCTCAAAACAAACCCACAAAGGTAAAAGAACTAAACACAAGACCAGAGAAATGCTGACCCTATGAACCAGACATTGGTAAGGAGTCAGGAAGTCAGGCCCATGATGCCCCCACTAAGGGGTAAGCAAAATGCCTATAGAGGTGTGGCAGGGAGCAAAAACATATACAGCAGGTGAAGTGTGAGAACGTAAAAAATAGTGAAACTGTGGGGACTGGTCAGGGTCAAATCAGTACACCCACCAAGCTGTAGTGGCGATATAGATTCTGCCAGCAGGGGTCACTTGTGGGTGGCTTTCATTGTCACAGCATCCAGGTCCCTTGGAGGAGCAGCTGTTACCAGCGGAGAGGCTCCAGGGTGGAAGTGTTCTAATCAGCTAGAAGTCTCTACAGCCTGCATAAAGCATGAAGGGACCATGGCTGCTTCTGGTCACGTGACAGAAGAGTCAAGGTGAGATAGATTTGTCTTTTTGAGTTGTACAGACAAATTCTTGAAGCGTACCGTGTGTGTGTGTGTGTGTGTGTGTGTGTGTGTGTGTGTGTGTGTGTGTGTGTGTGTTTAAAAGACAGGATCGTGAACAATGGCATTCTAGAGCCAAGAGTGGTGGCACTTGGGGAGGTGGAAGCCGAAAGGTCAGGAGTTTGAGACCAGCGTGAGCCTTTTTCATATATATGAGATGTTGTCTCAAAACACAGCAAACAACAAGTCCAAAACAACAACAACAAAACGTCCACATCTGGTTACTTTAGTGGCCGCCTGTGCAGTAGTAACTGATCTCCCTTCTTCTCCCCCACCTCTCCCACCCCCTCCCCTGTTCTACCATCTCCCCAGGGCCTTAGAGATCACAGCGGCTTGCAGGTGAGATTTGAAACTGAAAAGTAGGCCACACTGACTGGCGTTGTCTCATAGCTGCTTTTAAAATTATTGTGGGAGGTGTCCCAGCACGTATGTGGAGGTCACAGTGATGCCGTCTAAGGGTCCAGGAATGGGCTCCTTGTTTGTTTGTTTGTTTGTTTGTTTTTTTCTGCCAAGAATTAAAAGTTAGGAAATGTGTCACCAGGAAGATTAAGGAG
The DNA here is from genome assembly GCF_049852395.1 of Peromyscus maniculatus bairdii. Taxonomy (NCBI): domain Eukaryota; kingdom Metazoa; phylum Chordata; class Mammalia; order Rodentia; family Cricetidae; genus Peromyscus; species Peromyscus maniculatus. The sequence continues at coordinate 77,873,409 of NC_134857.1, read as the reverse complement.
TCCCAGTGGAGCCACCACATGATCCCTGGGAAACTAGGGTTTCCTCTGCAGTGTCCTCAGTCCCTTTAATAAAATAAAACAAGAATGGACTCAAACAGAAGACAGAGTTGAAAAGGAGCACCTTAGGATAGGCAAGCCGTCTGTCTCCAGCTGCCTGGAAGGGAGGAGGAGAAAGGAGAGGGAACAAGAGCCACGTTGCAGCACAGAGGTCAGCCGCTGGGTGGCAGACAGCCACAAGGAGACGGGGAGCGGAAGAAGAGGGAGGAATCCCCCAGGGTCAGTCCGGGAGTTTAAAAGCATACTTAGGCTCTGACCAGCATCGGAAAGAAAAAGACAGAGGAAAAAGGAACAGTTACACCTTTCTGAGTTGGGCCTCAGAAAAGTGGGCGTACCCAGAGTGAGTTCTCTCCTTTCATCTTTATGTGGTTCCCGGGGACCGAACTCAAGCCATCAGGCTTGCGTGCAAGAGCCATGACCCACTGATCTATCTCTTTCCAGCACCGTTGCTTTTACCTTATGGAATCTGCAAGGGGCCATCTGCTGCCTGGTGGTTCACAATACACAGGCTGAGAGCGGTGGCTAACAAGGTCGGGGGAGCCTGGCGCAAGAGAGCACCACAAGGGACGCGTCTAGGGGTTTGCCATCTAACCATGCATCTTGGCACGCTGTGTAGGAATGAATAACGAAGGCCATGGCTGGGAGGAAGGAAGGTCCTTCCTCCCAGATTCTACTTCATCATAGAAATGTGTGCATGCAGGCATGAGCCCTTGAGTGCACACGCGTGTCCCCAGGAGTCCTCCACTTCGTTTTCTGAGGCAGAAACTCTTAGTGTGTGCTGGGGTTTGAACTCAGGTCATGCGTAGCAGGCACTATGCCAACTTAACCGTCTTCCCAACCATCATAATTTTAACATTCGTTTTGTTTTCTAAAATATTGCATTAAAATATCACTTAATGGATTTTGCTTTATCGGACTGATGGTATGAATGGAATCCCCTCATATCCAGGATAAATGACTCTTAGAGTTTTGTTCCTCTTTACGTTAGAAGTGCCAAAAGCTTGTTACGAAGTACAGTAGTATTAGTGATAACATGAAGACGGGGAAAATTGCATGCAGGGTGTGAGATTTTTCTCATTAGAACTTACTTGATTGTGTAGAGCATTCTGGGGCTGCTTCTTGATGTTTTTGAACCCCTGCCAGCTGAAAGAAGGGGGTGGGGGGAGCCCCAGCTGTTTTAAACTGCCAAGAAATTGGCTTCCAATGGTTCTAAGTGTGGAAGAGAGAATTTGCCTTTGTTGTGGGCTTCGCCTTTGTCTTGAGAGTGACTGTTTGATGAGCCCTCTTCATTATGCAGATGTGAGCCAAGTACCAGTTAGGGGTGCCTACTGACAGCTAGTTGTCAAGAACTTGGCTTCAGAGACTTCAGATGAGCAAAACATTCTGTTTAATGGGGACAAAGCTGGCCCGAGAGGAAAGGGTGCAATCACAGCCATTTAATAATTTTAATTAGTCATAAGAAATACTGAAATCTTTAGTAGTGAAGAGTCTGCATTATACTTTCAAATGATTCATCTGGATGACAGTAATAATTGTCTGTGTATGTGTGAAGAGGGGAAACATTATGGAAAACAGTTAATGAATGGTTAATCAAGTAAAGATTTATAAGACTTCATTGTGCTATTTTGCAACTCTTCTCAGAAGTAGAGAAAATTGTGAATGGAGATATATATTTTTTTTTTCTCTTGCCCTTTACTTTTCAAGATAGGGTCTCTCCATGTAGCTGTGGCTGTCCTGGAACTCTCTTTGTAGACCAGACTGGCTTTGAACTCACAGAGATCAGCCTGCCTCTGCCTCCCAAGCATTGGGATTAAAGGCATGCGCCACCACCGCCTGGAAAATGGAAATATTTTTAAAAACCAAAGTTAGGTTGCATATGTATGAATGAATGTATGTTTGTATCTTCCTTCCCATCCTCCCTTTCTCCTTCCCTCCCTCCCTTCTTCCTTCCCTTCCTCCCTTCCTCCCTTCCTCCTTACCTCCTTCTTCCTTCCGGTCTGTCTGTCATCTGTCCGTCTTTACAGGTAAGGTAGTAGATGGCTACATTCAAAGGCAAGGACCATGGGTGGATATGACTATATTGTTCTTAGCAAACTCTTTCATAATTCAAGAATCCAGTCTGAGCTTTCAACGAGGGTTTGGCATTCCTTCTTCTCCTCCTTATGGGTTCCAAGCTAGCCTGGATTGGTTGGTGTCTGGTCCTAGAGAAGCTTACTGGATCCTAGAAAATGACTTGGGTTTTAGTGATGGTGGATTGTCAAGAATGCTTGGAAGCTCCTTAGGAATTTATTTATGTCAGTACTGTTTCTGTTTCCAGAATGGATTTATTGACCATGATATCAGTCTGCACAATTTTTAAGGCTTATTATCTATGCTCAAAGCAAGGAGAATTACACAGAATTTACACAAATCTTTTCTCACTGTTCCAAAGCCCCTCTGAGAAATTTACAGACCGCATTTCTTGCATGATTTCCCTTCCTCCGACATCAGATGCACATAAACAGTGGGTGTTGAAAGGATGGGCGGGGGTTTCTGGAGTAAATTACCACCAGCTGTCTGAAGCTTGTTCATAATTTCCTTCGTTGAGGTTTTTGTTACAGCTGACAGACAAGGCTAGCCAATGAAGGGGGTGGTTATGAATACATATGTGCATACATACACACACACACACACACACAGGGAGAAGGAAGTTAGGGAACCTGCTTATTCAATTTCAGAGCTTTGTCTTATGATAAGGCAGGAAGCTGATAAATGGAAATTTGGGATCATTGGCCTAGGCCTAGGGAGCAGTTTGTAGCAGAACTGGAATTAATTCGTAACTGCTCTTTTAGAGTCAGTGAATCCTGTGTGGTATGTAAACATCAATTTTAAAAAAGGCCATGATTTATTGAATTTTAAAACACACCAGGCAATGAATTAAATATTCACTATAGACGATCTTGTTCTTGCAAAACAACTATTTATTGTCGTTAACCCTATTTCACAAAATATAAAGACTGTAAACAGGGCTGGTCTACAGAGCCACTGGTCCTGGTGGCCGTGTGACTTTGGCTGTGCTGCCCCGCCCTTCCAGGTGAGTGGGACCCTCTGTCATTCCCCAGGAGAGGATGGGGAGAATTTTCCTTCTACTGGGGAAAACAAACTTTGTCCAACCACACCCCTTTTTTTAATTAAAAAAAAAAAAAAAGCCAGGTGTGATGGCGCATACCTTTAATCCCAGTACTCAGGAGGCAGAGACAGGCAAATTCCTGAGTTCGAGGCCAGCCTGGTCTACAGAGTGAGTTCCAGGACAGGCAGAGCTACACAAAGAGAACCTGTCTCACAAAACAGAAAACAAAAACAACAACAAAAGTTTGGCTGATGATTGTGCCAATTTCTAGGATAAAATGTGCTGTTTCGATAAATGTGGAGCAATTAAGACTAACACATTTTGAATAAAAGCCATGGATTGTCAATATTAAATTTGTGATCGTTTTTAAATTGTATTTATCCTTGGTGCCTACTCATGTGCTGCCTTCTTTTTTTTCTGTTACGCCAATTCCAGGAGATCCAATGCCCTTGTCCGGCCTCTGCAGTCACTGCACACATGTGGTCACATACATGTAGACATGCAGGCAAAACATACAAATAATAAATAATTTTTAATTAAAAAAAAGACTAACACTCTAGAATCCCCTTTGAGCCCATGCCGAAGGCTGTGATTGGAAGACCTCTCCCCAGGCCTCATCTTTTAGAAATGCCACCCCTTCTCCATAGAGCCACGCTGAGGGTCCAGCCACCAATACACTGGCCTTGGGAGATGTTTAAGATTCAAAATAAAACACTTTCTTTTTTTCTCTAGAATTCTGTTAGGTCTCCTTACATTTCTTCATTTGGGTAGTGGAGCACAGAGTGGATACCATGTGTCCATAACACATTTGAGGAATTATTTTTCTAATTTCCCTTGAGAAATTCCTCTTGGGGTGCTTATTTGCTTATTTATTTATCGTTTTGTTTTTGCTTTTTGAGACAGGGTCTCACTCTGTAGCTCTGGCTTGCCTGGAACTTTCTAGAATGACCAGTTCTTAAATTTATAAATATCCTCTTGAGTGATTAAAGGCGTGTGCCACCACTGCCTGGCGAGGTTGTCTTCTGTAAAGAAGTCTAATTTAATTAAGGGCTTTCCTCCTGTTCTTTGTGTATTGTAGCTCTGCAGATAGTCAGATCTGTGGTATGACTGAAGGAATTCGTGTGTGGCTTTCCACACCAGCTTTCTATCACACACCCAGTGTGTAACACATGCTATGCTGTGGTTGAACTCGCATTAAATTGAATGAACTTAGGTGACTTAATTGTCCTTGAATTGTATAAAGTTGTGGGAATAACTCTAAGTCCCATCAACATTAGCTACCTCCAAACTGCCACTTCTTTTATGGAAAATAAAAGTCCCTTTAAAGGCCCCTCTCTCTTTAATCCCCAAGGTTGTTTTTCATTTTTGTAAACTGCTCCTGGCCCCGAGCTGGGTCGCTCTGAGGCACAGCTGCTCCTTCACCTGCTCTGCCTCTTCTGAGCACACACCCTCCACCCAGGCCTGCTTCAGCTACTGCTGCAGGGCAGTCCTTTCCAGTCCTGCAAAGCCAACCATTTCTCTCCACGGTACTTGGGTAACCAGGTACCTCCATCCAGGCCACAGTTCTCCCCATTAGGTCCTCCCTGGGGCTAATAAAACATGTAGCAGCCAGGCGGTGGTGACACACGCCTTTAATCCCAGCACTCGGGAGGCAGAGCCAGGCACATCTTTGTGAGTTCGAGACCAGCCTGATCTACAGAGCGAGATCCAGGAAAGGCGCAAAGCTACACAGAGAAACCCTGTCTCAAAAAACATAAATAAATAAATAAATAAATAAATAAATAAATAAATAAATAAATAAATAAATAAAAACACGTAGCAGCCTTGAACTTATCAACTCCACTAAAAGAGTTTTTTTTTTTTCCCCATGTGAAAGTTCATATGTACTTGTCTCTCTATAAATGCAGGTTTCACATCCGCAGATCCAACCAACTAGCTTTATAGGAATGGTTAGGGCTAAAACTCTGTGTGTGCGGAATACACACAGACTTTTTATCTTGTCATTGTTTCTTTCCTTCTAGATAGCAAGTTTATTCCAATTACTTATTGCTATATAGTCAACTACTCTCAAATTTATAAGCTGAACACAGTAAGTGTTTTCTTATATCATGGTTTGGGGGATCAATAATTCTAGTATGGTTCAGAGGACAGGTATACCCCGGTCACGGCCACACGGGTGATTGTTTGGTTTTGCCAAGTGATGGCATTTCAGTGGGAGCTACCGGTTCTTAGGTTTCACAAAGTCTCAGCTCTATTCATAGTCTTGGGGCATCACTGTTTATCTTCACAGGAGTTTGATTTCTTATCTGGGAGGCCTCTTATTGACCTAGGCTTGGCAGATAGATGTCTTACCAGAATTCTATTAGTCAAGTAAGTTCCTCAAGCTAATACAAGTTAAAGAGTAAAAAATATATAGTTATAGTCTATCTCCCGATGGGGAAAGTATCCAAGAAACTATGTCCTTGATCTTAGGACAATTCACTCTGTCCTGAAAGGATATTTATCTTAACTCAGAGTTAGGGAGATGGGCAGGGCTCTGTGAGGGACAAGGAAGATATCTGTTGACTGATCAAGTCAGTCGAATGAACCACACTGATCAATGAAGTGACAGATACTTAGCGGTATTGTCCTCTCATCTAAGTGTGCAGAAAATGTGAGGTGGCCATATCTGGGAAGTGTCACGCATAATGAGCAGATATGACATTCTAAAACTAAACATGGTTTCAGCCCTCAACTATGAACCTTGCTATTAGGCAATATGCTCTATCTCCCCATACTCCACATTAATATTTATAAAAAAAAAAAAAGAGCTGACTAGAGTCTGCCCATAAAGTTATTGTATCTGTAAGAGAAGCTAGCTTAGAAGAAAATCCAATACAATATGTTAGACATAGCTATTATTATTATTATTATTATTATTATTATTATTACATTTAAGCCACACAGTCATCCACATCAAGATCCCCTTCACACAAAGTCAAGATGGAGGGAAGAAAAGCAGAATTAATACAGAACTGAAGGGAATGGAAGATACCGCTGGATGCTTGGACATGATTGGAGAGGCTGAAAATCAATCCAATCAGCTGACCAATTAGGAGCTAAGCTGCATACTCAGGAGAAAAGAACATACCTGGTTGGATTGATCAGCATCATCAACTCAGTTGACCTCTGTTCTAATACAGAAAACTTGGAGCAGATTTTTAATAAAGATCGTGGGCAAAACTGATAAAATGATCTCAGTCTCAGAATGGGAGTGACATGAATAGGCCAGGCTATGCTGCAGAGAAAGTCCCCAAATCTCAGGGACTTAAATATTTATTTATAAAAATTTATTTAAAACATTTTAGATTTATTTATTTTGTTATGTTATGTGCATGAGTGTATTGCCTACATATAGGTCTGTGCAGTACATGCACTTTTGGAGGTCAGAAGAGGGTGTTCGACCCCCTGGGACTAGAGCTACTGACTGTTGTGAGCTGCCATGTGGATGCTAGGAACTGAACTTGGATCCTCTGTAAGAGGAAAAAGTGCTCTTAACCCTGGAGTCAACTCCAGCCCCTCAAGAGCTTAATTTCTGTAATGTATTTTTACCTTTTTTCAATGTAGGTGGACAGAGAGGCTCCAATCATTACAATCCTCAGAGACCTAGGTTGGTGGAAACCTTGGCTCAGCACAATTGTTCTTTCAATATTAATACAGCAGTGGAAAACAGCTAAGGCTAATTATATTCTGATTCTTAGCATCTACATTCTACTTAGAAATGATGAGTGCCTCTCATATGTCAAAGGCCAAAAGGCAAGTGATGTTTCATTTACTAAATTCCACAGTTAATTTTAAATGGGGGTGAAGAATGGTAAAAGCTAGTATGTATCTCTGAGGGAAAAATTTGACAAAAATTGTGGGAATACTACATATAGTGACTGGCAGGATATATTATAGCCATACTTTTGCCTGAAGTTTTCCTGTGTCCTGCAGCCGCTCAGTCCCAAAGAAACACTCAAAGGCTTAATATTAATTACAAAGCTTGGTCTATGGCCCAGACTTATTGCTAGCTAACTCTGATATCTTAAATTAACATGGCCGTGGCATTACCAGTCTACTGGCATCTTGTTACAGGGTGTCTGCTCTGACTCTGCCCTCCTTCTCCCTGTATCTTTTCTTGGATTTCCTGCCTGGCTATAACCTGTCTTGCCATAGGCCAGAGCAGCTTCATTATTAACCAATGGTAGCAACACATATTCACAGCGTACAGAAAGACCATCCCACAGTAGCACACAAATACCTTCCCTCCACTCCTGTACTCTGTGCATAGACTGTGGGGTTTTCCCACTGGTGATTTTGGACTCTCATCTGTCTTATTTTGTGGAATATCGTAGAAGGAACAGTGTGCCAGTTCTGAGCAGAGACCTAAGGGACATCCTGAGTGTCACTTAACTCTCTCTCTGTTGCACATTGCCAGGAGAAGAACATTCCTTAGGCAGATGCTGCTGCTTCCGTTTGGGTCCTGGAACAAGAGAACTGTTGGGCAGACAACTCACGGCCAACCCATCTACCATTCAAGTACAGGTCCCTGAGTGTGAAAGGAAGGTCTGCAAACATCAGAGCCCTGGGGTCTGTGCTAAGCTGCACCGTTTCAGCCGAAAGATGACTGATACACAGTGACTCACCTCAGGAGGATTTCACATAGACTGGATAATGCTTCCCAAATAAGCATATGATATAGGAACTTACTAACTAGTATTGTAATAAGTGTAAAGGAAAATGAGATGACATGAGATTATATACTAAGTAGTAACAGATTCCCCAAATATCTTATAACTATCATGTTATTTCTCTATTATATAAAATTAATGATAAACCTTACTGCTATTGAACTACATGTAAGATGATAAAATTAGGGTCATTTTACCCTAACAGTATTATGATTTAATTATCTCAAAAAATAATTTGTCTTAGTCTGTTCCTGTTGCTATAACAGAACACCTCAGACTATATTATTTATGAATGATAGAACTGTGTTTTTCACCGTTCTGGAGGCTGGCTCAGTTAAGATGAAGGTGCCAGAAGATTCGATGTGTGGTGAGGACTTGTTCTCTGCTGTCAGGAAGGTCCTTCTACATCCTTCTGACGGGACACAGGCTATATCCTGACATGGTGAGAGAGACGGAGCACAAAAGAGACCAGGGTACTTTCTTCACCCTCTTTTTATAAGAACATCAGTCCCATTCTTGAGAATAAAACACTCATAGCGTAATTCCTCCCTGAAGTCCTTATTTCTTAGGCCCACTCATTACGTTCCCACGTAAGAATCGTACATTCAAAACACAACATAATTAAAGAATAAAGGCAGAAGAGATGCTCACTGAAGTACTATCTGACACTGATGTTAGAAATGGCATACCTAGTCAAAAATATTATTAAGTAGGCTGGCTTTCTATTAAAGCATATATTAAAACATAGTATAATCATTAGAGTATAAATATGAGCACTACCCAAAAACATGAACAAATACATAACAAGTGGAAAGGGGAGATTGACTACACAGATCTAAGCTGTAATTATAGCTATATAAATATGTACCAACCAAACATGACTAAAAGAAACCTAGAGAAACTTAAGCATTTGTGCTAGATTTGTGCTATTTAGACAAGTGTTTTTCTTTTGAAATTTAAGAAGAAATTGTTTTTAACCATACATAGGAAAGTTTTTAGACATCAAATAAATTTCCTTCCTCACAAATGCATTTATGGGTGTAGGTGAGCTTATATTTGCATTAAGAAGTCCACTTTTAAAAGACCAGGAAGCGATTCCATAAGCTTTAAACATTGATTATCACTAGGTATTAAGAGTTATTTTATTTTCCACGTAGTTTTCTGTAACTTCTTAATGGTCTGCAATAAATACGTTATAAATTTTTAAACAGAAGAGTTATTTCAAAAATACCCAAGCCTGTTTTTCAGTCTGCCTTCCGGGAGGCCACAGTTCACCTAGTTAGCGCCTATGTCTTCTGAAGCAGCGCCTGTCCTAGGCTGTAGACAGAATCTCTCTCCACAACTCAACAGCCCATAATTTGATTTCAGACACAACTAAATATAGCATCAACTTTGGTATGCGGGATGGAAACCTGAGCTCCCTGCCCCTCCCCCAAGGCAACAGTAGATTCTTTTCAAGACAGGTGGCTTGTGGGTCTTGCCTAGTGTCAAACGGGACCTTAATGTTGTTCTCTCCTGGTAACATTTTAAATGAACCTAAGGGGAGACAGGATTCTCTAATCTCAAGAGCAGTGTGCTTTTAGCTGCAAACTGAGGGCTGGGGTTGGGAGATTCTAGACTAGGGCATTTTCAAACCACTCTTCTAGACCCCAGTGTCCGTTATTCTGTCCGGCCCTCCGGGCTTCCTATGGGTGATTAGAACTAATCCAAGAAACTGGACAATTTTCTGCCACAGTCAGTGCAGGCTCTTCGCCATCCCGCCAGCGCTCACATGTGCCAGGTCTCTCCCCGAGTGTAACTGCAAGACTTCCGGGAAAAATGGATCCCTTCTAGAAAAGCCTTGTTGGTCTATCTTCAGAAATTTGGAGAGCATAGCTCCGGGTCATGGCAGCGGCCTGGGCAGAGCCTGGGCAGGGTCGAGCCTTCTGGTTCTCAAAGGTGCCATCCTCGAACAAATCTAACTAAATTGATATCACCAAATATAGGCACGCTAAAGCTTTCTGAAAATTAAAAGGCCAGCAGTAAAGCTAATGATAACAGTAATCATGTGACTTAATAAAAAGGTTTATTTCAGAGTTAAAAGGGAGCGGCGGGCAGCAAGCCCTCTAATCACAGCATGTCTGTCTTGTTTAGACGTCGGTACACACGTAGATGCACAGGGTCTGGGCAGCCCCCTCCTTGGAAGGAAAGCCGTTCGGTGTGATCTCAGAGCAGCCACGGTAGAGAGAGTCCTGGAGGCCACTCTTAAGTCTCTTGAGGCGTTCGGAGCATTTTGGGATGCTCAGAAGCCCCCTGCCTTCTAGGAGCTTCTGGTAGCGCCCGGTTGCTGTGGGAACTAAAAAGAAACGAGGCAGAATAGTGAAAAAACGGGGGTGGGGGGAGCTGATTGAGATGGGGGCAGCTAATAAGACTGCAAGGTTTGGTGAGGAGGGTGCCTCCTGAGGAAGTTTCTGTCCGTGGATGACTGGTGAAGCTAAAACGGGTCACATCTCTCAGAAAATCACCTTGTGCTCCACGACGCTTTAGTAGGCACACCTGCATTCAGTTGGATCGCATCCTTCCCAGACTCCATCTCTGGCTCGGAGGTTACCTGTGGGTGGGCGACGCAGGCGCAGGGGAAGACCACCTCTCCAAGGTGCTCCCTTGCAGTTGGCTGGTTTTAGCCAAAGCCTCTCACCGGGATGAGCGAGGGACGGAGAGTAGTAGGACGAGGGTCATCGAGGGCCACTTCTGAGGCCATCATTCCTCTGAGCCTGCGAGGGAGGCGGTGGAGGTCGGAGGGTGTGTACCGCGGCGTGTCACCTGGGCGGGTCCTGGGCTGCAGGGAGCCCCGCCTCCGCTCACCCGCGGTTGACAGCTCAGCTGGTGCGGATCAGCTCGTGCCAGCCAGTCGCGTCTCAGCCTGGGAGCGAGTGTGCCCGAGGCCTGGGCTCGGCAGCAGCAGCAGCAGCAGCAGCGTCCAGCCACCTCCCGAGAACAGTCCCTGCCTTGTGCCCAGCGCACCGTTAGCTGAGGGTGCGGCCGCGGCCGATCTGCTCTCTCTCTCCAAAAAACAGAGAGCAGACCTCGTTCCTTCGCCGGCGCCAAGAGGAGCTGGGGAGGAGGAAGAGTCTCAGGCTTTTTGCGCTGGAGACTCCTGGGCAAGGTTTGGTATCTTCCCGGGCTGTGGCCACTCCCGGGTGAGCTGCGCCCCGAGAGCGAGGAGATCGCCTGGATCATGGAGCAGACCTGGGCCAGGTAGAAGCGGCTTCTCCCTCGCCGCCTGTGACTTGGGGTCCCTGCCCTGTTCCCTCCCCCTGCCGTCCCTCACCGTTAGAGGCCTCTGGGCGCTCCCCGATCGCCTCCCTGGTTCCCAGCCCACCTCTCCCGGCCTCCCTCCACATGCGCTCTGCTCTCTGGCGTGTCCCTAGCTCGGTGACTCTCCTTTTCACCTACTCCTGACGTCAAAACCGCCCCGGGTTGCCTGGAAGTTTTTCTGGAGCCATGTGTGTCAGCTTGTCTTTTCCTGGGTTGGAAGGGTTTTTTTTTTTTTTTTTTTCTCTAGAGACTGGAGAGACTCCAGTAGGCTTCCCCCAGGACACCTTTAGTTTCCGGTACTTTTCACGTGTCAGGTTCGTTCTCACCCTGCCACGTTTTCCACCTCTACCTCACCCTGCCCCAGCCACATGCCAGCAACCCATAGGGGCCAGCAATGCTCAGCTCCTGAGCCTCTGGTCAGAGCTCACTGTGGGAGAGGGAAGGAAGAGGCTCTGGGCAACCTCCACTGGCCAGGCCGAGGCCAGGGCGGGTCTGGGGTAGCTCAGGTTGCAGAGATGGTTGTGGAATTTTCTGTTTTCTCCTGGTGCTCCATCCCACCATTCTCTAAATATTCCTTAAAATGGAGCTCCTTCAAGTGACTGATAAAGACTAGAGGCCCTGTATTGAGACAAAGATTTCATTTCTGTGTGTGGTTTTTTGTTTGTTTGCTTTTCGGGTTTTTTTTTTTTTGTGTGTGTTTGTTTGTTTTGGGTTTTGTTTGTTTTTTTGAGATTGAGGGAGATCTCTGGGTGTGTGAAGACTATATTCCAGATAGGCTCTTCATCACCAGAATTTAGCTTTGGGGGACTGGCGTGGGGCCAAGTGAGTGTTCTGAGACGGTGAAGACTACAAACACGGAAAGCAAATTGGGGTTCGATAGTAATTATACAAAAAATGGGGTTTTTGGTTGATTGTTCAGCTCAACAGAGTGAACAGTTTACTGTGAATTTCGAAGGAAGGACAAATTGCACCCAGAGTACACTGATGGAGGAAGTGAGCTCTCTCGGCGTGAAGGGTCAATCCTACTTTTTTGTCTCTTCTCCTAGAAAACGGTGATCTGTTCGGGGCTCCCCGGAATTTTAAAAAGAAGTGCAGTCAAGAGACAGGGTGGGGCTCAAAGCTGTGCTTTGAGGGCTGGCCAAGGGACCTGGGGCTCTTAAGTCTGGAGAGAGGGAGGGTATGCCATCACAATCAAAGATCTGAAGAGCAGTTGGTGGTAGGGGGATTAGATGAGTTTAGAACCTCCTAAAAGGGCAGAACAACAATGGACACAGCAAGTTCCAAAGAGGCAAGGTGTGGTTCCAGGGCAGGAAGCACCCTTCAAACATGGGCTACGCTACCGATCCAGGGAGACTGCTGGCCCCAGAGGAGTACCTGATGGAGAGGAGAGCGAGTGTGTCAGGGACTGTTGCCATCTATTAGTGCTTTTCACATCTTAAAAAAATAGGAATTGTGGGGTTTGGGAGATAACTCTGAGAGCCAATAAGAAAGTACCTGCCTTGCAAAGTTGGGGACCTGGGATCTTTTCCCAGAGCCTCCATTTTAAAAAAAAAAAAAGTAACCAGGTGCTTTGGTGCAAGTTACAGACTAGTAAAAGATCTGGTCTCAATAGGGGTGTGTGTGTGTGTGTGTGTGTGTGTGTGTGTGTGTGTGTGTGTGTGTATAGCACCTGAGTAATGACACCTCAGACTGTCTTCTGACATACACATATATGTGCATTCACACACACCCAGTTATGCACACACATACACACAAAGTAATTGTGTCAAAGTCTCACAAGTCACAAACTGAGTGTATAAATGTGATGGGCACACAGATGGGCAACCATCCTGTGCTTATGAAGTCGGTCTTACTTATGACTCCTAGGTTATGGTTACCCAGACCTTAGCACCATAGCTTAGTTTCACCTGGTTTTAAACTTCAGGTAAACTGAAGTAGACCTGACAAGCATCCATGTAGCTTTTTTTCACTTACGCTTTCGGAATTCTTCAATGCTCACACGTACAGTTGTGGTTGGTTTATTCTTTCTTTTAACTAAGATTCTGTTGTGTGTTAACATACCAGTTTATCTGGGGACTATCATCAGGTTTGGGCCTAGTAAGATGATGTCGCCATAAACGTTTTGTCCATGTCCTCTGTGCATGTGTGCTCATGTTTCTACCGGGTAAACCAATAGCAATCGGATCATTAGACCACAGGAAATGCATGTTCATCTTGAGGAACACTACCAAGTTGTTTTATAAGTGGTTATAAAAGAAGTTTCTAAAAACAAGGTATCCAAAGGGGACACAGTGAAGAGTACTTCACATCACTAGTCACATGAAGACCTTAGAAAATACTGATCACTGGCAGTGATGGCTAGTCACACTACTAATAAGCCCAAACCCACAATAGGAAATGTATTTATAATGCCACCAAATACACTTACAAAGCTCCATGTGACAATACTTACCCTTATCATGAATTTTATACTCAGATATTTCCTATGTTACTTCTTTAGAAAATCAGTGCTGATGGTGACTCTGTTTTATCAACTAATGGGTCACAGATGGAAAAAATCCTGAAGTTACAGATGATGACTGGCCACTCAGATGCCCTTGGCTCACATGTCAGATCAGTTACAGATATCTTGGAAAAAGGAACCCCAAGCAGCCACACACTGTGCTGGACGCTGAGCATCTAACAATGAATGAGATTGACTCGGCCTTTCAGAGCTTCACGTACACATTGTCTGTAATTCATTTGCTTGTTTCTTACTGGGTCTCACTATGTAGTCCAGACTAGCCTTGAACTCATGATACCCCTGTCCTACCTCCTCCCCCATCATTTATAATCGTAATAAAGTGAAGTGAAGGTAAAGATATACATTGGCTACTGTCATAGTTTCAGCTTGCCACAAGCCGAGAGTCATCTGGGAAGAAGGAAACTTAACTAAAAAGTTGCCTTAATCAGAGTGGTCTGTAGCCGTCTCTGTGAGGCATTTTTAATTGTGAATTGATGTAGGAAGGCCCAATCCACTGTGGGCGGCGCCATCCCTCGGCCCATGGGCCTGGGCTTCATAAGAAAGCCAGCTGAGCAAGCCAGAGGGAGCTAACCAGGAAGTGATGCTTCTCCATTTTTTTTTTTTTTTTCAAGATCCTGCCTTGAGTTCCTGTCTTGGCTTCTCTCAACGATAGACTATAACCTGTAAAGTAAAATAAGCCTGTAAGCCTGTTCTTCCCAAGTTGCCTTTGGTCGTGGTGTTTATCACAGCAAAGCAAACTAGAGCAGCTGCTGTGGGAATGCATTAGAAAAGCACAACCCTAAAAGATGCTGAGAAGGAAAATTCGCACAATCGCTAACATTTATTAAGCTTTCAATGGGTGCTGATTCTCTGCGCCTGTGATTTCTCCTAATCCCCTTAACTTATGTGATAAAAAAAAAACTGTCATGTACATTTTTCAAGACAAAGAAATCAAACTTAAGAGACAATGATTCACTTGTCCAGTGTGACACATACAACTAAGGAAGAAATGAGAACTCGGGCGATCTAACTCCCTAACCTGAGCTGCTTTTTTGTTGTTGTTGTTGTTGTTGTTCAGTTTTGTTTTAATTGCTTTGTTTGAGTTGTGTCTTGTGGGTGACCTGGTTTTGAAATGGAGTACTTATGTTAGCTTCTTTTAAACTCACGGATAGGCTTAAAACTGTGATTCTATTCCCAGATTTCATTCCAGGAAATTCTGGAAATTGCCCTTCCCCAAAGGTGATTCACACAACCCTGCGCTCTCTTGTTTTGTGTTTTGAAATGGCTTCATGGAGGTTAGGTTGGCCTTGACTTTCTGATCCTTCTGCCTCCACCTCCAAAGGGCTGGGATTACAGTCAGGTGCCCCTCATGCCCAGCTCTTTATCTTGCTCAATCTACCCAAAAGGACCAAGGTGCTGGGCATTTAAGTTCTCAGTCAGACATGCTGACAGCTGCATGTCGTCATCGTAGCCCGCCTCCCTGCAGCCCCTTGTGAGCTTTCTTCCCTGCCGAGGTTTCTGACCTGGCTGTTGCCAGCCTCTTTGCTATGTCGCCTGTGGAGAATGCGGTTGGTTCTCCAATAGCAAATTTCCCGTGAATATGGTGAATATGCAGGCCTGCCAAAACACTGGTCTGCCTCCAGTCGCACTGATGTCCCTGCATAGTTCAGAGCTGTGGGAGGAATGGTTCGTGGAGAGTACGGAGATTTGATTGTGAGATTAAGTTTCCTCATGTGGTGAATCACAAGGTGGAATGGCAGTTGTTCTGAACATTTAGTGTCCTCTCACCTGGACTAGAAACTCACTATGACTTCTGTTTCAGGAATTGTGGGAACTCCTTCGTCACTTTTGTATTAGTTTCCTGTTACCAAAAACAGTGGCCTATGAGACAGAGAGTATGCAATGCCGGAGGTCAAAAGTCTAAAAATCAGCCTTTGAAACTCAACTCTAGGTATCATCGGGTTTGCATTCCTTCTGGAGCTCCGGGGGAGCACCCATGCCTTCCCTTTCCAGCCTTTGGAGACCCTCAGCATTCCTGGCTCAGAGCACTAATCCAGCAATGACATCGCCCTGGCTGCTGTTTCCACCATCCCATCTCCCTCTGCCATCCCCACGCCCCTGTGTCCTTCTTACAGGGACCCTTGTGACTACTTTGGTGCCAGACAAACAGCCCAAGATCATCTCTTCTCATAGTCATATCTTTCAAGTCCCTATGGCCCTGTAAAGTGGCATGTTCACAAGCTCTGGTGGTTAGGAATGCGGACCTCCTTGGGATGTCATTGTTCAGTCTGCCATACTGCTTAACTCTGGAAAAGTCATTACAAATTCTCTTCCTTTTTGGGGTGGAAATGTTCTTGTTTGTGGCATATGGGGATGCTGAGTAAGTCAGGCAAGTCATATGTGACTCTTCTACAAGTTGCTTTAACAAACAATTAAAAGGAAGACAAATCGACCCTATTTGAGAGCAGCCTTTTAGATGGAAGGCTAGAAGCCAGGCGGTGGTGGTGCACACCTTTAATCCCCACACTCAGGAGGCAGAGGCAGGCAGATCTCTATGAAACTGAGTCCAGCCTGGGCTACAAAGAGAGTTCCAGGACAGCCCAGGCTGTTGCACAGGGAAACCCTGTCTTAAAAACAACAACAAGATAGAAGGTTAGGAAAGAACGGCATTTAATAAAATGCAAGCATTACTTGTATCTGTCTTTCAAGGCTGTGAAAATCGAGAGAAGGAGAGTAACAGCTAAGAAAACCAATGGTCCAGTTTCAGGATTTGATTTTACTTCTTTACCATATAGTCATAAGTACAACTTCAAGTAAGGCCAGATTCTCAGCAATATAGGTGTATTGTACCCACCAGGTCTCACTGGTAGCTGTTTGCATTTGTTCCACCCTTGGCTAACTCACAGCCTGGTAGAATTCACGTGAAACACTAGAGAGTCCTGTTGAGAAATGGATAGTTGGAGCCAGAGATGGCATTTTGCCCCATTTTACAGATGTGGCTGCTGAGGAAGGTCATGTGATTTTTCTCCTGTCCAAAATTAGTATGCGTGGCAGTTAGACGATGCCAGTGTCTTGCTTGCCTGGTGTTTTGCATGAAGCGTTTTGTATCAGGAAAATGCTTGCTTTCCTAACTCTATTACTGAGATATCTTTAGACAGCGATTCCTGTTGAATATTCATCAGTGCTAGCAATTAATTTTCTGCATTTTGAGAAGGAAAAAAATCTCTGCCTTGGCAACTGTGCTCTACACTTGGCTGAGGGTTGGTGACTTTGTCTCAGTCTCTGATTTCACTCTTTATTCTCACAAACCAGATCAGTGTAGAGTACTCACTGCCCCCCCACCCTTCTTTCAGCTACTGAGGTTGGGTACAGAAGACAGGGAAGGTTGCTTTTTGCTCTGAAAATGAGAGATGGCTGCATTTCTTCACAGCATCCTCTCCATCCTGGTAGCTCACTTCACTGTGGCTGTGCTGACCAGTCAGTGGATGTCTTAAGACACCACCCACAAATCCGGCCGTCTTATAAATAACATTCTGAAGTGGGCTCAGGACATTTCACAAGTTGTCTCAGGCAAACATTCAAATAACATTTAAAGTTAGAATGAAAGTCCAAAATAAAAAAGAGATGTCATGATGGCCCAAGGTGGCTCCATCCAATCCTATTTTAAACCATTCAGACACACGAGGCTGTGTTTCTCCTCCATCTCACAGCATCTTCTGAGTTTTCTGGTCAGCAAGACAAATAGGATATGGTTGTTTTTTTTTTCTGAGCACTCATAGCCAAATTATTTTTGTTCATAGACTCTTTATGATGAACTTTACAATAATAAGCATACCTTGTATCTTTTCAGCACCATAGTCGACCATGACACCTTTTGGTTGCCTGTCTCAGTACCCACTCCCCTTCCACTTGTTACCCTCTGTGGCATATTCGTCATGTGGAATAGCATGTCATGTGGGATTACAACACATCCTTAATCATTTTCCACTCTCAGGCTCGCAGCTTTCCACCTTCAACTACTGTAAATACCCAGTAAGTATCTGGATGCTGAAAGCATCTTCTTCCATAGGATTTCTTTTCTTTTCTTTTCTTTCTTTCTTTCTTTCTTTCTTTCTTTCTTTCTTTCTTTCTTTCTTTCTTTCTTTCTCTCTCTCTCTCTCTCTCTCTCTCTCTCTCTCTCTCTCTCTTTCTTTCTTTTTTCTTTTTGACAATTGATGTTCAGAAGTAGAACAGCAAGATTAAACATTTCCAGGTTTTGAAAATACACTGGATGTCCCTGAGCTGTCACTGCATATAACAGAAGAATATATTGCAGTTTAAATGTCTTTTCAGGACCTGAATCCCCATGGGGGAGGGGAAGGGGACAGAGAAACAGAGAGACAGAGAGGCAGACACACACACATACACACTAAACTGGATACATCAGCACAAAGTGTCATATCTCCAGGTAGATCAATAGCAACATTCCTAACTTTGACCCTTCTTTGGGGGGAAATGCTTTATTGTAGTTATTAATCTCTAGCAGTATTGTGTACTAAGAGGGTAATAAACATAATTTATTGATATGAGAAAATAAAAGTAGATTTAGGCCACAGTAAAATTATGCATAGTATGTGTTAGGATGCCTATTGCAAGGAAAAAGAAGATGTTACATTGCTTGTGGACTTATGTGTATCACCTTTACATGCTGCTTTCGAACTAAGTCAATGTATGTTTTGTAGCAGAAAGAAATGTACATTTGTGTGCACTAAGTTATAACATGTAAAATTCAAACTGTTTGTTTCAAAAGAGTCCTCTGTGTGCTTTTTCCAGGTTATTGGTCTCACAGGCATGACATTGCCAGCAGCCCTAGGGAGCTGGTTATATACCGATTGCCACTGTATTCACCCTGTTCTAAAATTATTCTGTGTGGGCCTTAATATACCGGTTGTTCCCACCCACACACCTAGTCTTGCCTTTGCTAGGGTAACTGTTGATCCTTCTGTGGTTAGCTTCGTCATTGCCTCCTTTGGAAATTATTTTTAGAAGCAAGCTCTTGGTGTTTTCTATAGCCAGTTCTGCTTGTTCTGTTACACTTTGAATCTAGTTGGTTTATTCTGTATTTTCCGTGGAATGTGACTGGACAATGGACTAGTTGTTTGGGCCCAAGTCTTCAGTAGATCTTCAGTTAAGAATTCTCCAGCTAGCATTCTCTAGAAGGCTGATGTGTCTGTTGGGTATTGCCATATTACACATGGGCACAACAGGTTAGCAAAGCCTGGCACCATTGTGCATTGAAGGTGAATGCCGTTGTTTAAGAAGCATGTGCAGTTTTGCTATGAGATATACTTCTTTAGCGCTGGGTACCTGACAGTGAATGATGTGGACACTCGGGTACGGCCCCCAGGCACACTCTTACTTCAAGGTTCCCCCATCACAGTTCTTAACTTGAATTTTCTTGAGCATCCTGCAAACACTGGCATCCCTCGTGGCTCATCCTTAACCCATATTCTCTCTCCTTAAGAATCCCGAAAACCAAAAACCAAAAGAAAGGAAGAAGATCTCAACCGTGAGGATGTCTTCCCTGACACCCCTAAGCCCCTGACTGTTTACTTCAGCTCCTGGTTTTCCCTTATCACCCAGGCTGTCTGCTTTTATTCTCTCTGTGGAGCCTACACTCAGAACTGACTATTAAAATCATTTTCTCAGCACTGTTTTAGAACCTAAGTACCTTAACAGCCATAAGCCTTGGTAAATTTTGGAATCCCTTAGAAGTCTATAAGCTTTGTCTTAGTACTTTATCAAGCCGTATGGGGATAGCAGACGCTAGAATTAGTCTTTGTAATTTCAGACTAATCTATAATTTTCTCCTCCTCTTCCCACTTGCTTCCTCCCTATTCCCACTTTCCTGGACTTTTCCCGTGAAACAACATCCCTTATAACATTGTTTAAAAACACAAAACACCTTATTTTCTGTACATGGCTGTTTTGCCCACATGTGTGTCTGTGCACCATATGAATGCCTGGTGTTTGTGGAGGCCAGAAGAGGGCGTCAGATCCCCTGGAACTGGAGCTACAGACGGTTGTGAGGGTGTTGGGAATTGAATCTGAGTCCTCCGGAAGAACAGCAAGTATTCTTGGTTGCTGAGTCACCTCCCCAGCCCCTCTTTATTTACAACCTTTTATTTTAATATTATGAAAATAAAAGCGAGGTCAGGAGAGGAGGCTCAGAGGGTGGAGAAGGGCATTTGCTGCCCAGCCTGATGACCTAAGTTCTATTTTTAGAATCCATGGTGGCAGGAGGGATCCAGCTCCTGCAGGTTGTCTGCTGATCTCCACATGTGTGCCCCGGTACACACACACACACACACACACACACACACACACACACACACGCACGCACGCACGCACGCACGCACGCTCGCACACATGTATGGATGAATGTACACACACAGGTGCACACATGCATGCACTCATACAAATGTAAAATTAAAAGCAAAGTGGAGATCATCTGCTCAATATGATTTCTCATTTACAGAATTCACACAAGCAGAACTGAAGAACAATAAAAAGTAAAAATATAAAAAAAGAACTGATGTGTCTGTTGGGTATTGCCATATTATACATGGGCACAACAGGTTAGCAAAACCTGGCGCCATTGTGTATTGAAGGTGAATGCCATTGTTTAGGAAGCGTGTGCAGTTTTTGCTATGATATATACTTCTTTAGCACTGGGTACTAAAAGCGAGGTCAGGAGAGGAGGCTCAGAGGGTGGAGAAGGGCATTTGCTGCCCAGCCTGATGACCTAAACTTTTTTATATTTTACTTTTAATTGTTCTTCAGTTCTGCTTGAGCTGAAAAAAAAGTTTAATGTGGTCTATACATAGTGACATTTAAGAAATGATTTTTGCTTTTCTTTAACTAAAAACAATTCCATAAGGAGCATGTAGCTCTTTAAAAGCCATTGAAGATAGACAGAGAAATTAAACAATGAAATATATATGACTCAGAAAAGAAATAGAAAGGAAACAACATCATGAATCTTTTGACACCCAGTGTACCACTGTAGGTGGACTGAGCCAATGTCTCTGCATAGCCCAGGCCCTGGGAATGTTAGTCATGAATGAAAACGGAGGACCACAGAATGCACTGGCAGGACCCAAAGTAGATAACAAAAGACAGGTTCTGGAAGTGTGCAGAGACACCATGCATTGCCTGGTGATCTGGCCGAAGCCAAAGCAGGCAGTTTTCATGCATCTTTCCAAAGATGTACCGATGTCTCACCTGTCACCTTGTTGATTCAAGGAGGTCAGAGGGAACTTACTAGATAGTTGGATGTCTGATGACCTTATAAGGGCAAGTGAGGAGAATAATCACCTGAACTGCCTATACCTCCTACAATCTTAAATCATTTCTCTAAACTGTAACAGGTGGCAACATGAAAAAAAATAGTTTTCTTAAGGGAGAAAGGCTTAGTGACATAGACAGATGGGGGCGGGGAGTGTGTGTGTGTGTGTGTGTGTGTGTGTGTGTGTGTGAGAGAGAGAGAGAGAGAGAGAGAGAGAGAGAGAGAGAGAGAGAGAGAGAGAGAGAGGCAGAGAGGCAGACAGAGAGGCAGACAGACAGACAAAGAGAGACATGCAGCCATGCTGGTTGGAAATGATGCCTGTCGCTAGCTCACTATAGCTGTTGGTGAGCACTCCAGAGTCTGCTTCCCAAAGATGCATTTGGTCACGGGCACTTTCATGGATAGACTGTATGAAGTGAAGGGTGTAAATGCAACCTGTGCTAGGGAGAAGTGGATGTTTCTGAGTCAGTGCAAGTCAGTCCATGCCCAACGTGTTGGGGCGCTCTTAATAATGTGCTGTGTGTACTGAGGGGCTTTGCCAGTTCAGCATCCTCACTTGCAGAGATTATAATGATGGGTCCCGAGGTGAGAAAAGTGATGACCTCACTGAGTTTATTTCACAACAGTCCTGTGCTCTGCATCTGTGACTTCTAACCTATTTTCATTTGAATGTGCCTTTTTGTGATTTGTGTGCCAAATTGTGGGGTAGGAGTAGTTGTAACACTTGAAGCATAGAAGATGATATACTCGCTTCTCTCTTGACAAGTGAAAAGGGGCCTGAGATGTGGTCTCAGATGATGTTCACAAATGGCCTTTCCACTTTGATTAAGTCTGTTTGCATCATCTTCTGTGCCTTTTAGCCCATTCCCTTGGACTGTACAGGACAAGCCCTGTTGTTATCATCGAGGGGCTTGGGGAAGATACTCGAGACATTTGGTTAGAAACACTTTTCAGGGTAAGACTTGTATAAGACTTCTCAGCACCTCTCTTTCAGGATTTCATACAGCATGTTAGACCAGTATTACCACATGCAAGTGTGGGCTGTCTTTCACGGATAAATTATCCCAAGAAACAAATTTATTTTGAATCTCCCATTGTATCTTCTGGGCACAGCAGGTGTCACCTTGTCTTTCTCTTAGTTTCTCAGAATGCATATCCCTGGACTTAAGGCAGGCACAAAGGAAGCATTTATGCATGGATATAAATAGGGTATATATGGACAGAAAAAAGATCTGGAGGTATTGAAGAAATGGCTTAGTGGTTAAGAGCACTTGCTGTTCTCGCAAAGAACCCAAGTTTAGATTCTATTACCTGTATTGGGTAGCTCACAACCACTTGTAATTATAGATCCAGGGAATCTGATGCCCTCTTCTGGCCTCCATGGGCAATTACACTCATGTGTACAAACCCACACACAGATACACAGGTATACACATAATTGAAAATGGAATGTTTATATTAGATAATTTTTAAAGGCCCGGAGTTAAACCAATTCAGTTTTCAAGTTCATGCTCCAGTGTGATGTTGTATGAAGCATCTCATTTTCCAGGCTTCTTCCTCACTTGTAGAACCAGAGTATGGTTGTCTAGTTTACAGGATATGATTGAATAGTGCCTGGAAAGTATGAGACATTCATTCCATAAACTGGGAGGCAGCATTGGTGATAGGTGTGATGGTTCACCATAGTAATTATCATGGTCATTGAGCAGCATCGCAGTGTAAGAAAATGTATTGCTTTGGAAAGCTATGCACAGGCCGTTAAAAAACAAAAAAGCTGTTACCTGTAGATATCTGCATTGTCAAGGTGACATTATTTGTGAAATCCTGTCATTTATAAATCATCAGGGCCAGAACCTCACATATGTTAAAAAAACAAACCCAGGCCACTGCTGTGGGATATTCTGTGTGGCAAATGTGTTGCTCTGATTGGTTAGTAAATAAAACACTGATTGGCCAGTAGTCAGGCAGGAGGAAGTATAGGCAGGACAAGGAGGAGAAGAATGCTGGGAAATGGAAGGCTGAGTCAGAGACACTGCCAGCCGCCACCATGACAAGCCGCATGTGAAGATGCCGGTAAGCCACGAGCCACATGGCAAGGTATAGATTTATGGAAATGAGTTAATTTAAGATATAAGAACAGTTAGCAAGAAGCCTGCCATGGCCATACAGTTTGTAAGCAATATAAGTCTCTGTGTTTACTTGGTTGGGTCTGAGCGGCTGTGGGACTGGCAGGTGAGAGAAATTTGTCCTGACTGTGGGCCAGGCAGGAAAACTCTAGCTCAGGCCACAGATTATTTTTTCCTTCTAGGCATTTTGTATTTGGCAGATTAGGATGTAGATATAAATAAAAATATGAAAAATTGACCTTTAGAAAATTCCTTTCACTTGAACTAGACAGAATCTAGCAAGTTATATCAAAGGAGAATCTGTTTTTAGATTTTTTAAATTTTATCTTATGTTTATAAATGTTTTGCCTGCATGAATGGTGCCCATGGGGGTCAGATGGGGGCTTGAGACCCCATGGAAATGGAGTCATAGATAGTTGTGAGCCACTATGTAAGTTTTGGGAAATGAACCTGGTTCCTCTGGAAGAGCAACAACTGCTCTTAACTATTGAACTCTCTTTCTTGCCCCTCAAAGGAAGCTTAAGAACATGGAAAGTAGGCTGGAGAGATGGCTCAAAGATTAAGAGTATTGACTGCTCTTCCAGAGGACCTCAGTTCAATTCCCAGCAACCACATTGTGGTTCATAACAGTCTATAATGAGATCTGATGCTCTCTTCTGGCCTGCAGGCATACATGCAAACAGAACACTGTATACATAATTAAATGAAATAAATTGGGGGGAAAAAAAGAATGTGGAAAGCAGGACAGAATATATGTTTGGTTTGATGTCTAAATACTGTGGAGACCTTAGTAAGCAGCAAATGTCAGCAAATTTTCTGTCACACCATAAGCCTCTGTCTAAAAACCCACACGGAGCCTAACCCTGAGCCTCTGAACTGTAAGCCAACCCCAGTTAAATGTTTCCCTTTATAAGAGTTGTCGTGGCTGTGATGTTTCTTCACAGTAATAGGACAGTGACTAAGACACTTGTGTGTGTACTTTTTTAATTCCCTCACCCCCAACCTCCAACCTTTCCCTAAGCCATGTTTCTTAGTTTATGTTTATAGGCATTTTTACAGTAGTACAAATATTATGCTGATCCTTTCTTACTGACAGTATTACTAAATGATTTTTCAAAGTTTACAGTGGATATTAGCCACTATATTAAAAAAAAAATCCCTGGGATGAATCAACTTCAAAGCAAGAAAGGTTTAATATGACTTACGGTTTCAGGAATGCTTTATACCTTTAACTGTGTTCTTTCTCCAGACAACTATAAAAGTTTCAGATCTTTCTGAGTTGTTTTTTTGGTCCCCAGGTCACGTTGTAAACCTTGGTAAAAGCAGCCAGCAATATCCAGGCCACAGCATGAATGCTGCATTGCCTTGAAATTTACCCACCAAGTAAACGGAGCCTTTAAACTCAGCCTCCCACAGAGTCTCAGGGCGTTGATGAAATGCAGGCATGATATTTGACAGAGGTGGCATGGATGGTCTCTCACCCCAAGAGTTTGTACTTCCTCCCCGAACCCCACCGGCACTACCCTTACTGACTACACTCCCATCGCGATTCTGATCTGAGCTCTCATGGGAATTGCTCCGAGACTTCTTAGTCACATCACCAGACGTTGCCACACCACTGACCCCCCTTAGTCACTTTGCATTGTGGTAACAGCATATCTGAGCTAAACAGCCTTTTTAAAGGGAAGGGTTCTTTTGGCTCCAGCCTCAGCAATTTCAATCTGCGGTTCTCTGGGGCTTTGGGCCTGTGGCGACAGCAGTTGTATGTGGCAGAGAAAAGTTGCCCGCTGTGTGGTGTCTATGAAGCAGAGAGAGAGAGGAAAGGGAGGACTTACCGTCCCCATCAACAGCACGCGTGATAGCTGCTCCCGTCCACCAGGCCCCACCTCCCAGAGAGTCCGCCACCTCCCAATAGTGCCACATGCTGGCGACCAAGACTAATTTAGCACATTGACCTTCGGGCCTTTGAGATCCAAACCCTAGCAATGCTTGAAGTGGTCAGGTAAAGATGTCCTGTGTGAGGAGAGGCATGAAGTGCTTTCTGCCTTTGGTTTCTGTTAATGTTCCCGTCTGAGAGAGTTTGGGAAAAGGAAAGGTAACGTGGATGGGGAATGAACCCTAGAGAACCCTTTGTAACTGGACTGGGGAGAAAACACCGTTCAATTTCCTGTTTTTAGACCTTTCTCATGTTGCCTTGTGTACTTACAGCTGTCCTTTAAGACCTAACCTCCATCAACGTCCTCTGCTTTCTATTGGGTTCCCAGACCCCCACCTCTGTGAAGACTATATGACTGCCTCATCTATGGTCTGAAATTCCTTTAAATACATTATTCTCGAAGTTACCTCTTTGAACCATGTGCCTTCTTCTCAGACTCTACTATGAGAGGACAAGAGCCATGATTTTCTTTTTATTTTTAGTGCCTTGCGTGAAAAGAGCTTCTCCACAAATGTTTATGAATCTGGGGTCTCTACAAACAGGGCTGGGGAGAAGGTTCCATTGGTAGAGTGTTTGCTGGGCGACCCTGAGGACCTTAGGCCAGTCTCCAACCCTCATGTAAAAGCCGGGTGTGGAGGCATGCCATGTACCTGCAATTCCAGCTGGACGGGCAGAGACAGGAGGATTCCTGGGACTTCCTAGCCAGCCAGTGTCGCTAAACAAGCCAGCAAGCTCCAGTTTCAGTGAGCGACCCTGCTCTCTAGCCGCCCCCTCCCCCCAAAAAGATGGAAAGAAATAGAGGAAACATCTGATGTAGAACTCTGCCCCCCCCATACATACACACATGTACATAAGCCATTCACACCCGAACATACACATCAATGCACACACAGATTCCTGTAAGGAATAGCAATCACGATCAAGTCCCAGGTTTCTACTGTACATACTGCTCAAACATACTACTCTTCTGCTTCTGAAATTTGTTTATAATAACAAACTGGAAAAAAAAATAGAAAGCCTAGCCTTGGCCTTCAGTTTGGAGATGCTAAGCAAGGTGGTGGTAAATGGTAGGGTGGGGCCCAGGAAGGTCCTCAGAACTCTCTCCAAGCCTGTGGTGTTGCTGGAGGGCTTCTCTCCAGGTTCCCCAAGCCCCACAGTCCCACAATCCATGTATAAAATAATCACTCAGATGCTTATATCACTTATAAACTGTATGGCCGTGGCAGGCTTCTTGCTAACTGTTCTTTTATCTTAAATTAACCCATTTTTATAAATCTATACCTTGCCACGTGGCTGGTGGCTTACCGGCGTCTTTACATGCTGCTTGTCCTGGCGGTGGCTACAGTGTCTCTCCCTCCTTCTTCCTGTTTCCCCAATTCTCCTCTCTCTTTGTCCCGCCTATACTTCCTGCCTGATCACTGGCCATCAGTGTTTTATTTATATAGAGTAATATCCACAGCACTGTGGTCTGGGGAAAGAGCTTGAGAATAACCACATTTGGGAGGGTTTTCCCCTCATATGGGAAGAGAACACAACCCTAGGTTTATTATTCTAGCAGGTAAGACTGAAGAAAAGAAAATGGTAGCGCCTGGCCTGCCATCAACCACCTCCAAGTGGTCTGGGACACAGTCTTGGTTCTAAGATCTAATTATCTCATGTATTAAGGGACTAATTATTGAAGCTGATGGGCAACTGATTCCTGACTCCTCTCCCTCTAAAAATTCAGTTGATGGGATTAGAAGACGATGGTACCAAGAGCGCAGTTTGCAAAATAGGGTCTATCGGCCTTGTAGGAAATACCGCCCAGCAGGTTCTGCCATGGTGTTGCTCATTGCCATGGAGGAAGGAGCCTAGGCCTTGCTCCCTGGTATCCTGAGAAACTAGGCTAGTGGGCCAGTGCAGTGCTGGATCTTCAAAGGAGCTGTGTTCAAGCAGAGCATGCTTGAGTGTCCTGGATATTCCTTGGAGTAAATGAAACTACCATTCCCAGAAATGACTGGAAAGAGCCATCAGTCAGTCTAACAGCATTAGAGTGACAGGGGGTGGCAGATGGTTTCCAGAGAGTAGCAGTTACGTTCTGATAATTCCCAACCTAATCGCCTTGGAAAACTACAGGAAAAGCCAGCGATACATGATGTGAAGTATCAATGCGTTGCTTGAATTTAACATCATACCCGTTACTTATCAGCTGACCAAGACATTACGGGTGAGATGGCATGCCGAAATCAAGCAAGTGGACAGCCTGTGAGCAGGCTGTGCCTGGAGAGCCTTGCTTTTTTCAGTTAAACAGAACATTGTCTTGGCAAGGTCACTAGCACACGTGATTTTCGTGGAATCATTTTGTTACTGACAGAATAATCATGTCAGGGAGAAAGAGAAAGGTGACGGCTAGTCCTCGTTTATGCAGGAAATTTCTTTTTAAAAGACAAAGCCTCTCGGGGGAATGATTACATACAGATATCTGTGTGGGAGAGCTATGCGTGGCCTGGGGAACAGCATGCTAGCTGAACCGGAGTCACTCGTGACTTCTTTTGTTTTGTCTTTAAATCTAAATACAGTTCAATTTGAGAAACTAGGACCAGGGATACACATATTTATTTTCGGTCTTGGCTAAAACTGAAGAATATACCTGTGTATCTCATCCTTTGGTGTGTGTGTGTGTGTGTGTGTGTGTGTGTGTGTGTGTGTGTGTGTGTGTGTGTACAGGCTTGGCGTCTGTGTCTACTCTCCCTCAATCTGCTTTGCACTCAGGTTTATCCGACGTCAAAAATGGCAATCCTCTGGACACATACTCAGTGTTTCTGCCCTGCGGGCTCCTTCCTTCCCTTGGGAAGCATCACGTTCCTTCCCAACCTTTTCCAGCAGTGGTGAGTGCCTACTGTCTGGCATTAAGAGAGAGAACTTGAGCTGTTAATAGAGCTAAAGTGATTTTTAAAAACTCTCCTGAGAGATTACAAGTATGCCTTTTAACTCAGTCCTGTCTAAACTGACCTTTCTATCCTTTTGGTTATCGATCCACACAGGCAGACAGCAAGCGCACGTGTGGGTGGGGGAAGGGGAGGCCTGATACACCGCTTTGTTCCAACCTGCCTCTGCTCTGTAAACTGGACTCTGCTGAGCAAGAAGGATTGAGCAAGACCATGTCTGGAAAGAACCTTAGATCCCTGAAGAGCATGCAGATGAGTTTTGTTGTTAAATTTTGTCCTAGTCAGTGTTCTATCACTGTGACAAAATGCTAGACCAACAACTTGAAAATGGAAAGACTGATTTGGGTTCATTGATCGGAGGTTTTGCCCATGGTCACTGGCTCCACCGTGGCCCTCCAGTGAAGCAGAACATCTCAGAATGAGGGTGTCAGAGAGGAAAACTGCCTCCCTCTTGGTGGCCAGGAATCAGGAAAGAGTGAAGGAGGGATGGGAACAAGATATATGCTGAGTGACCTACTTCTTTAACCAAAGTCACACCTCCTAGAGTGTCTGTCACCTTCTGGTCCCACCACCCACTGGAGCCTTTGGCGGGGATGGGGTGAGGGTGGGGGGGCATTCCAGATTTAAACTCTGACAATAGAATCTGTAATTAATATAAGGAAATAGAGTCTCATATTCTGCTTGTGTGAATATCTGAGGCAATAAAAGCTTGGAGAGGTAAACGTGATACACAAGCAAGCTAGCAGCTTCCCACACAAGTTAATGGATTGTGTGTCGGAGCTGAGAGATTTTTCCTGTGTCTTAAAGTAGAAGCGAAACTCTGTCTGCACTTTGTACCAGGGCACCAGCCTCAGGAACATGTGAGGGGCCAGGTAGGGAGGAGCAGGACTGTGGCAAGCTGGAAAAGACTTGTCTGTCCTATTTAAAGGGGGGCATTTATCCCTGTGTGAAGAGACAGACCCTCTTATTTTTCAAGGGACTGTAGAAGTGGGTCACCCGGGTGCGGATGGAATAAAACAATGTTGGATGGGTAGATTTAGCCCGAGGGCTGACTGTGCTTCTGAAGGCAGATGGGCAGCCACCTTTGTGGACAGAGCACGCATGCTCGGAGAGCAGCACAGATAACTATAAATTTTCCCTTACACGTATTTCAAGCCATTATTCTGCTGAGTAGTTTTGACATCTACTCCCTCACTTCGACAGGAGGGAGTCTATAAGTGGTACCTGCACTCTCTTTTCCATGATGTGACTCACTCACAGGGAGACTTTTCAGTAAGGATCAAGGAAAGGCAGAGGGCCAGGGAGACGGAAGCTGGAGATCTACTTTTGGTTAATAACGAATTACCCGTTGTGTGCATTCCAAATGTGTCATGTCCAATACTTTCATGTCCATCTGGTTAACAGAGTGAAGATTTCTATGACTCCATCCCTGAGGCAAACATCAATTTCCAAATAAATGCCAGATTCCCCTCTCCCTCCCTGTGACTGTTGTCTGGCTTTTGAAAGGAGAAGCCCTGTAAAACATTGTCTGCAGAGTTCTTTTTGGTCACCACTGTCCGGGGAGACCCAATAGCTTAAAGGGTAAATAAGTTCCACAACAAAGCATCTCTCTGCAGAGTAATTACAGAAAGCTCTGTCCCCGCCTTACTTGTGTGCCCACCCAGTCCGTCAAAATAGTAGCCAGCAGTCAATTAAGACCATTAGCCACTCCGGTCATCTTTCTGATTCATAAAACCACAGTAGCTAAATGCCTTTGAGTGTCCCGAAAGGCTTTTTCCAGTCCGTGCCCCCTACACAGCCCCCTCCTGTGGCAGGAATCTTAAAAGTTCTTATTAATAAAATCAAACCCGAGGCCAGTTATTGGGGTGAATACTGGAAGGTCAGAGAGACAGAACAAGCCACAGCTATCTCACCTCACCAGTTCCTCAGCTGGTCCTGTTTGCTCAGGCTGGAAGCCTCTGAGTCCTCATTCAGAATGAATCCCAGCTGAACTGTGCTGCTTCAAAGCCTGAAAGCTTAACCAGCCAAATGCTTAACCAACCACATGCTTAACCAGCTAAGAGCTTAACCAGCCAAATGCTTCTAGTTTCTGGTCCTCACGCCTTACATACCTTTCTGCTTTCTACCATCACTCCCTAGGATTAAAGGCTCGCTTCCTGGGATTAAAGGTGTGAGTCACCATGCCTGGCTGTTTCCAATGTGGCCTTGAACTCACAGAGATCCCAGATGGATTTCTGCCTCTGGAATGCTAGGATTAAAGGCGTGTGCTATCACTGCCTAACTAATGGCTGTTCTGTTCTCTGACCCCAGATAAGTTTATTAAGGTACACAATATTTTGGGGAACACAATACCACCACACCCTCCCCTCCCTCCCCTCACTCTACTCAGCACACTGGCCTCCTTGCTGTTCTGCATTCTAGTTGCTCCCTCGTGGGGCCTTTGCATTTGATGCTATCAGTGTAGAGGAGTCTTTTCTCACATACCCCCATAGCTACTCATCGTTCCGTGGAGCAGTCTTGTCCACTAAAAACTGCAGTCCCCTGCCTCTGCTTACCTCTGTTCCTTCCCTACATTCACTTTCTCTGTCCCCTCACTGTCGGGTCCAAAGGAAACTCTACTCCCCCAAATTCCAGGGCTCATTCGGTTCCCCTCTACCAAAGGAGCTCTTATCTACCATTCGGTTCCCCTCTACCAAAGGAGTTCTTATCACTGTCAGAAGGACAAATGGCTATCTGGGGTGCCTATTAACATACCAAAGCACATGCTGGCCTCCAGGCTCCCTCAGTACCTGTGACTCTTCTCAGCTCTTCTCAGCTCACCCTCTACCCTAAACTTCTTCAGCTCATCAGTTTCTCATTCCATAATAACCTATGATTTTAGCTATGTGCTCTCTCGGCCCCCTCTCTCTCGGCCCCCTCTCTCTCAGCCCCCTCTGTCTTGGTCCCCTCTCTCTCAGCCCCCTCTCTCTCAGCCCCTTCTCTCTCGGCCCCCTCTCTCTCGGCCCCCTCTCTCTTGGTCCCCTCTCTCTTGGCCCCCTCTCTCTTGGTCCCCTCTCTCTTGGTCCCCTCTCTCTTAGTCCCCTCTCTCTTTGTCTTCCTCTCTCTCTCTCTCCTCCTCCCCAGTCTGCTGGCCATGTTTTAGCCTATCATTTTCTTTCTCTCTCTCTCTGTCCTGGACGCCTCCTCTGGCTGTATTCTCCCTCATATCAACAATAAAAACCCTCCCCTCAGCCGTACCTCAGAATGATCATGCCCTCAGTCTAGCCACTGGTCCTTTTATAGAACTTGTGCCCACACTCTATAGATTTGAGTTGTTTTCTCTCACTGTACATCCCATGACTACAGAGATATTTTTGCCTGTTTTGCTCACTGCTGTATTAGGGAAGCTTCAAACAGTGCCTAGGCTCTTCTCATGCTAGATGAGAGCTCTGTTCCCAGGCTACATCCCTGGCCCTTTGGATCATCATCATCATCACTGGTTGTTATTATTATTATTATTATTATTATTACTGGTACAACTTTTTGTTTAAAACATTGCTGCTAGGACCATGCATTTGGTCCATTGGTCTAGCATGGGTGAGGCCCACCTAGGTTCCTTTCGGGGGTCGGGGACACTGACATACAAAAATGTGTACTCACTCAGCAGGCAGGAGGCCCTGGGCTCAATCTCTAGTGCTCCCTAAAGTACCCCAAATCAAAAACTCAAACAAAACACAGCACCTAACGACATGTAGGTGTTTGGCAAGTACTTATTGACTGATCTCTGTGATCTTCGCCCTCTCTGTGTAAAGGATGGCAGTGCTTGTCTGTGCTTTGCAGATAAAGCCTTGGCTCCTGGATCATGCCATTACCAACATTTCCATGAATGGATTTAACTTTTCAAAAATTTGTGTGTCAATTTTCTTTTCTTTATTTGAAGTAGGAAGCTACATAGCCCAGGTTTAGCCTTGAACTTACTATGCAGTTGGAGATAGCCTTGTACTTTTAATCCTCCTGCTGCTACCTTCTAAGTGTGTGGTTACAGGCAGGAGCCACCACAATTTGCTCAGGGGTGCTGGGAGCAATCCAGGATTTCATACATGCTAGCCAAGCACTTTACCAGCTCAGCTATATTCCCAGCCCCCATGGGTGTTGATTCTGCTCTCTTTAAAGTTTTTCACTTCCTTCTCTACTGTCTTCCCCACCCCCGACATCTCCTTACTTGAGATATAGAAGCCTCCTGTATGCCCTGCTTAGTTTTCATTATCAACTTGACACATCTAAGAGTCACCTCGGAAGAGCAAGTCTCAGATCAGATGGGCCTGTGGCTGTGACTGTTGGGAATTGCCCTGATTGTTGATCGATGTGGAACCGTTCAGCCCACTGTGGGTGGTTCCACCCCTAGGCAGGTGGTTTTGAGTTATAAAATAAGGCTGGCTGAACACAAGCCAGAGCAAAAGGGGCCAGCAAACAGCCTTCCTCTATGATTTCTGCTCCAAGTTCCTGGCTTGAGCTCCTTCCTGAATTCCCTTGGGGATGGACTGTTAACTGGGAGTGTAAGCTGAAATAAACCCTTTCCTTCCCAAATTATTTTTGGTCACGTTATCTATCACAGCATCAGAGGAGTGAATTAGAACACCATTCTCTCTTTTTCTCACTCCACATGCCCTCACTCAGCACCCAAACACTCTATTTAAAATCTAAGTATTCTATCCTTTGTTACTATTCATTCTCTAAGAAGGTTCAGCTTGGTCTAGTTGGCTCCATATATTCCTCTAACACATCAGGGACCTTCTTGACTTCGGACCCTTGCTGTTGCCTCCTGATAGAATATTCTTTTGTTTCCACTCTTCATCTGGTTGATAGCCTCCTTGCGTGGCTCTAACGGTCCCTTTCACTATGCCTTTATACTAGTTACATTCTCTACGCTTTTGCCAGCATTGACCACAAGAGCAGTTAATACATGTCAGAGTTCAGTGGGTACCAGTGAAGAAATGGGTGAGAACACACAGATGTACCTCAGGAAAGGAGCCCTGGGATGTGTAACTCATGAATTAATGTATGTTTATTTTCCCCCACAGACGTTATTTTGGAGAAGATGATGGGGAGATGGTACCCAGAACAAGTGCAGCAGGTAAGGATGCCATGGGCCGTGCCGTTTCATGTCACTGTTTCTCATCATTCCCCCAAATCTAGTCCCTTGATTCAGGGCCCCTCTGGCTCCTAATGGGAGTCTCCTCAAAGTTTTATGAATTTCCAAATTTGCACACACCGGCGCAGAATATATTTCCCTAGTTGGAATTCCCCAGTGGGGAATTTTATACTGTATGTGATTATATGAGCTAGGAGGCAGCACAGTACAGTCAGTCATAACACAAGTACTTCTGTGAATTCTTCACTTTTAATAAGGCTAGCATTGCAAGATTAGAGCCACTTGAAAATGAGTAAGATAAATTCTGCCATCAAAATGACATCTCTACCCCAATGCCCCATTAAAATGGGTATAGTAATGATACTCTCAGAGGTAAGATTAAACGATCAAACTTGTCTAGAAATAAGCATGTCCTATATCTTGTTTACTATTCCTATTAATGCCATCATAATTATAGCACACACACACACACACTCCTGCACATGTGCCAGCTAAAATCAAAGTACAGTGCTCTCTCTCTCTCTCTCTCTCTCTCTCTCTCTCTCTCTCTCTCTCTCTCTCTCTCTCTCTTCTTTAAGACAGGGTTTCTTTATGTAACCCTGGTTGTCTTGGAACTGGCTCTGTAGGCCAGGTTGGCCTTGAACTCAAGGATTTGCCTGCCTCTGTCTCCCTAGTGCTGGCATTAAAGGTGTGTGCCACCACACCGGCTCTTTTTTAATCTTTAAAAAACAGATCTGAAGTGATGTGTTTTATGCTAATATTTTTTTGCATACTTTGCCATTGCTTCATCTCCTCCCTTGTCTTCCTGTCCCATCCTGGCCCGTCCCCTCATCCCCTAGAGGCCCCAATTCCACCTTCACGCCACACACATGCTGCTAAGACCCACCTAGCCTCCTCCACACTCGAAGGTCTTCTCCTCCCCTCACAGTCTCTTTCCGAGTTTTAGAACCTATACTCACACTCATAAATACATATGAAAAGTAAGACATACAGTTTGCATATAAGAGAAAGCATACTATGCTTATGTTTGGAGCCTGGCTGACACAGATTTCTTTCAGGAAATACCTTTCTCAAAGACATGCCCCCAACCTGAGGATTTTCATTCACTTGCTAAGTGTTTAGCCTTTTTTTTTTTTTTTTCATTAATGGTTCATGTGTTCCATGTAGAAATCAGGTCTTAATTTGAATGCATTAAAGACTTCAGCATCCCCTAAGCTTGGTATCCAAGTGGCTGAAGAGGCTGTTCAGTCAGTAGAATGCTTGCTGGTGTGCACTTGGAAGTCCAGCGCAGGAGAGGCAGAGACAGGAAGATCCTGGCCTGCTTGGGAGTTCCAGAACATTGAAAGACCATGTCTCAAAATACAAGATGGGTGATTGTAGCTAGAGTCTTTCTGGCACACAGTCAGGACAAATCTCTCTATCCACCAGTCCCGCAGTGGCTCAGACCCAACCAAGGAAACATACAGAGACTTATATTGTTTACAAACTGTATGGCCATGGCAGGCTTCTTGTTATCTACTTCTTCTATCTTAAATGAACCCATTTCTATTAATCTATACTTTGCCACGTGGCTTACCGGTACCTTACATCTTCCTTGTCCTGGTGGTGGCTGGCAGTGTCTCCCCCTCTGCCTTCCTGTTACTTCAGTTCTCCTCTCTGTTAGCCCCGCCTATACTTCCTGCCCCTGCCTGGCCACTGGCCAATCAGTGTTTTATTTATCAATCATTCACAGCAGGTGATGCCTGAGAAACACTACCCAAGGTTGACCTCTGGCTTCCACACACATGTGCACACACACACATACACATTGATATTCAACTGTGTATATTCAGTTCAGATGTTCCTAGGATACCATATTTAACATTGTTGGGTGTCTAGGCCCTGCATTTTGAGCCAAAGATCTAAGAACTGGGACAAATACTGAAAAGGAATGTTCAAGATGCCTACTACTGACAGGCATTTGATGGACTGCTCCCGTTAGTTATTTTCTGTCTTCAATGTGAGATTTCTGTGAAAGTGTCATTATCCTCATGTGCACAGAGACAGTAAGACTTAGGGAAATGAAGCCATCTGCTTAAAATTGCACAGTCTGCAAGCAGTCCGGATCTGAGTCCAGCCGCAGAGGCTCAGCGCACCTTGCCAACCCTACCCCATCCATCTCACTGCAGTACGGCTTCCTTCTGTTGTATCATTTGCGCCCCACTTGGTAGCCTATGTGACATCATCTAAATGGGAAAGCGACCATTCTCCCCACAATTCTGAATTCAAAAATCACATTTACTTAGAAACATTTTTAGTACACCAACAAAACAGGGTCAACATCATCATTGTCATTTTATGACATTGTTATTTGTGATCTCAGAGTGCTATTAAATAAATGAACAGAACAACTATTTGGTGGATGCCTCATCAAAGACAATTGACACCAACAAACAAACAAAAAAACAACAACAATGACAACAAAACTCTATATACAACTCATTTCCCCACCAATAAAACTAGCTTGAATTTCCTTTGCTTTAAGCCCCTAAACAACATCAGGCATCAAGGACCATCAAGCACAGAGCAATCTGAACACATATGCAGCAGTGTGTGAATTTTACAAAACTGAAGATCCCGCTTACAGTGTTCAGTTTGAAGACAAATTACATTTCCGGTCATCATTCTTTAAATGAGTGATGCAATGGAACATTAAACACATTGGGAAAGGAACAACAAAACCCAACGCCAATGCTGGCGCCACTCCAGTGAGCACGGCCCGTTCCCTCGTCATCTTTCTGATACTCTTTTTCTTTTTCTTGCCCCCTCCCCAGTCCCCCCAGTGCCTTCCCTCTTGCAGGAGACTTTTCTCTGTCTCAGAATACTGCAATATTCTTTCTACATTTTCCTTTATCTTAAAAGGGCTTCCTTCCATCAGAGCCGCTTCCTAGCGATGATCCGATGATCCTCAGCCGTTCCTCCTTATTCTCCCAGTTTCCTTGCAGAGATGGTCAGGAAACTGGGAGATTGGGACGAGGAGTTTTCGGGACAAAGCAGATCAAAGAAAAAGATGTACTCTCTCTCTTCTCTTTCTCTCTCTCTCCCCCTCTCTGCCAGCACATTTCCATTTCTTATTCACAATTTGTTGATTCGCTTTTACTTTTTCTTCAAAGTTCCTTTTCCATTGAACACAGATGAATTTAAATCTCTTCTGAGGACATGAAAAACATCTGGGTAGGTGAAGGGAACACGTCAGGACGTGGTCCCCTGTCCTTATGTTCTGTGTTTGTCAGCTTTCTGTCACTGGACAGATGACATCTGCGGAGATAGCTGGAAAGGAGGATTCCCTTTGGCTCCTGGTTTCAGGGGTTCCAGCCTGTTGTTGATTGGCTCTGTTTCCCACGTGGCCTGTGGTGAGGTAGTACTTCACAGCAGGAGCCCGTGGCAGAGGAAACATACCCACCTCATGGCAACTGAGCAGCCAAGAGAGAGGAAAAGGGCCAGGGTCCCAATAACCTCTTCAAGGGCTTGTCCCAGTGACCTATCTTCCTTCTATTGGCTCCAGCTCCCACTAGTGCTATAGGCTGGCCAGTGAGCCTTTAGCATATAAGACTTCAGGGGATGTTTAAGATCCAAACCATGACACAGTTCTTCGGGCAAGTTTACAAATCATTGCGGGGGAAACGGAGAGAGGGAGGTAGAGAGGGGAAGACGAATAGCATAGGGTGACAGTTTGCCTCTTACTCCTTAAGACTCCTTAAGACTATCTATCTCTGTGTCTAACTAACTTCTCAGTGAAGCCAGGGCTATCCAGGGCCATTTGCTTCTGCTTGCTCTCATACTGTCATTGGAATTCTGTGTGTTGATATGGTTCTTCTTCTTAATGCAGAGAGTAGTGTAGAAATAAAGGCTCTCTGTTTCCTTCTGTCAGCCAAGAAGAGCTGGGTTCCCTACATTTTTTTAACCTCAGATCGTAATCCATGTTGTGCCCCGATCTCTGGTCCACATGTGTCATGTTTGATTGGGGCACCGATTCCTTATCCGTTCACATGTCACTGCTCTGGAGGCCCAACTTTGTGACAAGATGAATGGCGAGCTGCTAAGAAGCTGAGAGTAGAAAAGCGTAGTTGGAGGCCTCATCGCCTGACACACACAGGGTCACCTTTATGTGTTTTGTTGGCCAGCACAAGTCACTTGGCCAACTTGGGTGGAGGAGGATGGCCCTCATGTCATAAAGAGGCATGGGCACAAGCTATGTCTCGGTATTCACCAGAGACCATAAGTAATAAACTCCACAAAGGTTATTGTGTGTGAATCCTTTCTATGTGACCTACAACTGGTTCATATTTCACAGAAACGAAGTTCTGCTGGAATGTGCCAGTTAGAGCAGCCATGCTGCCTTTATTATATACACTCGTTTTCTTACTGTTCTGTTTCGTTGACAGCTTTTCTCAGTGACACTAAAGATCGGGGCCCTCCAGTTCACTCACAGGCCTGGAGAAGTGGTGAGAAGATCCCCTTCGGGCAGACACACTCCTTGAGAGCATTTGAGAAGCCCCCTCTGGTGCAGACCCAGGCTCTTCGAGACTTTGAGAAGGTGAGATACATGTGTGGATAACTATATCCCAATTAGAAACACAAATATGGAATCGGGATTTTATAAAAATATGTCCTGCAGACCGGATTATGGGTTTGGTTTTCATGATGATGACCATTTCAAGAGTGCATGTGCCCTAACCATATGCTGTTAGGTATTTGTTGGGGGCCCTGTGGTTGATAGAAGATCAATTGCTTGTACTGATGTATTCTGTTTTAGTGGTCATCTTCCTCATTCATTTCTCAGATAAACTCAGGAAGGTAAAATGACACACAGAGAAGCTGGACTTGCAACACAGTGAGCCCAGGGCTCCCAGTTGACATTATTTTCTCTGTTACCAGCTTGGACAATGCCAAAAAGCTAGATACTGTCTGTTCTATGAGGAAACACAACCAAAGCCATTTGCTTTTCCACAAGAATCAGGCAAAGTTGCTTCAGACACCTAGCATAGTCTTAGATTTGGCCAAGAGCAATACCTGATGCCACAGTGCAGATTCCCAACTCCCTGTAAGCCAGCTTGATCCTAGGACGCCTGTACAAAAGAACCTGCATTTAAACCATCCAAGAGGAGGCACTCAGAATATTTTATACCCATGTTCTAAAAAAAGAAGCAGGTCTTTGGTGCCCCCTGGGGGATACCCAAGGAGCAGGCCTCACTTGAGTACTTGGACATCAGTCTTCAAACGAATGGGTTTTCCTTTTACTCTGCAAGGAATAGCTTTGGATACCACACAGTAAAATCACATTTTCAAAAGCAGTTGTATTACCATGGGTTTACTCTGTCCTTCCTCAACTTGTAATTACAGATGTTCCCTAGGACTGCACTGGCATCCTTCCAGATACATCTGTAGGCAATGATGGTGATAGGAGCAGGGTGGATGACACTTCACACCCTCCTTTCAGGGAGGTAACACCTCCCCAGCCTTTCAGATCATCAGCTGCTCAAAGGGCGAGCGCTTCTGCAGAGCATCTCAGAGGTCTGTGGGTGCCTTGGAAAGGCAGAGTGTGTTAGGCACACTCCTTTTGTTGGGAGGTAATGGGGAGCCCAGAAATGAAGGATGTCAGACCCACTGATAGGATGAATGGCTGGATGTGGTGGGGCTGAGCTGGGGGACTAGTTGCATTCCAAATATAACTCCCGAGTCCTTTGCTTTTATAGTTCAAGTCTTACATGGTGGAGTAGTTCTTACTTCTCAATGGTGAGAATCACTGTCAGATATGAGGCCAACCAGAGGCACTTTAAACCCTCATCCTCTGTTGTGTTAAGAGAGAAATAGAAAACTAAATTGCTGGTTCACCAAGTGCTCATATGTGTGTTTGTCCTTA
Source organism: Peromyscus maniculatus bairdii (assembly GCF_049852395.1). Classification (NCBI taxonomy): domain Eukaryota; kingdom Metazoa; phylum Chordata; class Mammalia; order Rodentia; family Cricetidae; genus Peromyscus; species Peromyscus maniculatus. Next base: position 77,834,382 of record NC_134857.1, on the reverse strand, counting down.
AACACTCATATCCGTTTTGAACATCCGAGGCACCTCCGTGAGAGGACTGGAAAACATGGAGGAGTTGTTGGCTAGGAAAACATTGCTGAGGGGTAAGGACACATCCTAGTACCTTACCTTAAAAAATGGAAGAAATTATCAGAACATGTTCTGTAAGGTTTTTTTGTTTTGTTTTGTTCTGCTTTTCAAGACACGGTTTCTCTGTGTAGTTTTGGTGCCTATCCTGGATCTCACTCTGTAGACTGTAGATGTAACCATCTTATTAAATAAGAAACACAGAGCCAATGCAAAGATGAAAGCCCAAGAGGTCAAGAGCAATAGCTAAGAGCTAAAAACCTTACCCTTCACTGCCGCTGCTGTCTTCCTCAGCAAGAGAGCTACTTCCTGTCTGTTTGTCTTTTTTATAGACTTTATATTCTGCCTTCTCATTGGTTGTAAACCCAACCACATGACCTCCTCGTCACTGCCTGTCTGTACAGACATCCAGGTCTTCTATGGTTGGTATTGAGATTAAAGGCATGTGTCTCCATGCTGGCTGTATCCTTGAACACACAGAGATCCGCCTAGCTCTGCCTCCCAAGAGCTGGGATTAAAGGCGTGCACCACCACCGCCCAGTTTCTGCTATGGCTTGCTATTAGCTCTGACCCCCAGGCAACTTTATTTATTAACATACAAATAAAATCACATTTCAGTACAATTAAAATATCACCATAGTAGACCAGGCTCTGCCTCCCAAGGGCTGGGATTAAAGGAGTGCGCCACCACCACCCGGCTCTGTTAGTTTTAAAACATGTGTTCCATAGCCTTGGGATAAGGGATGGGTAGGTGCCAACTAGAAGAGCAGACAGGGCTTCATGCCTCTTGGCCTTGACAAGAATGTCAAAGGAACACAGGCTTGGGCTGAGCAGCCAGGATCCATCCGGATTTGAACAAAAAGACTTTGATATTGTCCCTGGCCTTCATTTCAGTGTTAGAAAGTCCAGACATTGCATCACTATCAACATAACTACTAACTAACAATATCTTCTCTGGCGATAAGGCCGCATACTTTGAGATCCAGAGCTCCTGCATCTAATCTTATTAAAGGACTGAGGAAGGACCGTCTCTTAGACAGCACCTGTTACAGGTAGTGTACGCTGGCTGAGGCACCCAAAGCTGAGCTCACCTGCGTTAATCTCTAATTAAGAAAATGCCCTACAGGCTTGCCTACAGCCCCACGTTCAGGACTCATTTTCTCAACTGAGGTTCCCTCCTCTCACATAACTATAGCTTGTGTCAAGTTGACATAAAACTAGCCAGCACAATCTATGACAGACAGGTTTTTTTTGAATGAGTGAATTTATTATGTACATAGCAAGCCAAAGTAAGAGAAAAACAGCAAGTGAGATAGATAGATAGATAGATAGATAGATAGATAGATAGATAGATAGACAGATAGATGAAAGATAGACAGATAGATGGAAGATAGATAGATAGCAAAACATGATCAAATTGGGTATTCAAAGCATCCAGCAGAAGTCCACTGGGGAGGCCCCTCTAAGGTGGTCCTAGAGTCCCAATACTGATCCCTGGCAGAGCACAGAGGAGGAGCCTTTCTAGTAAAAGAACAAATAGCAACAGAGAGAGATACCATCATCAACGTGGGTACTCAAACATTCAGCAGAAACTGACTGGGGAGACTGAGGCAATCAGCTGGGGTTTCTGATTGAGCTTTCTCTCCACAGATGGGCTTCCCACATATGAATTACCCATGGATACATTTTTAGCTTCCATTTCCTACTGTAAGGAGTTTTATAACACAGGATAGACACTGTAACCTCTGTTGGAGATGGTTTGCCTTCTAGCTCCTCTCAAGGGCATAGTGTTTTCACTCTTGGTCTGTTTTGCTGTTCTCTTCCCTCCCCGTCACAGAGTTAGGGAGGCCCAGCTAATCCTAGGCAAGGCCTTTAGAAGATACTTGGCATGAATATGCTTGAGTCTGAAGTGGGCAGAGGGAGCAAGCAGCCTGATCTCCAGAGCCAACTTCTCAGTGAGCTCAAACTGCACATGACAATGCACCCATATAATTGTGCCTGACACAAAGTGAGATCCAGCAGACCCAAAATGTAAACACTGGTGTGTTGTGGAGCCAGAATGGAACTGGTCGGGGAAAATGACAATCGATGTTAGTGTAGAAAACTGTGACAAAGGGAGTGAAATGGATGAGCCGGTGGCTTCCTCTTCTGCTTGTTCACTCTCTGCGCTCAGTCCACAGCAGTGAGTGGGTTAGATTGGGGAGCAGAATGGCTGTCTGGAGGGCTCAGGAAGGAACTGCTCAGCCTCCCCTTCTGTGTGTAAGTTCAGTCTCTACTCCGTGTGTTTGTCAGGCTGGCCCCCTCCGATGAGAAAGGAGAGCACTGCCTGGCAGCTGGGCTTCCTTTGTGGTTTTTGAATGAGTGGCTTCATCATTAAACCTTGTTATCTTTTGGCTCTGTAATAAATGGGGTTCCCCAACCCTGAGGCCTCCATAATGGAGGAGTCTCTGTCCTTTGCAGATGTGTACACTTAAGCAGTGAATTAAGCTTTTCTTATAAATTGTCTGATTATGCCCTTATAAGACATTTAAACAAGTATCATTCTCTCCATTTTTCAAGTTAGAGAGGCAGGGATCACAGCTTATGTGCCATGATCGTCAATTGGATACATTAGGTCAGAAATAGTTTTTACATGCAAATGACCATAGTTGTAAATTGAGAGAGAATTCCTTTCTGTTGAGAAATCCTTTCTTGGTACTCATGGCTCTCATCCTAGCCCTGTGTCTCTGGGGTGCAGAAGGCTCAAGAAGAACAGAGGAACACTAGCTAGTGTTTATGAATCACTTCCCTGTAGATGTAATTCTAAACAGTCTTATTAAATAAGAAACACAGAGCCAAATAAAGAGATAAAAGCCCAAGAGGTCAGAGCACTAGCGAATGGCCTTTAGCTTACCAGCCGCTGCCGTCCTTCCCCTGAGAAAAGAGACCTACTTTTTATTGACTTTCTGTTCTGCCTTCTCATTGGTTCTAAACCCAACCACATGACTTCTTCGTCACTGCCTGTCTATACAGACCTCCAGGTCCCTATGGTTGGTACGTGGATTAAAGACATGTGTCACCAAGCTGGCTATGTCCTTGAACACACAGAGATTCTGCCTGCCATGTGATCGGATTAAGGGCATGTGTGACCACTGCCAGACTTCTGCTATGGCTTGCTATTAGCTCTGACATCGAGGCAACTTTATTTTTTAACATACAAATAAAATCACATTTCAGCACAAATAAAATGTCACCATACTTCCCATGTGTCTGTACTGAGATAATGCTTCATCATCTCATTTAATGCTCCCGACAACCCCGTGAAAGGAGTGCTACCCCGCTTTACAAATGAGGACCTAAGTTAGGGCAGTGGTGGCATATGCCATTAACCCAAGCACTTGGGAGGCAGAGGCAGGCAGATCTTTGTGAGTTCAAGGCCAACGTGCTCTACAGAGTGAGTTCCAGGATAGCAAAGGTTACACAGAGAAACCCTCTCTCTCAAAAAAATAAAATAAAATAAAAAAATCGAAAATAAATAAATAAGTAAATAAATAAATAAATAAAAGAACAAATGGGGAACTAAATAACAGGGTAGAGGCGAGCCTAATGTCTTATAATAGGAGCCTGAAAACATTTGTTCTTTTTAAAACAATGTTTTTAATTTAATGTGTTTGGGTATTTTGTCTGTATGTTTGTCTTTGTACCATGTGTGTGCCTGTTGCCTGCAGAGGCTAGAAGTTGTCAGATCTCTTGGAACTGGCGCTACAGATAGTTTTGAGCTGACATGTGGGTGCTGAGAATTGAACCCGGGTCCTCAGGAAGAGCAACAAGTGCTCGTTACCTCTGAGCCATCTCTCCAACTCCCACTTTTTTATGATTTATTTTTAATTATGTGTGTGTGTGCATGAGTGCGTATATGCGTGTGTGTGTGTGTGTGTGTGTGTGTGTGTGTGTGTGTGTGCGCGCGCGCGCGCGCGCGCGCGCGCATGCCCAAAGAGCCAAAGGCTTTAAATCTCCCTGGAGCTCCAAAGGCTTTAAATCTCCCTGGAGCTGGAGTTACAGGTGGTTATGAGCCATGAAGTGTGGGTGCTGGGAATGGAACTCCAAGCCTCTGGAAAAGCAGTATGTGCTCAACTGCTGAGCCATCCTTCCAGGCTCTCACTAATCCTTTTATGTGACCTAAAACAGGAAGTATTTTCTAGGTTGGGGAGCTCAGTTAGTAAAAGTCGGGTGCTAATGAAGGGTCCCACTCGGGAATGAAATCACAAGTTCCTCTATTAAAGCTGACACAGATTAGAATCCTATCAGACTTTTCCAGCAATATGGGAAATTCCTTTGCTATCGTAACATCATCTCTTGCATTCATTGCATTCATTCCGAACCATTTGAGATGCACAGCTGTCTCATTTGCCCGTGACTTTGTTTCTGTCAGTCTGTCTGCCTGGAAGACCTTCTCTCCTCCTCCACCTGGTAAAGCCCATTTAGCCTTCAAGTTTGGGCTACGGCTTGATTGTTTTCCTTTTTGTTTGTTAGGATACTTTCTCTAACCCTAAAGCATATTCCGCTTCTGTTTGCGCTCTGGCAGTCTACAGAATCTGGCATAATGTAGAATGCAACAAGTGCTCAATAAATGCTCAGCAACAAATTTGTTGCACGCTGTTGCAGGTCAACTGTCTCATTAGATCTGTGGCTCTTCTGCCATGGCTCGGTGTCCATCATGAGGGGCTGACTTTGAAGGCGGGAATGGGTGCATTAACTGAGGGAGCGTGGTGGAAAACTGTAGTCAAGAGATAGTGAAATCAGAGAGATGGAAGAAGGGAAAGAAATGGACACTTTTAAAAATACTTTGTGATGGGACTAATTAAGAGAATTGTGTCCTTAGCAAGTAATAATCTGTAATGTGTTGTTTCAACTAGTTTCAGCTCATTTTTCGAGCTTAGGGGGTAGACATTACACCCTTTATACTAGTGAGGAGACCAAAGTTGAAATAACTTGCCCCAAATTATACAGTTCTCAAGTGACGGCACTGCCATGAGGCCACTGACTCCTAAACTTCTTGGGAAATGAGAGGACCATTCAGAGAGGTCCGTTGGCGAGTGTGTACAGCGTGGCTTTATACAGACTCAGGATGGCCCAAACTGTAAATAAGAAAGCTGAAGAAGGGTAGTGTCTTTGGCTATAACATCCAGAGGAGGCCTCCGCTGCCTTCCCCTGGTTAGCATTGCCAACAATGCTGCCTTTAACATGAACATGCCCGCAAAACCAGCAGCGGCATTCTCCAGCTCTAGACTGAAGCCAGCTTTCCCTGGCAGGCTGTGGCTCTAACCACAATGACGCAGTCTCTGGAGGCCCCACCCATCCTGGCAAACCTTTCCACTTGGGTCACAAAATCTATAGGGGGGGAAAGAAAAAGAAAAACTAAGTTAAAGTGGGGAATGGGGATGGTTTTTACCTTTTCTACCTTTAAGGAACTGAGTTATTACAGTTGGGTATCCTTGGCTAATTTAGGTGAATCTGGGCCTAATAGGATCTGCGGTTTCTGTACATCTTGTTTTCCTATAATCACAGCCTTGGAAAATTAATGCTACTAGCAAACTGCATTTTTTTTAAGTGCTTTCCACTTTGGTTACCATAGCATCCCAAGTATACTGGTTTTGTTTTCATGGATGTCTTCAGACATTCAGAACATGATTAGATAGAAAGGGGAAAATCTAAACTTTCAATACTCATAAATGTTATTTTTTCCTTTTAAAATGTGATGCAATCATTCCACAGCCCTTTAGCAAAATTTCACTCCTAATCTAGGTATAAAATTACTCATTTTTTTTCTTAAGAACTACAAAACAAACACAATGATCTTGAGTGCAGATTAAAACACACTGTAATCATTGCTATAATGAAAGTCAAGAGTCTTAACAAAATACATAGCTCGGGCTTCTAGATGCAGAGGGGCACGATGTAGGGAAGATTCCTAGAGAAAATTACACTTGATTAGGGGTCTGAAAGAGTGTCTAAAAAGTGAACAAAATAAAAATTTGGCTTTCTCTTGGAGGAAGAAGCAATTCACAAATGTAGAATATCCCAGTGTAAGAGGTTTCCTATTCCCATGGCAAAATGTCAAAGAAATTATTTATTTATTTTTGATTTGTTTGAGACAGGATTTCTCTGTGTAGCCTCAGCTTTCCTAGAACTAGCCCTATAAACCAGGCTGGCCTCAAACTCACAGAGATCCACCTGCCTCTGCCTCCCAAGGTCTAGGATTAAAGGCATGCACCATCACTGCCCAGCTGTGACACTACCACCCGGCATCAAAGAAATACTTATAAGGAGAATACTGAAACAAAATAAGTGATTTGAACCAAAATAAAGTATTTTGATTAGTTGCAGTTACAAAATTTCCTCATTTGATCTGTCCTATTAGAAAGTTGTAGCTAGAGTTTTCCTGCCTTGCCCACAGTCAGGACAAATCTTTGTCGCCCGCCAGTCCCATAGCCACTCAGACCCAACCAAGTAAACACAGAGACTTATATTGCTTACAAACTGTATGGCCGTGGCAGGCTTCTTGCTAACTGTTCTTATATCTTAAATTAATCCATTTCTATAAATCTATACCTTGCCACGTGGCTGGTGGCTTACCGACCTCTTTACATGTTGCTGGTCATGGCGGCAGCTGGCAGTGTCTCTCTGCCTCAGCCTTCCGCTTCCCAGAATTCTTCTCTCTCCTTGTCCCACCTACTTCCTGCCTGGCCACTGGCCAATCAGTGTTTTATTTATTGACCAATCAGAGCAATTTGACATACAGACCATCCCACAGCAGAAAGTGTCTATTTATACAGTTTCCTAGATTTATTTAGGTTTAGTGACACTTTTGATTGGTTGATTGATTGTTCTGACCTTAATAATGGCCTTTAGAAGGCTGCTCAAGTTCCTGCCACATTTGAAAATCAGGTGACATTTGCCTAGGAAAACTAACTGGCCTTGTGCCTGAATTCTTTGGGGCTACTCTCTGGGAAGGCAGATTAGGGACTGATATGGAATGTGAGCAGACCAGTGAGGAATTTTCCATGCAGAAGAGTTTTGTGAGTGAGGCTGCAGATGAGGGGGAGAACTCCAGTTAGTCAACACCCTTGGAGCACGAAGACAAGGAATGTGGAGAAGAGTTGAGACTGAAGAAGAGAACAGGAATTTTGATGTGGCCTCCAAGTTATCCAAAGGCTTTAGATTTTACCCGGTCTCAACCGGGAAGTGCTGGAAATGGTTTACCAGGGAGCCGTTGAATTCAGGTTCACCTTTTAGAAGGTTCTTTGGCTTCTTCATGGAGTCTGAGTGGGAGGCTTGCAATCTAGAGGCAGAGAGACATGGAAGAGACAAAGTCGGGGTGATACCAGCAGAGGGACGAGAAAACCAATGAAAGAGTGGGATTTCAGAGACAGAATTGACAAGATTCATAGTGAAACCTAACACTTTGTGTGCTAAATTTTAAAAAGTACTGAAATTGAAAGTTATTAATTGACTGTAGAACAAGTGAAGGGTAAGAAGACTTGTCACGGTTTTCTCCTGACTATGATGAATGCCTGACATAAGGAAGGCAGAGATAGTTCTGGTTCACGGTTCAGAGGATTTGGTCCATCATGATGGGAAGGGAAGGTGTGGAAGGCTCTCCCATCCATGGCAGGTGGAGCATGTGGCTGGCTGCTTGCTCACTTCTCAGTGGATTGGAAAGTAGAGTGCTCAGGCCAGAAGTAGAACCTGCCTGTAGCTCTCAGGCTCCTCCCTTCTTGTCCTACATCTTCATCCTCCTGTTGGTTCCAAAGTCCGAAAGTTTCCACAACCTCCCAAGACAACGCCACCCAGCCGGAGACCAGGTGTTCGAGCACAGGAGCCACCTGTGGGGGACGTTTCTCACTCAAACCTTAGCAGTGACCCATCACCAGCTCATCCCCCGTTCTCATCCCAGACTATATTGTCCTGCGGCCACACACTCGCAAAGTATTTTGAATTTTCTCTCTAATGTATGAGTGAGTCACTTGTTCCAAATCCATCTTTGCTGTTAGAAGCTGAGCTATGTAATAGCACAAAATACGTTGTCTTTTCATTACTAGATAGGGGGATTAGCAGAGTGCCTGGTACACAGTAGGCATGCCCTGCTAGCTTATGCCAGCTGCTAAGAAGAGAGCAACTGGAAATCTTGATGTGGGGTGGGGTGTGTATGTGAGTCTCTCTCTCTCTCTCTCTCTCTCTCTCTCTCTCTCTCTCTCTCTCTCTCTCTCTCTCTCTCTCTCTCTCACTCTCTGTGTGTGTGTGTGTGTGTGTGTGTGTGTGTGTGTGTGTGTGTGTGTGTGTGTGTGCAGGGACACATGCATATCCATACAGAAGGCAGAGGAAGATGTTGGGTACCTATTTCTGCCTTACTTTTGAGACAGGGTCTCTTACTGAACCTGAAGCTTGCTAGCTTACTTAGGCTGGCTGACCAATGACCCCCCCCCCATTGGGGTTAACACGCATGTGCAGCCATTTTGCCTGGTCTTTATGTGCATTCTGTGGATTTGAACTCAGGTCCTCTTGCTTTCAGAGCAAGTGCTCTTACCCGCTGAGCCACCTTCCCAGCCCCAAGGTTACTGACCATCTTGAGGCTTAAGCAAGACCACTGCTTGGTAGCTTCCCTCGGATGGCAGACGCTCAGCAAGCGATCCTTCCGAGTGGAGCCCACTGTGGACACTGCTCAAGTCCTGGTGGTGCTGGCGGGGTTCAACTGGTAGAGGATCTAGTGTGGAGCCAAAGAGTCCTTGGGTCGTGGCCGATCACTGCAGCCCACCTGTCACTTCGGCCGTGTGGCTCACTTAACTGTCTCTGGCAGCGTTATTTCTGGATAGACCATCTATTTCTGGTGGTCAGGGAAGTTGTTGGCTTTGTTTTTGTTTTTATTATAGTCCCCAGTGCTCTAGTGTGAGGGGAATGATGACACCTTGTTATTCCAGGACTGTGAGTGGCATGGGTGTGTGACCATGGTGGGGGATGGCGTAAGGGACATTGTCTGAATCCTCATCCTCTATGCAAGTGAGGGTGCTGTCCAAGATGGGTTATCCATGCGCACTCCTGTCATCAGGCTGGCTATTTCCAGAAAAGGCTGCCCAGTGTGGGCATCAGTGTGTTTCTGAGTTGTAGGGCAGACAATGGAATGATTTTAATAGTTTAGTATTTAAATGATTCTGGAGCGTCAGGAATGATAGGGAGGTTTCAATCTCTTATCTGTTTTTTTTCCTTTCTTTTTATTAATTTTTTTCATCTCTTTTACATACCAACCACAGTTTCCCCTCCCTCCTCTCCTCTCATTCCCTCCCCCTAACTCCCTTCTATCCACACCCCCCAGCCACTCCTCCTCCATCTCATTCAGAAAGGGGCAGGCCTCCCCTGGGAGGCGACAAAGCAGAACACACCCAGTTGAGGCAGGACCAAGGTCCTCTCCCTGCATCAGGGTTGGGTGAGGCAACCCAGCAGGGGGATAGGGTTCCCAAAAGCCAGCTCAAGTGCCAGGGACAGTTCCTGATCCCACTCCCAGGAGCCCCACACACAGACCAAGCTACACAACTGTCACACACATGCAGAGGGCCTTGGCCGGTCCCATGCAGGCCCCCATTTGTCAGTCCAGAGTCAGTGAGCTCCCATGAGCTCAGGTCAGCTGTCTCTGTGAGTTCCCTTGTCATGACCTTGACCCCACTGGCTCGTACAATCCTTCCTCACTCTCTTCAACAGGACTCCCTGAGCTCAGCCCAGTGTTTGGCTGTGGGTCTCTGCATCTGCTTCCATCAGTTACTGGATGAATGCTCTCTGATGACAATTAGGATAGTCACCAATCTGATTATAGAAGATGGCCAGTTCAGGCACCCTCTCCATTATTGCTAGGAGTCTTAGCTAGGGTCATCCTTGTGGGTTCCTGGGAGTGTCCCCAGCACCAGGTTTCTCCCTTACCCCAAAATGCTCCCCCATCAAGATATCTCTTTATTCTCCCTGTTCCTCCTGCCCCCAACCCACCCAACCCAATCCCTCATGTTTCCATACCTCCATCCCCCAGTTTACCCAGGAGATCTCTGCTATTTCCCCTTCCCAGGGAAATCCATACATCTCTCTTTGGGCCTCCTTGTTACCTAGCTTTTCTAGGACTGTGGATTGTAGCCTGCTTAACCTTTACTTTATAGCTAATATCCACTTATGAGTGAGTACATACCGTGTTTGTCTTTCTGGGTCTGGGTTACCTCATTCAGGATGATTTTTTTTCTAGTTCCATCTATTTGCCTGCAAATTTCATGATGTCATTGTTTGTTTGTTTTTTTAACCGCTGAGTAATACTCCATTGTGTAAATGTACCACATTTTCTTTATCCATTCTTTGGTTGAGGGCCATCTAAGTTGTTTCCAGGTTCTGGTTATTATGAATAACACTGCTATGAACATAGGTGAGCACGTGTCCAGCCCCAAAGGAAAAAAGCCAGGTCCTTGTAGCATTTGTAGCTGGCATCTGGAATGGCAAACAGAGACTTGATGTTGCAGTAAAAGGGTTTGAGGAATCCAGGAACAAGTTGCAGGATTGTGATTGACATTTTCCTTCTTGGACTGTCAATCCTGTGCAGGCGGCATACGTGTTCATGGGGATGGCCCCGTGGGTATGATTTCACTGAGTCCAAATGTTGAGTGGATTGTCTTTTGGGTTGTTTTATCTGAGGATTATGGTAAAAACTTTGTGATAAAATTTAATAATCATGACTAAAGGGTATTGAAGGCCACTTAGGATACTTAGGTAGACTTTCTGTTAGGGCCTGTGGTCTAGCTGGTATTAACTAACCATTTAATATTCACTCATTTTGATTTTATGTATGGGTACCACGTGCATGCTGTGCCCTCACATGCCAGAGTGGGGTGCTGGGTTCCCTGAAGATGGAGTCACAAATGGCTGTGAGCCACCATGTGGGTGCTGGGAACCAAACCCCAGGTCCTATTCAAGCGCAGTCGGTGCTCTTAACCACCGAGCCACCTCTCTAGCCCTGGCACACTTACCATTTAGACACTGTCTGTTTTCTGTAAGCCACGTGCCTTAGTAAGTTGAGTTGAGCTATCACCAGCAAATGAATTTATTTGTGATAAAGTAAAAAATCATTTCTGAAACACAAAGAATTAGGCAAATTTCCCTCCCCGCTCTGCTTTCTTTCTTCTCTTTGGAAAGGCAGCTTTATTAAAACACAGTTTAAGTACCACACAAAATTTACCCTTGAACGGTGTACAAGTCCGATTGTGCAGTTGTCATGGTTACCGAATTCCAGAACACACCTACACTCCAGAAAGAAGCCTCATGCTCCTCACAGCCTCTCTGTTTCCCTTGTCCTTGTCCCATGCAAACCACTGGTCTCGTTTCCCCATACACTTATCCTTTCTGGGCATTTCCTGCAGGGACGTCTCACAGCATCCTGCCTCCTGAGCCCACCTCCCATCAGTTCAGTGCTTTCAGGACTCACCCATGTTGCAGCACCCATCAGTGCTTCATTCTTATGGCTGAATAGTGTTCTGTTATACAGACATCCTAAGTGTCTTATGCATTGGTCAGTTCAAGGACATTATGAATGTTCTCGAATTCAAGGTGCTGCGGTGGGCCTTATGTTCTTGCTTCTCTGAGGCTGTTTGTCTTTAGTTCTTTGGATATGTAACAAAGAAAGGATTTCTGGGTCATGTGGTAACTCTGTACAATCTTCTGAGAGCTGACTTTGGTGTACTCATCTTGGAAATAGAGAAAGGGATTTTTGTTTTACTTTGTTGTTTTATTCACAGTTCCAGTCAGGTCCGTTTCTCCCCCCCCCCCCCCCCCCCAGGGCACAAGGGTAATTACTTACAGTTAAAGTTGCAATTTGGAAAGCTATTGGAGGCCTGAGGCAGAAGAGGAAGTTCCTTATTAGTCACAGGTGTGTGTCACAGGCTCATCGAGGTCATAGGTGTCCTGACTGAGGTCCTGATAATTGTGCAATATGGAGCCCAGCTGCAGGAAGTGCGGTCTGTGGTATCATAACACCTATTTTTTCCCTCATTTTCAACTTCTCTCAAGTTCCTCCAAATCACAGTTAGGAAACAGCTCAGAGCTCAGATCTGAACCTAGCTGTCCTTGGCTCAAAGGTGATTGGTTCCCCCCCTCCCCCCCACAATTCCATACTGTTCCATCTGGATATATCTCATGTGATCATACATTATCTTTTAATACATGGATAATTAGCTATCGGAGGTCTGCAGGTGCTTTTCTGGTTGTCCTAACCAACTAGCTGACAAGAAGTAGAGGAAGGAAGGAAAGGTTTGGCTCGCGGTTTGAGAGGCAAGGAGGGCAGCTGTGGCTGTGACGGGAGCCTGAGGTGGAGGGTTGCATCCCACCCACAGGCAGGAAGCAGAGAGATAAACGGCTCAGCCGGTTCCTGCTTTGTTCTTCTTCAGTCAGTCTGAGGCCCTAGCATGCTGTGTAGTATTTCCCACATTCAGGGGGTGTAGTATTTCCCACATTCCTCTTTAGTTAAACCTTTTTGGAAACTTCCTCATAGGACTATCTCCTAGGTAAATTTCAAATTCATCACATAGGGATTCTTAAAACATTTTCCTTGGTTTTCCAATTAAACTTATTTAAAGCTACATTTCCTCACAAACAACACAAAATACGAAATATCACTGACATCCAGTTAGTTGCATTTAAATTATAGAATTTATATTACAGTTGAAAAAGAATGAGTCTATTTGGGTGATTAATCAACTCTAGTGAAGAGGAACTATGTATTATTTGCTAACAAAATAATATGTCTTCAAGCAATTCCATTACAGGAGCTATCTGGGGGGTCTGAATATGATTAAGCAAATGTCAAGCTGAGTTTTTTAAAGACTGACTTGACAGTTGGTTATGTTAATGGAGCATGACATACGACAGCTGGCTGGTAATTCTCTTCCTACTGCTGGCATTGATGGAGTCATTATTACAGTCTTATTTCAAGACTGGACTAATATATTATGGAAGATGTGAAAGAAGAAACTCAGGAAGGAGCAGAGGAGGGCCATTTGTTTCTAGAAGGAGAATGTTTTGAAAGAGGAGTAAAGAATCTGAAGTGTGCTGTTGGGGACAGGAAGATCTAAGTGGAAGTGCTAAGAGCCTGCAGTTTACATCGAAAGCCCTGTGGATCTTCTGCAGACACACGGGCCTGGAGGCCCTGATGTTCTAGGTCAAGGATACACCCAGTGTGCGAGATTTTGCTTGCAAAGCTACAAAACAAAAGCAGTAAACAAAAAACAAAAAAGAAAGAAGGGAGGAAGTCAGGAAGGAAGGAAGGAAGGAAGGAAGGAAGGAAGGAAGGAAGGAAGGAAGGAAGGAAGGAAGGAAAGAGAGAAAGAAAGAAAGAAAGAAAGAAAGAAAGAAAGAAAGAAAGAAAGAAAGAAAGAAAGAAAGAAAGGAAGAAAGAAAGAAGGGTGAGCAAGAAAAGAAAGGAAAAAAGGAAACAGCCTTGTGATGTGCAGTTCCTGGCCTTCTGTACCCACTTTTTCTTCATCTTTTGTCCACATGGAGAACCAGGACCTGCCTCAAGGAGAAAACTCTTGGGTCCTCACCTGACATCAAGATCTCCCCAGCAGGGTTCTCCCCAAGTGGTGGGGGCCCTGGACTTGAGTCTCCTTAGCCCTCTGTGTTCTTCTTGTTCAGCTTCCCCAAGCTGCCTCAGTCCATGCACACTCGTTTCTTCCTTTAAGGATAAAGCGCCCCTTCTCTGTGGAAGCTTCCTGGACAACCTTCCCTGACTAATTCCTTTCATTCTTCCTATCTGTGGTGTTCGCAGTAGCCTTGGGTTATAATTTTTACACATTACTCCATATCAATTTAGAACTCTCATAGACCGTCCAGATTCTGCACTGATAACATGAGTTTGCTAGAATGGTTTATGTATAAAACAACCTGTTTCTAAGGAGAAATGCCTTCAGGGATACAGGTTGAATTTTATTATAATCAAACCCATCGAGAACAGAGAAGTTAGTAAGTTAATTCTTGGTCTGTTCTTTTATTCAGCACTCACTTATTGAACACCTTCTGTATACTAGGCATCGTGTTTTGATCCTGGTGATAAAACAGAGCCATCCCAGCTTTTTCCTGGAAAGCGCATGCTGACGGGGAGAAATGGATAAATGCAGAACCTAAGGGATTATAGTGGAATGGACTCCTCAAACAAAGGGTGCACTGGGGTGAGGCGTGGGGTGGGCTGTAGTTTTAAATGACGTGTTTCGTAGGAAGAAGCTTCAGCAGCTGTCTAGGGAAGGGACACACCACACTGAAGGACCAGCCACCTCAGCGGCCCCGAGGAATGAGGCTCTTTACTGTTTTTGAAAAAGAACAAGAGGAGCCAGTGTGGCTGGAACAGCACTGTAGGTGGGAAGTACAGAAAAGGAAAGGACAGAGTCGGGGGAGGCGAGGAGCTGGGCCCCACACCAGCCGGGGCCTGTGCTGTACGGGCTGATGAACCACCATCACTGGCTACGTGGAGTTAGATGGGGCAGTTTCCTGTAGAGGGCAACATGGGGTACTTCAGCAGGGTCACACAGGCTCTGTGCTCAGGGTAGATGATGGGCAAACCAGGGCAGAAGCAGGGACACCAATGGAGGGAGCTATCAAGTGACTCGGGGGAGAAGTCCTAGGATCCGGGACACAGTGGAGATGCTGTGGTATAGGGCATCTGCAATATATATATATATATATATATATATATATATATATATATATATATATTTCTAATGCATGTGTATTATAAACCGTAGGATTTGCAGACGCATGGAACGGCATATGTGATAGAGAATATCAGGAGTGACTAGAGGTTTTGGCCTCACCAGCTGCAAATCCTGAGTTGCAGCAAATTGGAGTGGGCTCCAACGAGGAAAGGGCATTTTCTAGAAATGATCAGGAGTTCAGTTTTAGATATCACAAGTATGAGATGTTCATGTTCAAGTGGAGATTTCTACCCGTGGGGCAAATAGAAACCTCATGGAAGAGATTCTCCTGGACATATAAACTTAGGAAGGTAAGTGAACAAAATAACATTTTTCTACAATTACCATTTTAAGATAGTGTGATTTCTTTGGAACTATTAAAGCAAACCCTTACAAAGTTTCAAATTCAACAGGGGACATGGAGGCAGATTCTTTTCTTGAGGTCACAAGATTTATTTAGCACTGGAGAAACTGCTGGGGTCTGAAGGGAATGGCGTGGGTTTCCCACCGTCCAGGGGAGCAATGGAGACTATTTTCCGGTTTTGGGGGAAGGGGACGGACAGTGTCTTACACTGTGGAGCGGTGAGTAAGAGGCTAGTTGACTTAGGGGAGTCAGGGAAGGCGTGGAGGAAGGGCACATTTAGCTGAGGTGTATTCCTTATAAGGCCAGAGGAAGGGGGCAGTGTGCCCTAGCCCTCTGTGTCTGAAGTATGAAGTTCTTGGGGCCTGTCAACCCCCTTAAAATCGACATTAGGAGGAAAATTTGGGCAAGCTAACCCATTCATGAACCACAGACGATTTAGGGAGTGCTTTATAGATGCTAAGCTAAGAGAAGCAAGGCACAAACCGTTCCCTGCCTGCCCCCAGACAACTCTGCTCTGGTGGAAATCATCGTAGACAGCCTGTAGCCGCACTGCTGGGTTAGTGTGACTGCAGAAGCTTTTCCGTGGCTACAGAGGCTGAAAAAGCAGACATGGGACTCGGTGGCCCTTTACTAGGGTGGCCATAGATAACTGGGGAGGTTCGAGTTTACATGAAAAGTCAAATAATTCTACATAGTCTCAGTAATCCACCCAGATGATAGAAGCAACATCAAAAGGCCCCGTATGAACACTTGGTGATGTGAGTGTTTGCCTTGCTGGGAGGTCAGAAAGGAAAGATGGCCAGGTAGAGAAGGTGTGACTTCTTCTTTTAGGGATTTCCAACTGAGGCTTAACGAAAGAAAAGAAGTGGGATGTCTTAAGCAAATGTGATAACGTTTTCTCTTTAGCCTAAGAGATGGATGAGATGCCCATGAAGGGTTCTGACAAGATCTGACTTCTGAAGGCATTTCCTTGGCTCTGAAGGGCAGATGGCTGTGGCAGAGTCTCGTAGACATGGGTGGACTCATGCAGATGTGTTTGTCATGAAATCTGTTGTGAGGATGGGAAGAGTAAGTTGAGTTCTCTAGCGAAACATTAGGTGTGTGGGGCTAGGTCTTGAGCAAGAAGACCAAGGCCGGGAGGTCGCTCAGGAGATAAAAGTGTAGCACTAGAAGTGGATTAAACTCTCTGGGGGAGATAGTGTGGAGAGAGAGAAAACTCAGAAAGGTAAGGACTTACCATCATATAAGTGATGACGTTAATGAACTGGCCCAAAACAAAACATACGAAACAAATCAACCGAGCGCCACAGGAAAGGGCAGGAGAGAAGGAAAGAGGGAAAAAGGGAAATGGAAATACCCTGCAGGAAAATCCCATCTGCAGGAGAGTATCCTTACCTACTTCCATTTCCTTAATTAAAATCTTTTTATGAAATTATTGTATGTGATAAAAAAAACAAACAACTATCCCAGTAGACAGCCAAAGCCTAACCACATACTAACTACAATCTGCCAATCTGACCCACCTTGAGCAAAGGGAAGTGACCATAGCCATCACCCCTCAGGAGTTTAGACCAGAAAAAGGCTTAAAGATCACTCTGTCCCCAGCCACTTCATTTTCCACATGAGGAGGGCTCTGTGTCTAGAGAAGGACATTTTCAGGTCACACAGGTATTTAATAACAGAACTAGAATCAGGAAGTGTGTTGGTGTGTGTGAGACATAGCCTTATTATGTTGTCCAGGCTGGTCTCAAACCAGTAATCCTCCTGCCTCAGCCTCCTAAGAGGCTGGGATTACAGGACCAAACCACAGTGCCTCAGAAAAGTGTGTGTTGAGCTTTGACGTTTATCCTCCTCGTCACTAACTCTCAATGAAAGTTAAGGATTTAATGAACATGTAAAATTTTTATGTGCAGCTTTTTAAGTGAGTAGATTTTTTTTAATGTGAAGTATTTTTGGCTTACAATGATAGGACACATGTCCCCCTCTTACAATCTTCTCTTTTTAGAAAAATAGACTCTTCCCTTGCACAGTTCTAATTCTGCGCTCCTGAAGCCACCTAATTTGCTCAAACTTTTTCTATCCTTCATGGCTAAGGGCAAGTTCCGTTGCTGGCAGAGCCTTCTCCATTAGCCTCCCAGTCAGAATTAATCATTCTTCGTTCTGGGTTCCCTTAGAGTCAATGGTTTTCAAACTACAGGTTAAGATTTATCTATCCACTGTGCAGTAAGTCAATTTAGCAAGCAGGTCACTTCCAGAAAGAGAAATAGAAAATATCAGATTATAATACATAATTGAATAGTTGTGTGTGTGTGTGTGTGTGTGTGTGTGTGTGTTTCAGTGCAAAATATAAAAAGTTTGAAAGACACAGATTTGAAAGATTACAGCATAGAACACACCTTATCATGTGACCAACTGTGTGGCCACTCTGCTCTTTGGGGGGGGGGGGTATGGCTCTCTTCACCTTTGTTGGGTTTTTTGTTTGTTTTTGTTTTGTTTTGTTTTTCCAAGATAGGGTTTCATTTTGTAGTCTCGGCTGTCCTGGAACTTGCTCTGTCAACCAGGCTGGCCCGGAACTCACAGAGAGATCTGCCTCCCAACTGCTGGGATTAAAGGCGTGCGCCTCCAACGCCCAGCTATGTATGCAACCTCTGGATACTGGATAATGACAGGCACCAAGGTTGACTGGGATCATTATGAAGGTCCAGAAAGAATGGGAAAAAACGAAAAGTAGGTAGGTTGGAAAAGAAGTGGGTGCTTGGATTAAATATAAAAATTTTAGATGTCCTTTATCTCAGATGTTAATAGTAATTTTTCCAGCTTGGTATTACCAAGTCAAGAACCTCTTTTGGGATCAGTGCTTTGGGGCTGTCTCCCAGTCACCTTCAAAGTCCCATGTGATGTGGTATAAATAACACTTCCTGCTCACGTTGCAGCTGTCACTCAAGGAGCAGGATCTGGTGATGATGGCCTGGCTCCATTAGGCAGGTGCGGGAGTTAAGAACCAGTGAGTGGCTGAAATCTCTGGTCTCCGGGATGTCGGCTGCCGCTACTCCCTGTACCCCCCCTCCCCCACCCCCGCAAGGACGACTACACTTATTCCCCAGCGGGAGGAACCCTTGGGCCTCCCTCTGCGGAAGCTCCACTGAAAAACAGTTTGCAACGATCCCACTCAGCCAAGATTCACTCTTTCTTTCGGGTGTGTGGTGTGTATCAGGGAGCAGAGAGCATGGGGATAAAGGCTATGAACCCACAGCCCTGGGACTGAAAATAGACAGGGAGAAAGACTGGAGGACACTGGTCGGGGCAGAGCTCTGGATCACTAAAGGAACTGGACTCCTCTCTGGTCGGTAGCGCCTCAAGATCTGCACCTGGTAGAAAGAGGCTGCTTGGCTCTGTCCACTCTTCTGTGGGTCATTTTGTGGGCATGCGCTCTCTGGATAGCAACCTTATTTCTTGTTTCTGTCTGCCAACCCAGTACCATATTAACCAGCCCCTTCCCATTTCCGGGAATGCGGGGAGGGGGTCAGTCCCTCTCTTTCCAAAAAGCTAACTGCCCACTCTAGGGCCTGGAGGCGCGCGGGGAGGGGGGATTTATGGGGGGGAGGGGCAGGGTGACAGCTCTGTCCTGGAGTCAGGTTACCGCCACTTGTGTCTGAGTTCACACAGCATGTTCCTCCGTCAGGGATTCCGCAAATATCTCCCCGGGGTAAAAAAAGAAAGCGCGCTGCGCTCCAGCACCCAGAGCAGAGAGAGCCCAGTCCCAGGTCCTGGAGCACACCATCAGGGGCTATGTCGCCTTAGCCCCCAGGGTCCCGCAGCCTCAGCAGCGTCCCAGCCCGCCAGCTCCATGCCGCGGCAAAGCTGCACGGTGTTCCTGGGGTGACGGGGGCGATTGGGCATGCTCCTCCCCATGGGTCGCCCACCATGTCTAATGGATATCGCACTCTGTCCCAGCACCTCAATGACCTGAAGAAGGAGAACTTCAGCCTCAAGCTGCGCATCTACTTCCTGGAGGAGCGCATGCAACAGAAGTATGAGGCCAGCCGGGAAGACGTCTACAAGCGGGTGAGTGAGTGTGCGGCAGGGGGATGCGCGCAACTGGGATGGCTAGTCTAGACTGCCTGTCTAGCTCAGCCCGAGGGACGGAGCTTCCGAGGAACAGGGCTTCCCCGTGACCTCGGACCAGCCCATTCCCCTCTCTGGGGCCGGCTTTCCTCCTTCTTCCTCTTTAGCGGGAAGGGGCTGTGTAAAGCAAGAACCTCCAAACCCTGTTTCCACACAGCCGGGCTAAAATGTGGATTCTGTGTGCACCACAGACAACTCCGAGTTGAGGGCTGGATGGGGAAGCACAGAGATTTGCATTTTAAACTGAGCGTGGAGGAAATGACTCACACGACACATTCTCCTAAAGGCCTTTTCCAGCTCCGGGTCTTGGGAGGAAATACGGTGGTGTGAAGAAACCACTTAGGATAAATCTTTTCTTGAGAAATCCGTGTTTTCCTTTGAAGGTGTTCAGACAGATACGCGTTTGGAACAGAATGCGAGGCATTTTAATCCTAGACTGTTTGCCCTAGAATGAAAAAGAGGGTACTCAGGAACAGCGGAGGAGGTAGCAGGGAGCCCGGACCTCCCAGGTACCCAGGGCTGCCTTGATTGGTGTGTGTGTGAGTTGGCAGAGCTCGGGGTGAGATGAGACAGCATGTTGGTAAGAGGACTTGAAGTCCTGATGGGTTACAAGGATTGAGTTTCCTGGCTGCTCACTGCACTGATTTCCTCAGGCCTCTTAGGGTCTGGGCAAGAGGATCTGAAGTAGGGCAGGTGTCTGGTGCCTGGTTGCCACAGATTTGACCAAAGCTCCCTTTTAAATGCCCAGCTGTTTGCACCAGAGAGCTACACAAGCATTACTGTGCCCCGAGAAGGCTGGGAGCTATGGAAGCCACTGGGGAGCATTTGGATCTGAGAAACAACCTCATGTTGTTTCTGCGAGACCTCCATGATTCTTTGGTCAATTCTGTTAATCTGGACTGCTAAATCTGAGAGGGGCTGGCGGTGATATCCATGAGATTTCAGTGTTTGGTAGATTCAGTTGGTATGTTCTGTTAATTCTGGAAGATTTAGTCTGTTCCCTCTTTTCTGAATGTCCATCTTTTAATCTTCCTCTCCCTGAGACCTCCTCCAGGGTCATCGTTACCTTTTCTATGGCTGCATAGTGAGTGAGTGTGTCTCCTGGGAAGCTGCCAGAGGTCCAGGGGACTTGATGACTTGATAACGCAGATGGGGAGGATGCATGGTAGTGTGGGCCTCGGCGTAGAACTATTGAACTAATTTCTTCACCGTGTAGCGGGAGGAAGTGTTTCCGTGAACTGTCCCCGAAGTGGGGCAGAAGGGGCAACTTGTAGATCACTGGAGGGTAAGGGTTTTCTTTCACCCCAACCAGGTGACTACCGCTTGACTCCTTCGGCCTCATTCTCTGCTCTTTATTGGCCAAAGGTGGAATGCTTCAGGAAATGCTTTGTGTGGGATGAGAGAGGGCACCATCTCTCTCTGGGAAAGTGATTCACTGGATTATGGCAGCTGCCTCAGGGTCTAGGGGAGGGAGTCACAGCACAAAGTCACAGGTAGAGGTGACAATCCTTTTACTGGTTCCATCTTGCCATTGGATGGCATGCAGGTAACTGTGACCTGTCTCCATTTGGTCTTATGTGAACACAGTGGGCGGGCAGCCGTTGTTTCATATGGTTCCGGGGATGTGTTTCCTGTTTCCCTATTTCATCCAGCTGTTGTCCAACCTGCCTGTCACATTCCTCTTCCCTGTTGGTGACAGTTACTGGACACCACTAAAGCAGTGGTTCCCAACCTTCCTAATGCTTCGACACTTTAATAAAGTTCCTCATGTTGTGTTGACTCCCAACCATAAAATTATTTCATTGTTACTTCACAACTGTAATTCTGCCACTGTTATGGATTGCAATGTAAATATTCGGTATGCAGGATAGCTGATAGGGACCTCCAGAGGGGTCGCGACCCACAGGTTGAGAAATCATGCACTAAAGGCTGGGTTAAGGGCTGAGAAGACAGCTCAGCTGGTGAGGTGCTTGCCTAGCATCCATGAGGTCCTGGGTTTGATCCCTAGCACCGTATAACCTGGCCATAGTGGTGCATACCAATAGTCTTAGTACTCAGGAGGTGGAGGCAAAGGGTATAAAGTTCAAGGTGATCTTGGAAGCCAACTTGGCTTATGAGACCCTGTTTTTTAAAAAAAGACTTCAGGCTGAGCGGTGGTGGCGCACGCCTTTAATCCCAGCACTCGGGAGGCAGAGCCAGGCGGATCTCTGTGAGTTCGAGGTCAGCCTGGGCTACCAAGTGAGTTCCAGGAAAGGCACAAAGCTACACAGAGAAACCCTGTCTCAAAAAACCAAAAAATAAAAATAAAAAAAAAATAAAAAAAATAAAAAAAAGACTTCGAATAAATGTTCATTTTATCTGGAAGGTAGAACACATCGAGATCTCAGTGTGTATCCTTGGCTGGCCTCAAAGTTGTGATTGTTTTGCTTCAACCCCTTGAGTGCTGGAAATACAGGAATGAATCACGATACCCATCTTGCCAATTTGTAAAATTTTAACTTATTTTTATTTCATGCACATTGATGTTTTGCCATCATGTACATCTGTGTGAGGGTGTCGGATCCCCTGGAACTGGAGTTATAGACAGTTGTGAGCTGCCGAATAGATGCTGGGAATTGAACTCTTGGTCTTCTGGATGAGCAGCCAATGCTCTTAACCACTGAGCCAGCCCCCTAGCTTGCCATTTTTAATGATATAATATCATAGGTGAAAAGAAATCTATCCCAGTGTGTAGTGGTGAGGGATTGATAGAAACCAGGCAAGTTTTGCTTTGGTAGAAGAACCAGGGACTCAGGAAACACCGGACCAAGAACCAGGCAACGGCCTGACAAGCTGCTTCCCTTCAGCAAACCTGCTCCAGCCGCCAGGGAACTGACATTCAGGATAGAGCTGCAGGCACTGGGACTCATTTGCTGTATGAAGAAGCCACAGTTTCCATCAGCTGCTTTGTAAACGGGGGTAATGTCACATTTCTACGAGAGGGTCACCATTATATACTTGCTGGTAGTTACTGCGGTATTTTAAAAAAATGAAAAAGCGGTTCGACTCTTTATAATACGACCACAACAATTCATCTTATGCTCATGCTTGTTACTTACATGATGGCTTCTTTAGGTTAGGAAGATTAATTAGTCGTGAAGGGACAGCAAGGATCACATGCCTAGCAGCACACAGAAAGTCAAGAGGTCTGACGCCGTCTGCTGCTATACTTAGATTGATTTCTCTCTCATGTTGGACAAACATTTCTTTAAAAATAAAAGTATAAAGCTACACCCAGTTAAGTTAGAATCTCTGGAAAAATGTGCGTGTTGTACAAGTAATTCTTTAAAAGAAAACCAATGCTTATAGACAATCAAACATCCCACCATGACAGCTTCCGGGAAACGGGGAGAACAGGACTGGGAAGAGGGTCTGTGCTTCTCTTTCCATGTGTCAAGTCTTCCTTAGGTAGTTGATTGATGATTTAGAGAGAGAGAGAGACAGAGACAGAGACAGAGGAGACACAGAGACAGAGGAGAGGGAGAGACAGAGACAGAGGAGAGGAAGAGATAGAGGAGAGACAGAGATAGAGGAGAGGGAGAGGGAGAGACAGAGGAGACCTGAAATGGATAAATTCTTCATTGTGAGGGAAGCTACATGGAATTTTTTTCCTGTAAGAGAATCTGTAAAAGCTAGAGTTATGCCAAAGCCTCAAATTATCAACTTAAAAGCAAATTTTAAAAGTGCTCTAGAGTTTCTTTCTTTAGATTTAGAGAACTGAGAAAGTAAAGTTAAAAATCATACCAGTCATAGGTTTATTAAAGAGTATTGAGTTACACATAAAAATTGGTTCTTTGAAACTAGCTACTATGTGTTTAACGTTAAATAAAGTATCCTTGAAGCTTTAGTTTTTGTAAATATTAATAATAATTTAATTTCATATATATATATATACACTCTTTTTTTTTTTTTTTTGCAATTTAGAGCTATATTTGCCTTTGATTCCTGAACTTCCAGTTTATTGTGAAATCATTTTTTCCCTCACTGTGGAGCATGGCCTGGCTGGATCTTTTTTTAATTAATTAATTAATTTAATTAATATATATTATTATATTATATATATTATATTAAATATATAATAATTTAATTAATTAATTTTTGGGACATCCTGGACCACATCAGAGACAGCCCCTGCTCCTAGCTAGGAGTCCCACAAAAGACTAAGCAACACAACTGTACCAGATGTGCAGAAGACCTAGGTCAGTCCCATTGTCCCGTTCTGGCTCCCTGGTTGTCGGTCCAGTCTCCGTGAGCCCCTATGAGCCCAGGTGAGTTGATTCTGTGGGTTTTCTGGTGGTGGTCTTGATCCCTCTGGCTCCTACCTTCAGCACAAACAGGAACATACACCTATGTGATTAGGGACTACTGCCCCCTCCTGGTAGCATACCGTAATTGTAGGTTCAATTGACAATGTAAATCAAGCTAAGAAGTAACTAACCACTGCCAGGCTTAGGGCTCCCGACCTGTGGGTCAAAGAGAGACAAC
Organism: Peromyscus maniculatus bairdii; assembly: GCF_049852395.1. Classification (NCBI taxonomy): domain Eukaryota; kingdom Metazoa; phylum Chordata; class Mammalia; order Rodentia; family Cricetidae; genus Peromyscus; species Peromyscus maniculatus. The sequence continues at coordinate 77,810,556 of NC_134857.1, read as the reverse complement.
CCTGCAGGTGGTCCACAGCTAGCTATGGCCCACTCCTTATAGGACAGGCTTCGCAGCATGGCCAGACAGCAGCTGCTGTGCAAGTCATTTCTGGGTGGAGTCTTGGCTGACCTGCTCATTTTTATTACCTAATCCTGCATCTTCTCATATTAGCTGAATGTGCCCAGCCCTGGAATGTGTGGCTCCACTGCTGTGTGATCAACATGTGGTCATCAAACAGCACTCTGAAAACCACCAGCCATGATGATTAGTTTCTGGCCCAGACTTCTGTGCTTTTCAAAAGCCTACGGGTTGCACTCTAAAAATGGAATTTAAAATGTGACGAGGCTAGGTCCAACAGCAGAAAGTGAAGAGAAATGAAATGGAATGTTATCATCCTGGACTAGATAGGGTCAATGGATAGCAGCTACCAATTCCAAAGTACGTATGTTTCACAATCATTGTTTTCTTTAAAGAATTACTTGTATAACTTTCACATTTTTGCAAAGAATCTAACTTAACTGGGTATGGTTTCATATTTTTATTTTTATCTTTTAAAAATATTCATTTATTATTTTCATTATATATACATGGCAGAGAACACACACAGGAGTGCTGGTGCCATGTGGGATCCCCTTGGAGCTTGAGTTACAAGTGGCTGTAACCTGGTGCTGAGAGCGTAACTCGGGTCCTCGGGAAGACCAGCATGTGTTCTGAACCACTGAGCCAGCTCTCCAGCTATACTTTTATTTGTCAAGAGAAGTTCTTCCAAAATGAAATTATCATAATGTTGGAGGATGAAAATGAATTTAGCCTTTAGGTAGAAGTAGGGGAAGAGCTGTGTCTCATTCCTTTTTGAGCCATGAGCTGCCTGACGTGAGACCTAAACCTCTTCAGTTTTCTCACCTTTAAAGTTTTCAAATGACGTTTTAATGTGTGTGTGTGTGTGTGTGTCTGTCTCTGTCTCTCTGTCTCTCTCATTGTCTCTGTCTCTATGTGTGTATGTGTCTGTCTCTGTCTCTCTGTCTCTTTCTCTTTCTGTCTCTATGTGTGTGTCTGTCTCTGTTTCTGTCTCTCTCTTGCTCTGTGTGTGTTGTATATTGTGTGCGCTTGTATAGCTTGCAGGATTCTGTTCTCTCCTTCCGTCCTGTGGGTCCCAAAGATTGAGCTCAGGTTCAGTAACAGGTGGCCAGGCACCTTTCTTTCCTGGCTGAACCATCTTGCCAGCCAGTTTTCTCGTCTTTGATATTAGATGATCATGTTCCCGGGCAATCTCTGAGGCTTGTACATAGCACACTTTTATAGCTATGGTGAACAACCTCCTGATTTTATTACCCACTCGTTGTCCTTCTCCTACTGTTATGATTACTGAGCTGTTAATGTGGCGCTCCTGACACTGAACCTTGGTTTGTCACTCAGTGCCCGATTTAACATGGGCAAACACAGACCATGTGCCACATAACAATGTTATGGTCAATGAAGGACCATATACATGATGGTGGCCCCGTGAGCGTTTAATGAAGCTAAACAGTTCCTGTTGCCTATTGATGTCATAGTTTTTGTAACAGTCTAGGATGACACTTGACCTTCATATCTGTGGTGATGCTAATGTGAGCGAACCTACGGCACAGCCAGGTGTATAAAAGCATAGCACATGCACTATGCACAGGATGCTTTATAATAGCAGAAGAGCATACTTCACTGTGTGAAAATAATAATTATTAATAATAAAAATAATGATGTTTTGTTTTGTTATTTTGAGACAGGGTCTCTCAGTGTAGCCCTGGCTATCCTGAAACTCCACTATGTAGATCAGGCTGGCCTCCAATTTACAGAGATACACCTCCACCTGCCTCTGCCTCCCAAGTGCTGGGACTAAAGGTGTGGGTCACCATGCTTGGCTACTATAATTTTTCCCATTGGTTTAAAGCAATCTCTTTACTTATCAAAATGAAAAGGTTAATTTAAGAATAGCCTGAGGCAGGTCCTGCAGGAGTGATGTCAGAAGTCATTTATCATGGGAGATGACAGGTGGCCCCATGAGTGCTACTGCCCTGAGGATCTCCCATAAGGACAGGATGGACAGGGCCAGGGGTGCGGGAGGGTGGGAGTTGGGGGGAAGTAATGGGGCCTGAGGGGATGGGCAGGACACAGTGACACAGATGATGCTGACTCTCATAGGCCTGGGTCAACGTGTGCTTCTGTCTTAGTTTTCTTTTTTAAACAGAAGAGTCTAAAAAGAAAAAAATTAAAATAGAAAAAAAGCTTTTAGAATACGGATATAAAATATTTTTGTACAGTATCTGTGCAGGATATTTTTTGCCATATAATATGCTTATATTTTAACTTGTTGTTACAAAAGAGCCAAAATAAGACAAATTAGAAGTTTAAAAAGTAAAGAAGTTCCAATAAGCTAAGGCTCACTATTAATGAAAAAACTAAAGATAAATTTGGTGTAGCCCAAGGATACAGAGTTTATAAAGTCCACAGCGGTGCTGAGAAGCATGCCAGGCCTTCCCAGTCACTTCCCTGTCTCCCCTTGACCACGAGCAGCTCCCAGCAGCCCCTCAAGGTCCATTCACGGTCAGGGCCCTATCCAGGTCTACTGTTCCCATCTGTTGTACAGACGGTCCTGTGTCGTCTTAGGTGTTTGTTTAGATACCCCGCTGCTGCTGTGCCTCAGTTGCTCGTGGTATTCAGGACCGCAGCGCGTCGAACAGTAAGTAGCCCAGGAGTGTAGCAGGCTACAGCATCTGTTCTGGGTTGCTCTCATCGTTGTGAAACTGCTTACTGACACCTTAAGCAATGCGTGGCTGTACCGTCATTTCTCTGAGCTGAGGTAGTGTGGGCGGAAGTTTCCCTCCCGCCTGCCTGTTCCCAAATACCCAGCAGCGGCTTCCCAAATAATTGACTTTATTTGGAAGCAGCTGCAGAACGGGCCAGGACAGAGAAACTCGGCTTCGAGGTATCTGTAGTAATGGCACCTGTCCTGTAGATTTGGGGCAAGACTGGATGAGCCAATGAGCTACACTCAGTATTGTGCCTCTCCTGAGGTATGACGTCAGTAGATATTTGCCATTACTGTGACAAACTGAGAGACGATAAAATTATCCAGAGATGATGCCGACTTACTGAAGTCATTTGCTCTGGATCTTTTCTTGTTTTAAATCAGTCTTTTTTCCTAGACCCGATTCGGCCTGCTTGACTGGATTCCCTACCTTAGTTTTCCCGTCTATGAATAATAGGCTCTACTCCACGCATTGCTATTGCAGCAAACTTACCCCCGTTCCTCACATACAAGCATCCTTCTAAGGGACTAAATGAGAGAGGCTGAGTTTGTTTATGATTCAGGCCAGCCCCATGCATCTGGTGAGGCTTTCTTTCCCTGGCACATTTTACCATTCTCATTACTACAGGAGCTCCGCGCCCACCTCTGCGGTGCTGATTATTATCATTTTCATTTCTCTGTTGATACCTTTTTCCTGTAGCAGCTAGCACAGCAGACGGGGGTGTGGTGATCAAGAGACGTTTGATTAATCCAGGAAGGTACGTGTGCAGACCAACAGTCCAGTGACACTGTTAACAAGGCAGGCGTTTGAGCGAGCAATAAACTAGGCATTCTTCCAACAGTCCCATCCCATGGCGATTGCTCTGCAAATCTGAATGGGCACAGCTTTGGAATGTGTTCAGACAGAAGTATAAATTACGTAGCTATTGTGAAGTGGGGGGGGGGGTGTGATGATGGATTTGAATTAGATTAGCCTCCAGAATTTAGTTTGGGATTTGCTTCCCAACGATCAGAAGAAAAATTCTGATAAGGCGCGTGTTTGTAGCTCCCGTGTTGGGGCAGGGGTGGTGGGAGGTAATGGTAGTGGTGGTAGTGGGGATGCAGAGGTGTGGGGAGGGGAGCACAACAGAATTGATGAGGTTAGGCAGGTCCCCAGAGCTCACTGGCCAGCCAGTTTATTCAAATTAGGGAGTTTCAGGTTCAGTGAGAGACTTTCTCTGAAAAAAATAAGATCAGCATCAATAGAGGAAGATGCCCAACATTTATCTCTTGCCTCTGCACACACACACACACACACACACACACACACACACACACACGTGTATCATAGTATATATAACAACTAATTGTAAGCGTGCAGTTTTGTGAATTCGCACTGTTTTATGAGCATCCCTCTCATCCCTCTCCAGAACTTTGCCCCCAACTGTAACTGTCTTTATCAGCATCAACTTCCCATCCCCTGGTCTCTCCACCCATCTTTATTCCGCTTTCAATCGTTATTATCTCTCCACTGCCTCAAAGACGGGAAATGCTACACTTGTCCTTTTGTGATCAGCTGCACACTTGCTGATCCTGGAGTCCCATCCATTTTCCTAAGGGTGAGGTGGCCACTCTACATATTTGAGTCTATTAGATTTTCCGCTGGGACACCCTTTCAAGGCCCTGATTCCCTAAGACTAGCCCCTCTCTCGGAGCTGGACAGGCTGCCTCTCCCAGCTGGGGAGGTCCTACTGTGCCAGGCAGCAGCACATTGCCCCGGGGGTATTTAGAATCTGGTTACCAGACTCTTCTGCCCATGCTCCTTACTTTATGTGTACATGATATGTGTATAGATATGCACAGCACATTTGGGGGCAAGAGGACAGCTTTGGAGAGTCAGTTTCTAAACATAATGCCCTCCAGGTTCATCTGTATTGTAGCTTGTGTTAGAATTTCCCTGTGTTTTAGGCTACATACCAGTTCGTTACATGTTTGTCTGTCATCTCTCCATGTCTACTACTTCCAACATTTGGCTACTGTGAATAAGGTGTAAGTGTAATTTTCTGTCCCACCAGTTAGCTCTGTCCTACCAGCCAGCTCCCAAATAACCACACAGAGACTTATTATTAATTATAAATACTTGGTTGGTAGCTTAGGCTTGTTACTAACTAGCTCTTACAACTTAAATTAACCCGTATTTCTTATCTACATTCTACCATGTGGCTCAGTACCTTTTATCAACATGGCATGTTCATCTTGCTTCTCCCCATGTCTTCTGGTGACTCTGCCCTTCTTCATACCAGAGGGCTCTCTCCCATCTGCAAGTCCAGCCTAACCTCTTCCTGCCTAGCTATTGGCCATTTAGCTCTTTCTTAAACAAATGAGAGCAACACATCTTCACAGTGTATGAAAAGATTATTTCATAACAATAAGGCCCCTGTAAACACAAATTAGCAAATGTCTGCTTGAGTTGGGTTTCAATACCCAGGCAAGAATTGTTGGCATATGGTAATTCTATGTGTAATTTTTAGAAGAATTAATGTCATTTTTATATAGCTGAACCATTTTACAGTGTACATGGGTTCCATCTTTTTCAAGCTCTTTTTGAACACTTATCTCCCGTGTGTGTGTGTGTGTGTGTGTGTGTGTGTGTGCGCGCACAATTCTAATAGATGTGAAGTTCTAAAAATTTTTAACCAAGGACACAAATATTGGTTACAAATATTTAACAAATATTTGTATTTAATAAATATTCCCTAACTCCTTTTAGTTCTTATTATGCAAAGGAGGACCAATAGATAAGTATGCCCTCAGGAGTCTCAGAAAGCTATGCCCTCAGGAGTCTCAGAAAGCTGAGGACAGGCAGTCAGCACACACTGTGCATATAGAAGAACACACATGGAAAATGGCCATTCTGGGTTTCCAGGGAAATGTTTATAAATAGTTTGGCTGGGGCACACACCTGTAATCCCAACTCTGAGAAGACAGAGACAGGAAGATCCTTGGGGCTTGATGGACAGCCAGTCTAGACCAATTAGTGAGCTCCATGTTCAGGGAAAGACCTTGTCTCCAAAACAATGAGATGAAGAAGGATTGAAGAAGGCAGTGTCAACCTCTGGTCTTCACACACACACACACACACACACACACACACACACACACACAATAAATAGTTCAGCTACTATATCTTTTGTCTCTTTCCTATCACATATTTTCCTTATTAAAAATTTTAATTGTATATATTCATTGCCATACACGTCTTAAAGTGTATGTAACTAAAACATTTCCTCAAAGTTAACAATAATTAAATAAGTAATTAAGAAAAAAAAAAAGTAAGAAGGCCTGTGGGAGATTGTTTAGTAAGTAATTACTTGTTATCCAAGCTTGAGGACATAACTTCAGTCCCCAGTAACTTTGTTAAAACAAACAACAGCACACGCCTTTAATCCCACCACTCAGCAGACAGATCTCTGAGTTCAAGGCCTCTCTGGTCTACAGAGCAAGTTTTAGGACAGCCAGGGCTACACAGAGAGACCCTGTCTTGAAAAACAAACAAATCAACAAACAAACAAAAAGAAGGCACTGGGCATTGCAGCATGCATCTCTACCCCCCAGCCCTGAGGAGGTAGAGACTAGATAGAGGGTTTGCTGGCTAGCCAACCCTAGCCAAGTTTGTGAGCCCCGGGTTCAGTGAGAAACTCTATCTCAAAGAAATAGGGTAGAGAATGGAGAAAGAAAACATGTGCTGGCTTCCACAAGCATCCATACACACATATATGTTTATGCACACTCACGTGCATGTACACAAGCATCCACTGCATATGTACCAAATACATGCACACACACATACAACTTTCCATACACCCATGAGCACGTACACAGCATTCACTGCAGTCATATAAACAATAGAAAAAAAATATCGTCAACTCTGTCAAATTTATGAAGAAAGGCATTACCTGTGGCAATGGCAGCCACAGAGGTCAGTTTAAATGCGGAAGCAGGCACTCCCGAGCATGTGTCTCCAGGTGTACATGACAGTAATAACCATTTCCATCTATGTAACACCTAGTCTATTGCAGCATGTTTACATCTGGGGGAAGGAAATAGGATAAGATAGGAAATTTAGGCTCACAGGAGTTGGGAAGGTAGATTACGGATTCAGATGCTGGGGCTGGATGAGCAGATGGCTCAGTAGTTAGGAGCAGAAGACCCTGGTTTGATTCTCGGCGACTACATGGTGACTCACAACCATCCGTAATTCATGAAGAAATAGAGAAAGGCATTCTGGACCGGAGGAGCCATGTACAAAGCCAGAGTCACAAAGAGTTCCATGTGCTTGGCACCCTTCCAGTCCTGTGTGGCTGGAATGTGGGGGCATGGAGGGCTTGTGGTGATGTGAAGGTGACCCTGGAAAGGCCAGCAGAGGACACATCCTGGGAACCTCTGGGCTCATCTATCTCTTCAACAGGTCTTTATAAGGCTTCTGCCATATTCCCAGTACTAGGATGGAAGTTGAGCCTTTGAAGAGAAGTAAAACATCAGAGACAGAATGGAATGGGAAGCAGTGATAGAGAAATGGACAGAGTGTGAAGGAGTTCAAACAGGGCATTGCTACCCCAGATAAATAGAGATGGAGAGAAAAATCTACAAAGGAGTTCTTGGGGAGATGACCCCTGAACTTCAAAAAGGTATAAGCATGGTTAGTCAGTCACTCGTGGGGTGCATGGAAGAGGGTTTGTCACAAGCGAAAGCCCAACGACAAATGAATTGCTCGGTGGCGGACAGAATCGTAAGTTGCTTTGTGTTGCCAGATTTAAGCATTAGGCATAGGACGAGACTGACATGTATACAAGGCTCAGTCTTCGTGGCATTTCACAGGAGCCAGTGATGTAAACTGCAGGGAACAGCTAGATCCTTCTGGTGGGCGAGAAAGTCGGAAAGACTTTCGGTGAGACTTTCCTTTCGGTGAGAGGAAACAGAAAATCGGGAGGACGGACTGACTGAGCAAACAAAACTGAGGGACTTAGTGAGGTAGGGCACAGAGAGGAAAGCCCTGGTCTTCGGAATGTTTAGGAGATAATAAAATACCTGTAGGACTTGGTGAGAAAGGGTGGGAATCAAGATTCCTAGCTAGGTCAGGTCATTGTTCTGAGCCCTCTGACCATTTAACTCCCTGGGCTGGACCAGGACTGACACATGGAGATCTGTGACGCCTGGCACCTGGCGGGGGTGGGGGTGGGAGGCGGAAAGGGGGGTGGGGGGGGAGGCGGGAAGGGGGGTTGTCCTCTCTCACTACCCCCTGATGGCTTAGGATGGGAGGTGCCAGCATGACTGGGAAAGCTTCAGCCAATGCCAGGGAAGCTAGCGTTGTTACCAGGTAGTGGGAGTTATAATTAGCACAGTCACCAGAGGAAAGCCTGGGTTTTGCGAGCCTGCGCTGCCGGAAGCAGCTTTTCCACTGGATGAATTTACTTGTTTGTAAAACAAATGGGTAGAACTTCGTGTTTTAAATGTAGTTTGGGGGAAGATTCAAGTTTGTCAGGTACAACACGCTTTGTTACTAGCAGGAAATGAGCTTTGCTGCTTAGCATCTTGTCTAGGCAGGAGGAGAAGGGCAAAAACTCTGCCTTGGTGTGTTTGAAGAGCTGAAAAGATAGGAGAGAAAGAACATAGACCTACTGTCTAGAGCTAGAAAGAATCCAGAAGAGACCTTCACTTTGCAAGAGAACTTGATTATAAGAATAGCAGAAGTAGCGAGAGTCGCCATGTTCTGGGCTGTTGGAATCCCCCTGATGAGTAATGAAATAAACCCTTCATTTTAAAGATAAAGAGATCAAGGTCCAGAATGGTATTTTGCCTAAGGTCACATGTGTCAAGTTCAAAAGAAAGTTAAGACAAATGGCTAACTGAAGTGCCGATTATCATACCAAAGCACAGGCTGGCCTCCAGGCTCACTCAGTACCCATGGCTCCTCTCAGCTCTGCTCACCTGCCCCCTACCCTAAACGGCTCAGCTCCTGGGTTTCCCTTCCCCCAGCTTCTGATACCTGTGTAACACTGCCGTTTCAGCCGGGCACTCTCCTGGCTTTCCTCTTCGCTCTCTCTCTCTCCATCTCTCTCTCCTCTCATGGCCTGGTCCAGTCTCGGCTGGCCATGTTTGGTCCCTTCTCTGAACCCTTCCAGAAGCCCGTGGCTGTTCTCTCCCTCATATCTGCAGTAAAACCCTTCTCCTCCGCCACACCTTGGAACGGTCATGTCTTCATTTATACAACATGGAATATTAGTGGTCAAGCTGAGACAGAAATCCAAGAGTCACACGCTTACAACAAACTCTTCCATCTACAACCAAAGTTCAAGAAGTGTCTGTGCTTGTGAGAAGTTAGTTTTTCTTCCTCTTTGCCTGTAATGGGCTAAAACAGGCGCTAGACTCACTCCCAGATGACTGGTGCTGTACCGTGATGACAAAGAAAATATTCAATTTCTCCACCTGCGCCCCTGACACCCCCTCCCCCCAGGGCTTTTATCCATGGCTTTTCCAAAGCTCTGTGGGTGTTTTCTTTTACCTTGTCTTGTGTCATCCCATCTCAACAAGTTCAACTGCTCAGAGAATTGAGGCTGTATCCTACACGGGGTGGGGGAAGGGAGGAGCACAGGGTGAGAACTGGACATGGGCCTACCCTATCACCTTAGACGGTAGCTAATCCAATCATACACTGGAAGGCAGACATGGTACATACCGTTCTGAGGATAGCTGAGCAGTAGTCAGGTGACTTTTTGCCAAGCAACTTTAGAAGTGACTTTGGGCCTCATGGGGCAGCTTCCATACCCGCTGTTTGGAAACAGGGCTTGAGAAGGTTGGGAGGGAATAAAAGGCACAAGCTACCTTATAATGCCAGCTTCCTGTCTCTCGGCCTTCTGGAAGTTCTACAATCATGCCTCCATGCACATAGGATCTTAAACAGCCCAAGGGAGGTTTGGAGAGAGAAATCTTAAATGTTGAGGACGCTGCTGGTCTCTGTGCCGTGATCTCTAGCACAGAGAGTCTGAGACTGACAGAGGACCTGAAGCCAGCTCATTCTTCACATCACTTTCCCCTGGAAGGTCTCGGGTCTTCCACAGAGCCACAGCAGCTGCCTTTCTTAGACATGCTCCAGCAGACACCCCTGGCCTGCATCCTCTAACGAGACTGGGTATCTCTGCTCAGCATAGATGCAAACTTGGTCTTGTCCACGCTTGATGCCACAGGGGTATCCGATCATCGCTCTGCTCCTAAGCCAGTGATGGATGGGCCCAGAGCTGGACCCAGGGTCTGCCTGGTACTGAAATCAATGAATGTAGTAGACCTATGAGGCTCAAAGAGGTGAGAAGCAGTGCCCATTCTAAGCCCTATCCTTTCTTTCTTTCTTTCTAAGTCCTTCAAACCTGGGTCATGCAGAAGTCCAGCCTGCTGCCAAACTCTCAGTGTCTCAGAGGACTCTCTAGCTGAGACTGTAGTAAATGTTAGTTATTTAGCTGCGTTGTGTTCTTACCCTGCAAGGAAGTGTCACGAAACACGACAGAATCTGCTTATAAGAGTTTATTAGAGATAAAGGGACAGAGTGCTCAGGCCTGTGGGAGAGACACGTGCTTGAGGAAGAGGAGAGAAGAGAGAACCGGGAATATGGCACTCCGCTTTAAAAACCGGCTGGGGGCGTGGCCAGGTCACGTCACTACTCCACGCGTGTGCGTAGATCACATGGTCACGTTGCGCGCTTACGTAACCATGTAACATCACGGATTCTGGTCACGCGAGATGCCTTGGCCGGAACTTGCTAGGCGGAGGTGTCCGGCCTGACCGGAATTGGCTAGGCGGAAGTGTCCACCTGGTAAATGCGACCGTGGGGGAGGGGGGGGCGTGTTGTGAACCCTTCAGTAACTGCATCTTCTGTAAAGGTGGAGGTATCTGTAGAGGGTTTTTTTCATCCTGCACGAATTGCCAATGTTTCAAGGTGGTATTATCAATGAACAATGGGATTCTTCCTTGTGCTTTGGGCTGTGACCCTCAACTTCTTCCTAATTTCTCTCTCTTCTTCCTACCTCTAAAGGAGCCAGAGTCCTTAATTAGTGCTTAAGGGTCTTGATATAAAATGAGAGAAAATGAAAAGCCATGCAGAAAATGACCCTTCAAAGCTTTGTAGCTCCTACCTCATTCCCTCCTCAAAATGCCGAATGCTTTCCATTGTAATCCCGGGGTGGGAGTGGGAGGATTTGGTGTATGCTATGTGCCAGACTCCAGTTTATACACTTTACCCATATTTAATCGCAACCACCTAACAGCCTGTGAAGGAGATGTTCTTCCCAGGACCACGTGTGCCATTAATAAGACAGGGAGTCTACCTGTCATCCCAGCAGCTGCATGGCCTAATTCTACACTTCATAAGCAAAGCCTGGAAGCTTATTTAGAGTCTGCCACTCTTTTAAATGCAAATGATGTTTTTCAGTGGTGAATTCACATTGTATCAAGGTGACTGAAAGAGAAAGGACTTGGTAAGAGGACACCTTAGTGTCCTCATAGTGGCTTCTGCCAGGACTGTAGCAAGAGGAGGTAGATTGTCTTATTGATGGGTTTCGGGTGGGAGATGGCACTGGCCTCATTTTGACTTGTGAATCAGGTGGAGATGGCCACATGATATGTAACAGAGTCAGGGCTGGCCTTGCTCCCCAACGCCCAGCGTCAGGCTCATGCTGAGTATGGTATGAGCCCCCACCAATTCAGAGGAAGCAGGAAGTGACACAAACCAACTTAAAATAAAAAAATAAATAAATAAATGGGGTTATAAACCGAGTGTGGAGGGCATACCTGTAGGGCCCCAGTTACTTGGAAACAGAGGCAGAAGGATCTCTTGGGGCTGGCCTAGACAAGCAAGCAAATAAAATAAAAAATTTAAAGGATAGAGGAATTAGGGATTTTTTTTTACCTTGGGGAAGAACAGACTTAGAGTACATTTCAGTGCCTAGCAGGGGATAATTAGCTGTTTCCTGTCCCTGCTGAGTAAGAGTCAGCTAGTTTAAGCTGAAACACTAGTTTTTTGAGTTAATTGGTTGTGTGTGTGTGTGTGTGTGTGTGTGTTCTTTGTTCTACTGGAGGTGACTAGTAACTGTTAATGCACAGAGCAGAAGAGACCTTGTGGAGTTTTTTTTTTTTTTTTTTTTTATCATGGGTGGACAATGAACAGTAAATACTGTAAGTAAATAAGTGTGAAATTAGAAAGTGAAAATCCTTACCAAGTGAGTTCCAGGAAAGGCACAAAGCTACACAGAGAAACCCTGTCTCGGAAACCGCCCCCCCCCAAAAAAAAAAAAAAACCAAGAAAGTGAAAGTCCTCTTGGGGGAGAAAAGTAAGGGGAAGAGAAAGAGCAGGGTATTAGGATCTATATTAATATTTGTCCCTTTTCTGTTACTGTAATTAAATACTGAAGGCTGGTACCTTAAAACTAATAGAGGTTTATTTAGATTATAGTTCTCAGAGGTTCAATGTCCAAAGCTCATATGCAAACTCTTGTGAGGCCCCTTTGGTTGTACCACATCATGTTGGTTGGTATCACAGTGGGAATGAGAGAGAGAGAGAGAGAGAGAGAGAGAGAGAGAGAGAGAGAGAGAGAGAGAGAGAGAGAGAGAACATACGGTGAAACAGGAAGCGGAGGTGGGGAGCAATATGTTCTTTTATAACAACTTACTCTAATAAGAGCTAATGGGGATCCCATGAAAACTACTCCTTTCCATTCTCCCACTGGGCTCCATCTATCTATTTATTTATTTTGGTTTTTTTGAGACAGTGTTTCTTTGTGTAGCCCTAAATGTCCTGGAACGCACTCTGTCACCAGGCTGGCCTCAAATTCAGAGATCCATGTGCAGAGGCACAAACACCATCTGGCCCTGGCTCCACCTTTTAAAGGTTCTGTCCCTTCTCAACATTGCCACACAGGGATCAAAGTGTCAAAGCTTGACTCATGGGAGAACAAAACACATCCTGACCATAGCAGGGTCCAAACGTGTAAGAGTAGAGAACAGGTTTTCAGTGTCAAAGACTGTGCAGGGATATCTAGTTAGTGATTTCAAACGCAGACACAGACACACACACACACACACACACACACACACACACACACACACACTCACACACCCTGTGTCATAGCTCATCTCAGCTGAGTTCTCTGCTTAGTGTCGTAACAACCACAGTCTTGGTCATTCTGCAGTGTTGTTTAGAAGCTGGTCTACAATAGAACCTTACCCAGGCTCCCTCCGGTTGTCAACAGAATCTATTTCCTGTGGCAGTCCAGTTAGGATGGGAAAGGAAGAAAAGATACAAGTGAGTGAGTGACCAGTGGAGGACTCTGGTCTTGGGCTTGCTCCATAGCATTCATATGATCTGAGCAAGGAGAATGTCCTCCTGTGGGTGGTCTTCACTCTGAGTTCCCTACCCGCTGCACATGGCTGCTTACATTTCCACTTCCATTATCCATTGATTCACTCTTCTGTGTCTGTCTGTCTGTCTGTCTGTCTGTCTGTCTCTCTCTCTCTCTCTCTCTCTCTCTCTCTCTTTCTTAAGTGCATAGTTCAGTGAATTTTAACCAGTGTTACACCTGGGTAGCAGCCATGACATCAAAATGTCAGCTATTCCCATCACCCAGGAGCAGCTGCTGTACATCCTTGTGGTACCAATCCTCATACACCTCCAGGCTGTGGAGTCATTGATTTGATTTCTGTCCATAAATCAGTTTTCTCAGTTCTAGAATCCCCTACAAAAGGAATCATAGAGTATGAACTATGGATTCTGGCTTCTTCCACCTATCTTGTTCGTTCACATTATTATTTCAATTCCATTAAAAATGAAATTGCTTTCATTTTCATTGTTTACTAGAATTCCAAAAAATGATGGCAAAAAATTGCTTATCCATTTGTTAATGAACATATAGTTCATGCCCAGTGATTAGTTATCAGGATAAAGCTACTATGAACATTTTATTTCTCTTGGGTAATATCCAGTAGCGGAACCATCAGGTCATATAATACCTACATTTTCCAATGTAGAAGATACTGCAAAAAATTGTCTTTGTGATATAAAAAGTGATTTTTAAAAAGTGACTAGAAGAAGATGAGGAAGCTAGCCAACCAGATAACTGTGGGAAGAATTTTCCAGGTTAATAAACAACAGAAGAGTCGACTTGGCTGAAGCAGCCTGAGACGGGGAAAGAATGTGAGCTCAGAGGCGATGGGGCTGATAAAGAGCAGGTGGGCGCTTGTATTGCTTTAATGATTTCAGACCTTTTCTGAGTCACATAGGGCACCGGGGTTTTGTCTGAGGACCTATCTAACAAATGGCAGTCCTCTCTGACTTTGGAAAAGATCAAATCGGGCTATAACATTGTAAACAGGGTATAGATGGGCCAGGATGGGAGGCAGGAGGACAACTGGGAAGCAGCTGCTGTAGTCCATCTTGAGGGCGGATGGTGTTCAAAGCAGAGCACCAGTTAACATGGGAAGAAGTGGGGAAGGCGGCAGAGCCAATGGGATTTGCATGGGTGGATCCGATGTAGGATGTGAGAGGAACTGATGAGAACCACAGGACTTTCGGCCTGAGCAGCAGAAAGGACAGAGCTGCCTCTGTTGAGACAGGGAACACTATAGGTGAAGAAGGTTTGAGGTAGAAGAGCAAGACACTCAATTTTAGAAAATTCGTGTTTGAGATACTTGTTAGGTATTTCATGTGGCAAGCAAGTGACTGAGTGTGTCAGAACTTCTGGGGAAAGGGCTGGGCTAGAGACACAGGTTTTAATGGTGTCAGCATGCAGATGGGATTGGAAGCCTTGAGACTAGGTCCGATCACCAAGGGACTGAGAGCATCTAGGAGGGAAAGGTCCAGGACCATGCTGTAGGCCACTCACGTTGATAACGCTTCGGAAAAAAGGAGAAAAACAGGCAGAAGAAGACAGAACAGGCTCAACATGGTAATGTGGGAAGAGAAGCTGGAGGCTGGGGTCCTTGACGCCAGATAAACTAAGGGGGCGGGTTCAAAGTTTTGAAAGACTTCCGAGAGCTTGAGTGATATGATGACTGAACATTCTCCTTCGACATTAGCACCATCTACGGTCTCTATTAGAGCCACTTTGGTGAAATAGTGGGGGCCAAAGCTTGGTGTTAGTGGGCTTAAAAAAATGTGAGAAGAGTCACTGGGGTAGTGAAAATGGGTGATTCCATTGAAGAGTTGTGTTCCAAGAAGGAAGAAACAGAGGGTGACTGGTAAGGGTACTGGGTCGGTAGAGCCGTTTTTAAAGATGGAAGTGTCCATCTGTCGTACAGCAGTAGGACTTTTCAGGGGATAGTGAAATCCTGATGGACGAGGAAGGGCGAGACTTCCTGGGTGTTGCTTGGAAGAGGAGCTGTGCTCAGAGACAGGACGTGTGAGAGCCGGTGCTGGTGCAGGGCCATGTGCCAGGAGGAGCTTGCACTAGCGTCAGGGGAGAAACGACTTTTACTTGTTCCCCCAAATACATTTCCAAGCATACTCCTAAAGTGAGTTACTCCCTCTCCCGGGGGCTCATTCATTCTGAAACATCCATGTTCATACCTGGAATACCTATTCTCTGCACATACAAACCCTACCCATCTTCCAGAGTCCATCCAGCCCAGACCGCACCTGCTCAGGTGGGTCTTTCCTCATCATCACTGTCCCAAATCTTGTCTCTCCATCTATTTTCTTCAACTGGCTACAGTTCAGAATAACTATTTGACACAGATCATTTCATCTCTACCTGGCAACTTTTTATGTATATGTTTCTTAAATCTCCCTATAGATTATACTTTGTGGCCTAGATCAACACCAGGTATCCTCCACAGCTTTCAACATAAATATTACTGAGCTCATAACAGAAATCCAGGGTTTTGTGTGGCTCGGTTCCCAACGCCCTGTAAGCCGCAGGTGAGATTCCGCTGGGCAGAAAGAAGCCGTGGCTGAGAAGCCGTTTTCTCCGTCCTTTGTTATTTTCTCCTGACACCCAGCTGCCAGGAGAAGTCCAGCTGTCCCCAACTCTTCTGGAATGGCGCAAAGAGAGCTAGTAGATTTTGGAAGCATGTAACGTGAGAAAAGGACCAACTAGCAAGTGGAAATCCTTGACTGAGTTTATTCCCAGCGGCACCCCCTCATTTGGTAAAATGTAATCGTCTTCTGTAGGTAGGATGTGCTAGCCGTGAGGCCCTGAGTAGAGGGGGTCGTTCCTTCTGATGACTTGCAACTCGGTGTCCAAACACCTCATGGAACCGTGACATCACCTGTCTGCGGCCGCTCAGCAGCTTCTCTACTGTGGTGGTTGAGAGGAACTTACTATGAAGGCCTGCTGTTGTAGCTGGGGCTTGAGACAGTGACCAGAACAGTGTTTGCCGTTTGGATAGGGGGGCTGCCATTGTAGAAACTGAAACTCCCCACCTGTTCAACCTAACAGAGATAGGCAGAGGCAAGCCGCTCTTTGGGCTGAGGATAAGTAACTGACTTGTGAGATGGTGGCATTTATTTATTCCTTTTTCACCAAATACTTAATAAGTATTAAGTGCTTAATACATTACATCCAGTAACTGCTTCTGGTGTGTTTAGATCACAGGGTGAACTGCAAGGCACCAAAGATGGCCTCACCTGATGTACTTAAAACACGATCAAGTGCAATACAAGTCACACATGCTATTTAAAATTCTCTGGTGACCATATTTTAACAGAACCGTGTAAAAAAAAATCTATGGCAATCATGCATTAAAAACATTGTAATTTCTGGCTGGAGAGATGGCTCAGCCATTAAAGGCTAGGCTCACAACCAAAAACATTGTAATTTCAACATAAAAATCAAAGTACAAGCCGGGCATGGTGGCGCACGCCTTTAATCCCAGCACTCGGGAGGCAGAGCCAGGTGGATCTCTGTGAGTTCGAGGCCAGCCTGGGCTACCAAGTGAGCTCCAGGAAAGGCGCAAAGCTACACAGAGAAACCCTGTCTCGAAAAAACCAAAAAAAAAAAAAAAAAAAAAAAAAAAAAAAAAAAAAAAAATCAAAGTACAAAAATTCTTAATTTTTTAAAAGATTTTTAATGTCCTTTCATGATAGTCAATATTAAAAATCCACCATGAACTGTCCCTGGAATCTTCATGGTGCATTCAGTTTGTACTAGTCACATCTCCAGGGTTCAGTAGCTGTGGGCAGCCTGTGCCTGCCATCCTGAATGGCCCGGCTGTGGTGTCTGTAGGGTAAACACTGTCCCAGGTTTCCAGGAGAGGTCTAAGCTCAGAAGGTGACCTGATGATCATAAGATTTGCGTTAGGCCAGGCCAGGCTTTTAAAACAGGAGTCGGACATTGGAGTCCAGTACCAGATCATGTCAGATGCCGTCAAGGATTTAAACATCTTCAACAGGCCATATCCACCAATTTATTTACGTTTGGGATGTCTTATTTTTTGAGACAGGGTCTCACTACATAGCCCTGGCTAGCATGAAACTCATTATGTAGACAAACCGCCTTGAATTCACAGAGATCCCTCTGCCTCTTTTTCCTGGGTGCTGAGATTCAAGGTGTGTGCCATCTCGCCCAGCCTTTAATATAGTTATTATACTCCATATAAGTCCTGTACCTGCTGCCTGAGGAGAAATTAAGAAAAACAAAGGGTGGCTCCTGTGAAATGCGGTTCTTAAACAGCTGAGAGAAGCATCACTTGGAGCAACCCTTTTAGCTCCTGTGATAGGGCTGGGCTCCTGTCTCCCACAAAGTAGCCTGGGGGATTGCACAGGCTCCAGCCTCACCCTGGCTCTTACCAGGGGCCTGCAAGTTACTAAATTAAGCCCAGCCAGGCCTATTTGTGAACATAGACTCCAGCCAAGTCAGAGAGATTTGTCCTGCTAAGGAATGTACTGGGGAGGGGAGAGGTTCCCTGAGATCACTGGTATTTATGTGTATATCATCTCACTTGCCAGCTTGGTTGGGCCAGATCAACAGAGGCTCTGGGACTCAACCAAGAGGCTAATGGAGTGGCCAGAGAAAATGACTAGCTTATGACACACGGAGGTTTTATTGGAAGTCAGGGTGAAAAAGACAGTATGTATCTTGGGACCTCTGTGCTCAGAGAAAACAAAATGGCCAGCACACCTCACATTTTCCCCTCATTTATCCTTCTTTAAAAGTAAAGTTTATATTTTAGAGCAGTTGTAGCTCACAGAAAAACTGAACGGGAGACGATCTCCTCTCTACCCTTTGCCCATTGCATACATGCTTCCTCCACCATCAAATTCCAAACACGCCTCATTTGATTTGTTTTTTATTGGATTTCTAAACTG
This sequence comes from Peromyscus maniculatus bairdii, assembly GCF_049852395.1. Taxonomy (NCBI): domain Eukaryota; kingdom Metazoa; phylum Chordata; class Mammalia; order Rodentia; family Cricetidae; genus Peromyscus; species Peromyscus maniculatus. The sequence continues at coordinate 77,792,464 of NC_134857.1, read as the reverse complement.
AGTTGATCAGAATTAGCTCTTCCACCTGTGGTTCGTGCATCTGACGACTTGTGGAAATCACATTTATTGAATACCTTCAACATGTCACTATTTCTATTTCATCTTATTTAATTACATTTTTAATCGATATACGTGAAATTAAAACACAGAGAACTGTGCTGATGTTCCTGAAATGATCTCCAGAATAGAGGGGATGAGCTGTCTGTGAAAAATGGTTGAATTTTCCTTTTCCCCGAGTTCGATGGAGTAGAATGTGTGATAGCGGATATTTACACCCAGGCTGACAACCATCTTACCATGCCTCTGCCTCAGCACGAGAGCCTTCCCTTCCCTTGATGGTGCTGCAGTTCATTCACTTTTCTATCCCGAAGTAGAACTGGGATGCTGGGCGGGAGAGCAGCCTGGCGCATGATCTGTCGTCTGTGGGTTTAGTGGCGTCTCTTTGGAGGATGAAGTCAGGAGTCACATGGCGAATTCACAGTAATGTGTGTATCTGCTGCTGTTTATATCTGCCACCTGTGCATGGTTCTACACGGCTCTCTGATCCTGGGTTATTGCAGGCTGCTTATTGCTCTGGCTTATTGCGTTCTGCTATAAATCAACGATTTAATTGATTAGACGGATGTTATAAATCCTCTGGGAGCGGTGTCTGGCTTGCTCTTTCTAGAAGCTGTTACAGCGCCTTGCCTGTACAAGGGCTGGTGCTTATGAAGTATTTGGTTGGGGAACAAAACATGTGGTGCCATCTCACCAATCAGCTACCTCACCCTCTGCCTAAAGAGCTCCTTTCCTCTGCCTTCCTGTCTCCCAGTCCCCCCCCCCAGCTCCCTCCCTCCCCCACATACACACATACTCCCACACACTCACACACAACCCCTGGCCGTGCTTGCCCAGACACCTAATCTTAGAATGTCCGCACACTCAGAGCCGGATCAGAGCAAGTGGGCGTGGCTTGAGGACCCTATGCGGAAGTGAGGGAGGTGGGGCTTGAGACCGGGGCCCTGAACAAAATGTCACAGTTCGGAGACAGGGCTCGCTGTTGTTGTAGAAACCAAACTTCTCCACTTGTTTTTTTCCATCTCCGTGGGAGACCGGGTATTCAAGCTGCCTCTGGCAGGGCACCGCCCTGGCATTACACAGTCTGACGGTGGTGACTGAAGACATTGCCCTGTTGTCCCTTTCCTGGCAACAAAGGACACTTGTCTCACATTGGAGCAACCTCTGCTCTAATTTGGGCCTTAGCTGAGTAAGCGAAAGATGGTGAGCGTAGACTGTGGGACGGACGGCAGGAGCTCTACTTCAGAAACCAAGTCTTCCATTCTGCTAACGTCTAAAAACCTGATGTTTTGCACATGAACCCTGCTGGCTAGATGGCTCACATTCACACAGGACACTGGCAGGATTATGATTTTTTTCCTTAGGCAAGGTGGAAAGGTCCCGATTTGAATGAATCAAATGTTTACCAACCAAGCTTTGGAATGAGTACTCTAACATCGCACTGTTAATGGCAGAGCTAGATGTCTGCACCCACTAGTGTTCTCGGGTTCTATTTTTGCTTTGAAATTTTGTGAACAGAAGGAAAATTTATTTATAAAGGAATTCCTTCAGAAACTACGTAAATGATTTCTAGGGGGATCATACAAACACCACCACCTTGTACCTTAGTCAGAAGGATGGAATTCCTTATGAAAACACTGCGTGCTTTACTATGTTCTACAGAGATGTAATATTACCCCAAGAAGCCTGAAAAAGGAAGTTATTCTGTGTACAAGGAGCACATTTGTACTTTACTTTTCTAGAAAGGGTGTGAAGTCCACACATTAATGGCTACTCTCACCGGGGTGGATAGAACTGTGGAAGGGTCTCACAGAAGCCTTAAACCCTTCCTCCCACTAAGTTATTTCTTTTTGAGTTGTTTTAATTTACAGAAGTGATTAGGGTGGGATTCTGCTACATTTATTTTTGTCCCAAATAATGACTCATTTGTAGCAAGTCTGCTCCTCTGGCTTCTCCTGTTTCAAACGTGCAAGCAGGGTCCCTGAAGGCTGACCCTGACTTGCCCCTTACTGTAACAGAGAACTCCCTGAGCTCAAGCCTGTGAGACCAAGGAAAGTGCTTCAGTTTGGAAATTTTGATCTCCAATGAGGAGATTGTATTCACTGACTTTATCATGCATATTGACATGCTGTCAAGTGTTCTCTCTCTCTCTCTCTCTCTCTCTCTCTCTCTCTCTCTCTCTCTCTCTCTCTCTCTCTCATAGGTGGAGTTTCTCTGTGTCTCAGCAGCTGCTCCCAAATAACCACACAAAGACTTAATATTAATTGTAAATGTTCGGCTGTTGTAAATTGTAAATGGCTTAGGCTTGTCTCCAGCCAGCTCTTACATCTTAAATTAACCAGTATTTCTAATCTAAGTTCTACCATGTGGCTTATGACTTGTTACCTCATTTTCTACACATCTTGTTTCCTCTGCATCTGGCTTGAGACTCCTCTCAGAGTCTGTCCTTCTTTTTCCAGCATCCTCCTAGTCTGGCTCTCCCACCCAATCTCTTTTTGCCCAGCTATAGGCCAGTCAGCTTTTTATTAACCAATGAGAGTAATACATATTTACAGTGTACAAAGATTGTTCCACAGCACTCTATTATATGTATACATGTATACATATATCTGTATATGCACGCGCACGCACACACACACACACACACACACACACACACACACACACACACACATAGGACACTGCAGTTTAATACCCAAACAGAAATGCAATTAAAGACAGTTGACAAAATGTTTTTAAGTATTCATTCCCTAAACTTCCTTGGAGAGATACCAAGGGCAAAGTACATCTGTGAAAGCCTGGAGGGAGAGGCAGATGTTTAAAATAACTGATGCAAGAAAGAGCGAGGTGGTGTGTTCTAGAAACAGGCGTTGGATGGCCACAAGCCCTGGCTTGCTTGGGAGAGTCTGAATGTCACCTGTTGCCCATGTGTCCTGATGACACCACCCTCAGTATGGATGCTGAGTTATGCTCATCTTGTACTGCAGAAAGTTCTCTGGACAGGAGGAAGCTGGAGGTGCATCCCAGTGAACATCAGGTTTAGAAGGAGAGAAGACACCACTGGCCGGGAGTGGCTCAGGCTGAGCCTTGGTGGCATTCAAGGACAGCTGCACGATTGGTTTCACAATCAGTAGGAGTCCTTGTGTTTGGAGGAAGGTGGCACCACTGAGCATCGAGGGGTCTGGGGACTGTGTCTCCATGAACTATCATCTCTCAGAACTCTGCTCAGAAAAACTGAGCAGATGCTGACTGACGGCGGCGTGAGCCGAAGTCAGAACAAAAGGGGACCATCAGGCAGGGTAAACTGAGCAGGTATGGGCAAGGCGACATGAAGCCAAGGAGACAATGTGAGAGGTGAGGTGACAGAACTTGGCTCTTTGATGTAACGAGGTTGCAGGTTCCTCTCGGACACCTCTGACTTGCAGTTTGTTTCTCCATTTCTCCTCTCCTGCCTGCGCCTGCATCTGCTTGTCCACTGGCTTCCTTATGTCAGAGAGGTGCTTAGAGGCGGGCTCATTCTCTCCATTCATCAGTATTAGGAAATAGACTGCGCACCACCATTTTATGTAACTCAGAGGGCTGCAGGAAGCTGATGAAGGGAGCCAAGTGACTCTAGTTAGGTAATTCCAGAGATATAAAAGGGGGGGGATGTAAGGAGTCTAAGTGCTGATGTTTTTGTAATGAAAATGCCCCTTTGACTTTAGGGGGGATTCTAAATGTGCACAAAGACAAAGAGAGTAGTATTTCCCGTGTCCCTGCCCCCTGTCCTGGGGACCGTGTCCCCAGCCTCAGCAGTTCCCAATGGACCTCGTTCTTCTGGCTGATCTCACTGCAATGCTCTGGCTTCCCTCTTCTCAACTTCTTACAGCCGCTCTCAGACATCTGATGACCTTGCCTGGCAATGGGTCAGCACAGACCTCTGGTACATTCTTTCTTTAAGACATAAGCACCACAATATTACTACACACAGAGTTTGAACAGTGCCTTCTTAACACCAGCTGGTGTCCAGTCCATAGTCAGTCTCCCCTGTCCGATGTTCCTGTTCAGATCTCCAGAGCACAGTGTCTCTCTCTGAACTTTGGTGAGGCACGTAGGAGTAGAACTTTGGCCCTTTCGAGGGAAAGAGGAGGAAAGAAGCAGAAGAGGAGGCTGGAATCCAGTTTTGTTTTTTTTTTAAACTTTTTGTCTTCAGTGGTCTCATGGAACACCACTTAGAGACTGCTCCCACATTAAAACCGAAAATCTTTTAGTTTATGTTTTAATTTTACATTTTTCATGTATGTCTAAAAGCATTATCCCACATCCCTGCCTTAGATAGCAGAGCTCAGCCTAGGAAACAAGACTACAGTGTGAATTTTAAGCATGGGACGCTGGTCATGCAGGAAGCTCTAAGGACCAGCGTGCCTCTCGCTCTGAGCTTCTTACTAGGCACGATTACAGGAAAAGGAACTACACAGTCGTTATACCATGTTTGCAAGGAATAGAAGGCTTTGCTATGGACCACCAGGGAGGACAAAGGCAAGGCAAAGCGGGTAGAAAAATATATGGGAATGTAACAAACCTGTGCATCTTAAGAAATAACACCTCTCCAGATCCTTGTGAGGAAGCAGCTGTCCATTTCCCCCAGTCCATCTGTCCATCAGTCTCTTGTTAGCTTGTTCATTTGTTGGATTTATTCTGCCATGAATTGTATTGGGAAAGTTTTTGAAAATATTATGTTTAAGAGAGATGACCACATTGTGAATTATATGAGCAGTCGATCCATTTAGAGTTAAGATGGGAGACCTGGAAAGAGTGAGCTGGCCACTCTGCTGTTTTTCTTTTTCTTTTCTTTTTTTTTTTTTTTTTGGTTTTTCAAGACAGAGTTTCTCCATGTTCTTTTGGTTCCTGCCCTGGATCTCACTCTGTAGCCCAGGGTGGCCTCGAACTCACAGAGATCTGCCTGGCTCTGCCTCCCAAGTGCTGGGATTAAAGGCGTGCGCCACCACTGCCCGGCTCACTCTGCTGTTTCTTTTTAATTCTGTCCTAGTTGAACTCGGAAGGAAATGCAGGACTCAGTCCTAGTTGAAGGAACTGCAGGTGGGGAAATCATTTTTGCAGAGTGCTGGGTTTAATGTGGATTGCTGTTGAGCTGCTGGTCCTTGTGGTTTTATTGAGCACAGCGCACTGCACATCATGACACACGTCACTGGAGTCCGGTCAATTGCTAAGTGTGTCCCTGGCCTCTGATTCTAAGTGCTGACATTGTGATGGAGCCTAATGCCTTTCTTACTTAAGTAAGCTTCAGCTCTGAAATCTTCCCTTGAGTTTATTGGGTGGATAGTCTTTGGGGGGGGCATATGGCAGAAGAGGTGACTCCCCCTTCCCCCAGCTCCCTATTCTTTGGTATATAAATTTCTCTAGATATCTTAATGCAGTGCTGACAAGATCCGCTGATATGGTAAGCAAATCTAGTTTGGGACCTACTTAAGCTGTACTTAGAACACACACAAGAACACTCACGCGTGTAGACAAAACTGTGCCGTCAATTACCCCTGGCCCTCACCCCCTCCTGCCCCATCCGGTTCTTTCCATTTCTCTTCACTACTAATCTCAAGAGACTAAAGTGGAGAGTGTTCAAGTTGAGAACTCATGCTCAGGTGCTGGGGCATCCTGATTTTAGTGTAATAATTTCCTTTCTATGATACAGTGTTAGTCTAATATGTGACGGCATCTCCTAACTTCAGCTGTCTCAGACAGGGCACATTGTTATCATTACTGTCCGTAATAGCCAATGGGTTTGAATGTTTACAGCATGCCAGTAATGTGCCTGTTTTTATACGTTATTTCATTTAGTCTATGAATATCTGTATGAGGTTGGGATCACTCTAGTCCCCTTGACAGAGGAGAAGATTAAGGGTTTTAGAGACCAGGTACCTCTCCTGGCCCTTAGTACTTTGGCTGTCCCCGTTATATCTGCCTCCTCCATAAAGACTTCCAAAGAGGGACTCCACGCAATACATCTTCTAACTGTAGTTTTCCACAGGGAACTCAATCAGACCAAAGTGAGTACTGTTTTCAGAGCTGCCATCTGTCTGAAACAGTGAAGCAAGTGTAGAATGTCGCATTTTGTTTCTGCTTTTACCTTAGAGGTCACCCGCCTGGCTTTCAGTTTCCTTAGCTTTAAAATGAAAGACCTGACGTGAAGAGGTGCCAAAGTCTTGGTTGGTGAACACCTTCACACAAGGAGTGTCTGGGTGTGTTTTGCACACCATCTCACCTAGTCCACATCAAATCCACTGTGAAATGGTCATTATTGTCTTCACTGATGAAGAAGGCAGCCGCACAACCCTGGGGAAACTGAGGCTCAGAGTGCTCAGCTAGCCACTGTGTGCAGCTGGTTCTCTGTGGTTAGGACTGGGTATCCTCAGAGCCCCCCATAACCCCACATTCCTTGGGGGGGTGTTTGGTTTTGCTTTAGAACATAGAGTTCATGCTAAATTGCTTACAAGGAACTTTTGGGGACAGATCAGTTTGTGCCTGTTAGAGATTCTGCGAGACATCATGAGAACTGATCAGGTTATTTATGTATCCCAGGCATTTACCTTGGCTTTCCAGCTGTGAGGTTCTGTTTATTTACCCAAGCCTTTTCGACTGAATTTATCTGAGATGGTTCAGCAAACATCTAGACTTAACTAAACCCAATTTAGTTAAGTTAGCCAGGGATAAAGACCATCATTGCCAGTTGGGGGGGGGGGGTGCACACCTTTAGTCCCAGCAGTCAGGAGGCAGAGGCAGGAGGATCTCTGAGTTACAGCCCAGCCTGCTCTACAGAGTGAGTTCCAGGACAGCCAGGGCTATGCAGAAACCTTGTCTAAAAAACAAAACAAAACAAACAAACAAACAAAAAAAATCATCATTGCCAATACTTCAAAATATAGTTTAAATTTTCTTTTATGTTAGACTTAAGTCAGATTAGCAAGATGACTCAGCAGGCAAAGGCCCTTACCACAAATGCCTGGGGACCCACGTTTGATCCCTAGAATCCATGTAAAGGTAGAAAGAGGAAACAACTCTACAAAACTGTCCTCTAACCTCCGTGTGTGTGTTATGGCATGCATACCCATACACACATCAAACACAAGCAACAACAATAATAAGACAAACATTTTAGCAAGACTTAAGCATATTTTACCCAGTTTTCCCCACTTTCTGAACAGAGAAATGTAACAAAATTCAGTGAGTTCAACAATTGAGTGTGCTAGCTGCAGGAGGGACAGTCACCTTAAGAGTCCTCCTTCCCAGCGTCACGTTCGGAGTGCCAAATCCATGTGAGACATTATGATGTCAGAGAAAACTGCCACTGTCCCCTGATGGCAGTGTTGCTGCTGCTGGTGGTGACAATTATAAATATCATATTTATGGTAGGTGTGTTAAAACACCGTTCCAGGGGGCCGCGGATATGGCTCCATTGAGAGGTATTGGCTGTAAAACACAAGGACCTGCGTTCAGGTTCCCAACACCTATATAAAAGCTGAACGTAGAGGGGCAGGCCTTTAACCCCAGCCGTGGGGGAGGCAGAGACCTTGGCCAGCCGAATGGATGAGCTTCAGGCTCGGAGAGAGAGACCCTGAATATATTTATATTTAAAATATAAAGGCGAGGAGTGATGAAAGACACCTGGCGTCAACTTTGGGCCTCTACATTTCTACACACCCATATGCACAACACACACACACACACACACACACACACACACACACACACACACACACACCGGCCTAAGTTTTTTGCAGAGATAGTTCTTGGTATGCCACATGGACTTGATATGAAACTCTTGAGCCTTTCCCTCATAGAAAAATTAAAATATTCTTTGCCAGTGGTTGATCTTTTTACAGGACTAGAATTGCCAATTGTTGTCTTTTAATGTGAACAAATCCATGTTGTTCAGTTCAATTTAAATATCTGATCAATGACGATACTTTACTGTAATTTACCTAAATATTGCAAGGAAGATACTTGAGATTTGAAAATGACTTATTATTTATTTGAAATCCTAGTTGAACTGGACACCCTGCAGTTTTAATTGCTAAATCTTGTAACCCTATGTGGTGTTCATGATGTAATAGCTTCAAAGTCACCCTCGGGAACACAAAACTATCCTTTTCTTCTTAAATACTATAATGCAAGCCTTGAAGAAATTAAGGTATTCTAATCTCATCTGACATCAACCCATGCTGTACCTGGAGCCCAAAGCACACACACAGACTGTCCCTGTCATTCCTGTCAACATATCAGCTGGAAACTCACTAGCAAATATAACCTAAAACTGTGAGTCCTGTTTCTTGCTGTTCGACAATTCTTAGTAACCCAAATATTTAAAGCAGGCTTCTACTGTTCCCAGTAAGTATTCCTGCTTCACCCACCTATCATGAGACACGAGTTCTGAGATCTTTCACAAGTATACTCTCGTGTGGCCCTTGACACCAAGAGGTTGGTGGTTGGTGTACAATGTCATAGAATGAATCTGTCACGCTGCTGTGGCACCCAGGGTGCACCTTTCCTGTGCTTCGGCTTTATACCTCTGACTGCTCGGCTAGCCTTTGACCTCTTTGCTCTTTCCCCCCTTGTACTCATTAAATTTTTAAAATTATTTTATCTTTGAGATTATAATACAATGACATCATTTCCCCTTTCTCTTTCCTCCCTTCAAACCCTCCTATATATCCTTCCTTGCTCTTTCAAATCCATGGCCTCTATTATTTCATAATTTGTTACATACAGATATATATATATGTGCGCACGCGCACACACACACACACACACACACACATATTCCTAAATATGTAAATACAGTCTATCTGGTCTATATACTGTTACTTGTATGTATGTTTTTAGGACTGACTATTTGGCATTGGGGTACCAACTGGTGCGCTCTCCTCCCAGGGGAAGACTATTTCTCCTGCTGTCGTCATTCCTTAGTGGCCTGTAGTTCTTTGTGTAGGGCTGAGGGCTGTGGTCTTTCTCCCACCCACACTGGCATGTCTATTGTTGCTGTCCTTGTTCAGCTCATGTTTAGGCATCCATGCTGGTGAGACTTTACGGGTGGAGCTTCTGGCATTACTGGTGAGTCTTTGATTGCCACTGGCTTCCCCCGTTTCTTCTTCATCATGGCATTCACAAACCAGATTCATCCTTCCTTCCTTCCTTCCTTCCTTCCTTCCTTCCTTCCTTCCTTCCTTCCTTCCTTCCTTCCTTCCTTCCTTCCTTCCTCCCTCCCTTCCTTCCTTCCCTCTTTCCTTTCTTCCTTCCTTCTTAATTCCTTCCTTCTTTCCTTCTTCCTTCCTGTCTTCCTCCTTTCTTTCCTTCCTTCCTTCCTCCTCCCTTCCCTCCCTCCCTTCTGTGTATTTCATATGTGTGATATATGTATATGTATGCATATATATGTGTGGGAGAGCATGCCCCACAGGAAGCCAAAGGAAGATGTCTGGTGTCTGTTCTATCACTCTATATTTTATGCCCTGGAGCAGGATCTCTCACTGAATCTGATCTGGCTAGTTGAATCTGATTAAGTTCCAAGATTTTGATGTCTCCAGTCCTTATCTTCCCTCTCGTCCCTCCCCCTCTGTTCCCCATGCTGGGGCCACAGGCACACACACCAGCTGTCTTACATGGGTGCTGAGGATCTGATCTTAGGTCCTCCTGCTTGCACAGTAAGCACTGTTGGCAATCGATCACCTCCTGGCTCGGCTAATGCTGTCTGTATTGACTTCCCATTCCTCATACACAGCTGGCTATTTGATCGGCTGTGCAACATCACTAAATCCTTGTTCACACTCTGCAGGCATGCCTTTATTTCCTTTTTCTCTTTGCCAAAATCTTAAGTGTTGCTGCCTTACCCTATAAGGATTGTTCCCTACGTAGATCCACCACCAAAGACCACTTAATTTATAAAAGTCCAATTTCATAATAAAATTTATGGCATTGTTTTTAAAATACACATAAAATATTTTCCTTAAATAATTAAACCCAGGGCTCGGGAGACAGTTTAATAGGGAAAGTATTTATCATGTAAGCATAATGACCTGAGTTTGATCAACAGCAACTATGCCAAAAAAATTAAAATAAAATAGAAAAGCCAGGTGTGGTATCTTACACTGATAATCCTAGGGAAAGCTGGGTGTGGAGTTTACACAATCCCAGGGAAAAGCTGGGTGTGGTAGTTTACACTGATAATCCCAGTGCTGGAGAGACTGAGACAGGCAGATTTCTGGAGCCCACTGGCCACACAGCCTAGCCTGACCTAGAAGAGAGTTCCAAAGTAGTGAGAAACCTTACCTCAAAGGAAGTAGATGGCTCCTGAGGAATGCCACCTGGTGCCCTCTGACCTCTCTGCACGGACACCTGCACATACCGGTGCACCCACCCACAAGAGCACACATACACAAATAATTAACCCCCTTCATATTTTAAAATACATAGTGGCCTGTAGTGGTAGGAAACTTTCGTTTTGCTCTATGTCTGTCCTCTAATGTTTCAGAGAGCTGATGAGCTAGGGCATCATTGGTGATCCAGAGGAAGCATGAATGGCAGCACAGGGGAAATCTCAGAACTGGAGAGCTTGTTTACTGATCCGTCTGGATTTCCACATGTGTTGTGGGTTCTGAAAAGGACGGAGATGAGAGGCTGTGGACCAGAGCCGACGTCAATAGGAGCCAGGAGAGAGCGCTGACCGCTAATGATGGTTAATGTCTGTGTGCTTTTCAGAACATCGAGCTGAAGGTTGAAGTGGAGAGCCTGAAACGAGAACTCCAGGACAGGAAACAGCATCTGGATAAGACATGGTGAGTTGCAGGCTGAGTTCTGTGCTGAGCAGTGTGTGCACACGAGTTTCGTCCTGCCCCAGACTCAGGCTCACTCACCAGAGAGGAATGGATTCAGAGGCAAAGTCCTGAACCTTAGCCTGTGGTTGATATATTGTGCACCCCAATAAACTTACCTGGAGGTCAGAGAACAGAACAGCCACTATATTAAACATAGAGGTTAGGCAATGGTAGCACGTGTCTTTAATCCTAGCGTTCCAGAGGTGGATCTCTGTGAGTTCAAGGCCACACTGGAAACTGCCAGGCATGGTGACACACCTTTAATCCCAGGAAGTGATGGCAGGAAGCAGAAAGGTGTGAGGACCAGGAACTAGAGGTCTTTTAAGCTTTTAGGCTTTTAGCAGCAGTTCAGCTGAGATCCATTCAGATGAAGACACAGAGGTTTCCAGTTTGAGGAAACATTATTGGCTGAGAAGTTGGCAATGTGAGGTTAGCTGTGGTTTGTTCTTTTTCTCTGATCTTTCAGAATTTACCCCAATAGCTGGCACCAGGTTTTTTATTTTATAAGACCGTTTAAGTTTCATGTTACATTAGCCTTCACATTTGAATGTAGGATCTGATTTGGGATGTGAAGCCATGGATTTCATGTTTCCTTGGATATACCTGTTACTTGGTCAGATACATTTTGGCATGGATGGGTGACTTTCCCACACCTGAGACTGCAAATTTCCTGTTAAATAGGAAAGAACTAATCAGGAGGTAGTGACTGTTAAGTATTTGCAAACAACGTTATCAGAAATGATCAGTCAGTCTAAAAAAAAAAAAACAAGAGCTGGTTCAGGGAAAACGGTCACTCTCATGTTCTTCTGGTGAAAGTGGGGGATTATGATATTTTTGGTATGATTTATTAATTTTTAAGGTGAAAAAAATCATAAAATTCCTAGAGGAGCTCTATTCCTCATAAATAAGGATGCCCATGAGAGGAGAAAGCTAAGAATGCTTCTGCATCATTCTTTGTAATGGCAGAAAACTTCATGCAACCATCCACTGATCAGCCAATGACTGAACATATTTCAGGACATCTGTCCTGTGGCCTATTACAGTTATATGTACTTTGATAAAAGTGGCATACTTTTCTAAAATATGAAAAACTGGGTTATAGGGAGCTGAATTTATCTCAGAATAATTAAAGTGTGTTCCATTCTCTAAAGCTCCTGGTTCCAGCCTATCAGGTGAATTTATCAAGAGATGTGGGGCTAACGGAGAAGTTGATCCCCTAAAGTTGCCATTGTCGGATGCTTGGGCTATTTCTTTGACTTTTTGTCCATTCCTACTTCACAAAGGCTATTTGATACCAACACCAGAAGATGGGGCTAACCTCTGGGATGGCGCTGATTAGCGCCCACTATAAATCAAGGAGTCCTGCAATCTCTGGGAATAGCTGATCCATCTCTATGGAGACAAACTCCTGGTCCAAATAGTAAAGTGTGCTATGATTTAATGCAGTTCTTCACTCTGGGAACAAGATGATGATGGTTCATGGTTCTCAAAAATGGCTTAAAACACAAACAAAACCTAACCGGAATTAAGATAACTCAGCACCTGGTCTGGGCCCCCAAACTTCTAATCCTCAGATATCCCAGGACAGCTGTTGTGCACTATAAATAAGCTGGTGATACCTTACCCCTCATGCTAGTGCCTGGACAGTCATTCCTAGGGATATCAGAGCAGCCACATGCAGCCCAAACCAGAGTGTACTCAGATTAAATATCTGCTCTCTGCCCGGGACCTTGAACACTTGATAGAATTCTGTAGAAGTGTCCCAGACTCAGGACAGTGAGTCTATGCATTCCTGGTTGTAAAGGAGGGCATTTCGGTGGCTGCCCAAATGAATGTATGTCCTGGCAACCTAAATGGAATGAATAGTTAAAACCCAAACAGCAGGGAAGCAGGATGCTAGCAAATCCCTCTAGGAGAGCACTTTACCTGGGAAAGTCCATGACCGTGATCATAGCTGCTGACTCCTTTGCCTTCACTATGAGCATCAACTCTTGAAGCTATTGCAATCATGGTAACCTCAGGGCAGCAGACCTACCCTGATTGACAAGAACAAATGAACCTACAGGTCCTGAAAGGTCAGATGAAAAGGTCAGACAGAGTGGGTCCTGGGAACAGTGCCGCAGCAGGGCTTCATGTTCTCCTCCGAGGTATGAGCGCCTGGCTGGAGCGATCCCAGTCTGCTCATGAGGTTGGGGGTCTGCTCTAATTGGCAAATGCTATGTGGTTTTAGGACCGATGTGGAGGATCTCAACAACCAGAATGAAGCAGAGCTCCGGCATCAGGTTGAGGGTCGGCAGCAGGAGACAGAACAAGTTTACGAGCTCCTAGAGAACAAGATCCAGCTGCTGCAGGAGGTGAGGAGTGTCCGCAGGTCCAGACCGGAGAAGTGGTCCCCCAAAGCCTCTCCGGGGCCACCCTATCTTCTGGCCTAGCTGCTCTCCTTTACTTCTCTTCTCCGTCAAATACCCCTGTATCTTGGAGCGCCTGACCTCGGTGGGACTAGACCACCGCTCAGCTCTCCTTCTTTTCTCAGGAATCCAGGCTGGCAAAGAATGAAGCCGCGCGGATGGCAGCTCTGGTGGAGGTGGAGAAGGGGTGTAACCTGGCGCTCTCGGAGAAGCTGATGGATGCTGCTGCTACGGACAGGAGAGACACACCGGGAGACCAGGTGAAGCCTGGCCAATACTCTGAAGCCCTGGCCCAGAGGGACAGGTAGGCGTCTTTGGTAGTCTTTTCTTGGGCTTCCTTGTCCTTGTTCCCCAGGAGAGCACACTGTAGCCACGCTTTAAGTACCAATAGTGGGCTTTTTCACCCTTTCTGAGATGTCGTGTCCCTCTGGACCGGATTTCTTCTTAAGGCTGGCCCGTCAGTGGCATCCAGTAAGAAAGCTCACTGGTTTGTGGCAGGAGCCTAAATAGGAACAGGTCAATAATTAACGGTTGGATGGTTGCACAAAGAGACTCCTCCCATGTCTTTGGCCCAGGAAAATTGAAGAGCTGAGGCAGAGCTTGGCTGCCCAGGAGGGACTCGTGGAACAGCTGACTCAGGAGAAACAACACCTGCTACATCTGCTGGAGGAGCCAGCGAGCATGGAGGTGCAGGTGAGGTTCAGGCTGGGCAGCCTGGGCACCAGATCCCTAACTCCTTGAGCACTTGTTACTGATCGGTATACCACAAATCACTACACACTTATGACATGTGTCTTTATCATGCAAGCTTTTGTGCTGGAAATCCAGATGAGGCTCCTCTGGATCTTACTTTAAGGTCTCATGGGTCTGAAATCCAGGTGTGGACTAGGTTTCTTATCTGGAGGCAGGCCTTGGAAAGGCTCAGTATCTAAGGCCCCATGCATCACTGGCAGAACTGATTTCTGTGAGGTAGTAGAGTCATGGGATAAAGCCTGTTGCTCCTCTCTCTCCTTGCCTGTCTTTTCGGGGGCTCTCCTGACTATGACAGACCCACTGTTTGTTAGTTTAAAGTCAACTGATGATGGGGCTGGAGAGATGGGTCAGCAGCTAAGAGTGCACACTGCTCTTTAGACTAGAGTTTGGTTCCCAGCACCCATGTCAGACAACTTTAAACACCTGTAACTCCAGCTTCAGGGAAATCTAGCTCCTCTGGCCTCTGTGAGCACTTGTACCAACATGCTCACACCCACACTCAGATTCATACAAACACATAATTAAAAACAAACAAATATTTTTAAAGCCAATCGGTTAGGACTCAATTACATCTGGAAATTCTGCTCACTTTGATGTAGACTGTAGCACAGTGGTGCAGTGATATTCCATCATGCTTGTCATGTAGTATTTATTGAGAAGCAAATCTTTCTCTATAACACTCCAAGGAGGTGGATAGTACACAAAGGTATAGGGAGATACCAGAGAATTATAGGGAGAGTCTTAAAGTCTCCCAACAATGCTGAGTGATTTATAACTACAAACAATGATCTTTTAAAGTAAGCTTTACTATAAAAGACCTTGAAAATAAATAAAAACATCATGCATCAAAATTAAGCAGACCCAAAGTCTATACAACTTAATGAAATTATGTATTGACATTCACAATTGAAGCTGTGAAGCTTTATATTAAATTTTACACTTTCACAGTTAAATCTTTGTATGCACTCAGTCATTACCAAAACCAAAAATGACATGGCTTGGAACTAGAAAACAATTATCTTTTGCATTCTCTTTTATCATTTCTGTCCGTTACCTGCCATCGGTCCTTTGCATCCCCTCACATTTAACCTTTCTTGTTCTCTTTCCTTCTTGTTACACTGAACCCACATGCATATTTGTTGACATACATTATTAGTGACCAGATTCCACATATTTGAAGGAATAAGTGGTTTATTTCTTTCTGAGACCAAACTTAATATTGTACATTATTAGTCCATCTGTTTTTCTGCAATATTTTAAACTTCACTTTTCCTTAGATCTGAGTAGTAGTCCATTATATATGGTGTGTGTGTATAACAAATTTTGTTATCCATTCCTCTGTTGATGTACGACCATGATGATTCCAATTCCTTGCTGTAGTGAATAAAACAGTAATAAACATGGGCACAAATATCTCTGCGGTAGGGTGTGGAGCTCTCTGGGTCTCTGTCCGGGAGTGAGATAGCTGGGTCATATGGTAGTTCTATTTTTCATTTTTGGGTAAGTATCCAAATAACTCACCCCCACCAACAGTAAACATGGGTTCCTTTCTCTCCACATCTTCTCCGGCATTTGCTATCATTTGTGTTGATGGCAGCCATCTGTCTGGAGTGAGACAGTATCCCTTGGTAGTTTTAAGTTGCATTTCTCTGATGGCTTGGAACATTGAACACTTCTAAAATAGTTATTGGCCATTTGTCTGTCTTCCCTCTGTCTTTCTTTTGAAACTCTCTATTTGGTTCATTTGCCTGTTTGTTGACTGGCAGTTTGATTTCCTTGGTATTTAATTTCTGGTGTTCTTTGTAAATTCTGGATATTAGCCCTTGCCTGAAGTGCAGCTGCTAACGATTGTCTTCCATCTTGTGGGCTGTCTGTTCACTCTGCTGATGGTTTCCTTTGCTGGACGGAAACTTTATTTTCAATATAGTCCCATCTGTGGATACTTGGAGTTAGTGCCTGTGCAGTTTTAATGTTCATGGGGCTGGAGAGATGGCTGAGCTGTTAAGAGCTTTTTCATAGGATCTGAGTTTAATTCCCAGTGCCCACATGGTGACTTAACAACCATCTGTAAATCCAGTTCCAAGGGGGATCTAACACCCTCTTCTGGCCTCCATGGGCACTGCACAGACATACATGCAGGCAAAACACCCGAACACATAAAATAAAAATAAATGGATCACAAACAATATTGGAAAATTCTTGCCTAGCTCAGTGTGTTGAAGAGTATCCCTGAACTTTTCTGGAAGTTTCAGCATTTCAGGTTTTAAATGAAGGTCTTTGATCCACTTTGAATTGGTTTTTGTACAAAGTGAAAGGTAAGTACCTAGTTTCCTTCTTCCGCAGGTGGAAAGTCAGTTTTGCCGGCACCATTTGTTGCATAGGCTGCATTTTTTTCCAAAGCAGTTTTCCCTCTTTTGTCAGAAGTTAAGTGAGCATAGATTTGCCATTTTAGTTTTAGGTTCTATAGTCTATTCCATTAGTCTGTCTATTTTCATGCCAGGACCAGGCTGTCTTTGTCACTTCAGCTCTGTGGTATAGTTTGAGGTTAGTATTGTAATATCACCACCATCAGTTGTCCTTACATCTTAGGATTGCTTTGGTTATTTGTGGTCTTCTGTGGTTCTAGACAAACTCTACAATTATTTTTTCTAAACCTGTGAGACATGATATGGAAATTTCAATAGGTATTGCATCAATTCTGTATATTAATTTTGGTAGTATAGACATTTTTATAATATTAATTCTTCCTATCCAGGAACAAGAAATATTTTTCCAGTATCTAATATTTTCTGTGATTTCCTTTTTCAATAACTTGAAACTTTTGTCTTAGAGGTCTTTCACTTCTTTAGCTACATTTATTTCTAAATATCTACTTTCCAGAAATGGTGTTTGGAATAATTTTCCTAATTTCTTTCTCAGAGTATTTGTATAAATAAAATCTCAGTACTGAATTTTCTTTTCTTTCTTTCTTTCTTTTTTTCTTTCTTTCTTTTTCTAAATATTGAGTTTGAATCTTGCAACTTTACTGTGTAAATATCTACTTTCCAGGTGTGGTGAATTGAATAATTTTTCTAATTTCTTTCTCAGACCATTTGTATAAATAAGAGCTACTGGGTTTTCTTTTCTTTCTTCCTTTCTTTTTTTTTTTTTTTTATAATATTGATTGTGCATATTGCAACTTTACTGTGTTAATTATGTCCAAGAGTTTTCTAATAGACTCAAAATGGTCTTATAGGTAAAGAATGATGGTACCTACACATAGGGATAGTTTGACTGCTTCCTTCTTTTATGTTTTTCTCTTGTCCAGACTCTGAGCATGTTTGCCATGCATTTTGTTTAGAAACAAAACAGCACTTCAAAGGGATGAAAATTACACAAAGGTATAGATACCAGAGAATCATGGGGACAGTCTTAGAGTTTTCTGTAGTCAGATCTTTTCATTGGGACTGCCAACTTGCCAATAATGACATGGTGACTTCTTATTAATTATGAAAGCTCAACCAATAGCTTAGGCTTGTTTCTAACTAGCTCTTACAACTTAAATTAGCCCATATTTTTATTAATTTATGTTCTACCATGTGGCTCTTACCTCTGTCCCATTTTATGTGTCCAACTCATTGCACATCTGGCTGATGACTCTCCACATCTCTGCCCTTCTCCTTCCCAGCATCCTCTCTGAACCCAAATCCTGCCTAGCTATTGGCCATTCAGCTTTTTATTAAACCAATCCGAGTGACCAATCTTCACAGTGTACAAAAAGATTATTTCACATTTCCCCCTTTTTGTCTAAATAAAAAGGAAAGGATATAACTCTTAACATGATAAAACTATATACAATAAGAACAATTATCAGGTAAGAATTACATTTACAATGTCCAGTCCATTAATATTTGGCAAATTTAGAGAAAATATTCCATTATCTATCCTCTCTTGGTGAGGCCAAAGTTGTGTACGTAACTTACCTTTTATCATAACTAAGGAAAACTATAATTATCTAGTCTTCAACTCCATCAAAGACCCCAGAAGGATATAATACTACATGAGTAAACAGGAAGTGTAGTGCAAGCCATTTCCAAAACGACAGAGGCATCTGGCTGCCTGGACAGTTACCCAAAGTTTTTCTGCAAAATTAGGGCATCCATCTTCAACCTACAGGCCTAGAATATCTGACAGACTTTTCTGTAAAGCAGGAATTTTTGAAGAACTGTTCTACCCTGTCTTGGCAAAGTTCAGCAGTTGCTTTTCTTTGTGTCCTGCTGGTCCAGTTTGGACAGTAACTGTCAGCAGTTGAGGCAAGGGCAGTTTCTTGTCCAGTGGCTAACTTTTGCCACAAAGAAAGCAAACTCCATATGGAAGTTCTTGGATGTCCATCATCTTCTCTGAAGTAGATTGGTGCTGCCAGGAGCAGACGTGTCTCATTGTCATAAAAAGTCTTATGTTATTAAAACATTTTAAATTCCATATTTAGTAGGTCTTTGAAGTATTTGAAGATCACTTATCCATCTAAAATATATCTCTGATGACCTTGAAAACATAACTAATGTGACTATAAGTTTGATTGTTATAGGTGACTGTTAATCTGTATTTATTATCCTAAATAACTTTGAAAGACTAAAACTTTATATGACCTTTTAAAATGAGCTGCATAGGTGCAAAACCTTAAACAAGAATAGAAATATATATACAGTATAACAAAAATAACCTTAAATTTGTATCAGTATACAAAAATCCATAACAATGTAAAATATTTACGACTAGTATTTGCTTTTTAGTTTAAAAGTAGATTCAATAATCTATCCTTTTATTCTATCATTTCTATACTATATCCCTTCTTTTTCCTTCAGAAAGAGATCCTTGAATCTAACGCCTTTGTTAGATCATTTTTCCTGACCATGACAAATAACAACTTGTGACTAACACCCCTAAATGGTGACAAACATCTATAACTCATCAAATGACCAAAATCCACCCACCCTACCTCTTGGGAATGTGGGTGTTATATTTTCTAGATTGATTTCTGTTGTCTTGTGGCACTGGCATCTTTAGAAGACCCTGGGAAAATTGGGATAATGGTCAAGTCCTGAGAGAGTTAGCTGTATTATTTGTTGTCCAGGCTCTGTGAAATGGGAAAGTGCAAGGCTTATCTGAAGTCCTGGCTGGACCATCTCAGCCAGCAGCCTTGAAGCTGTTCTGGATTAAGAACTCTGAGGAAACTGCAACAGAGACACTCTGAGAGGTTGATCACCTGGCCCACCCATTTTCATTGGCGTCTGGTCCTCTTGATCTGTCTTGTAGTTTTGTTTTTTTTTTTTTTTTTTTTTTTTTTTTTAGGTTTTGTTTTCTTTATGTCTGTAGCTGGGATTTTCAGGTGTTCTTCCCCAATTAAATCTGGTCCTCTTTAACCTTGAACAAATCCACAGCCTTTTTTCCCCCTGTGGAAACAAAAATATAACCTCTTCACTGAAGTAACATATATTTTTTGCTTTCATTTTGAAGTTTAAGACATTTTAAAAATATATAGGTTGCTTTAATTTAGTAGTTTTTATAATCCAATGTCCCTCAGCAGTTATTCTTTGCTCATCTGCAATCAAAAAAATTAAAGACAACACAATAACATACAGGATCCAGACTTCCTGTGTACTTTCCAACTTTATGTGGCTTTTTCCTTTACATTACTTTTTCTTTAAAGACTTTATTATTTTTAAACTATTTTTATGACTGTTTATTCCCTTTTTCTTTTTTTTTTTCTTAAGTACATTTTTAAACACAGTGTAACCTGTTTAGAGGTTTTTTGTTTTTGGTTTTTTATCTGAATCTATTTTACTGTGTATCTGTAACCTTTTCTGTCTGCATGAGCAAAACTTAAACCACTGTGCAGCTTAGCTCATGGTGTGCTGGTGGCTGGCTCCACCCACCTTGGTTCCCTGAGAGTCTAGCCTCATGGTGGAGGTACCAGCAGGTGCCACATTTATTGCTCCAGCTCCAGGAAGTTTCTGGGTCCACATGGCTGTAGCGTTTCTACCTCAACTCATGCTACCAAGTAGCACACCACCAGCTGTGCACAAATCTCACATAAGTGCTCAGTAGCAGGACCTCTTAAAAGACCCCTGCCTCTGTTTGCCACTAGCACCAAGCCTACCTGAGAGACTGCCAGGAAGCTGCATTTGACTCTGTATTCCATTTTTTTTTTTTAAACTTTCTGAGGCTTTATGTGGTTGTACATGGCCCAGGTTGGGTGCCATTTGTAGGCAGATTTTTTTTTCTGTCACTCCTGCCAGCTTCCAAATCATAACACGAAGACTTGTTATTACTTATAAATGCTCAGCTGATAGCTTAGGCTTGTTTCTAACTAGTTCCTATAACTTAAATTAATCCATATTTTTATTAATTTATTTTCTACCATGTGGCTTTTACCTCTTGTGAGAGCTCAAATTACTCAGGGTCAGAGAATCTGAGCCTGTTTTACCTAGCAGGGCTGCATAATGGGATGATTTGACCACGGGCATATTTACCAGGTGTTTGGAAGGGTCTACACTTGGCTGTATGGTATGCTTTGATCTTGCAAGGGGGAGTCTTTTGCCTCTTTCCTTGGCATATTATAAAAAGCCCTTTTGAATAAACAAAGGGGCTGTTGGGTATTGACCCAGGCCCTCCTGAAACTATCCTATGTCTCTGTCTTTCTCCTCATCATCTATCTTTCTATTTGATATTTTCTCGTTCCTCTCTCCTCTACCCAAGAACCCTTTGATAGGTGGGAGCTGGTTGGAGCTGGTCTCCCAGCAGACTCCCACAACCTCTATCCCATTTTGTGTGTCCAACTCATTTCACATCTGGCTGGCACTCGCCATATCTCTACCCGTCTTCTTCCCAGTGTTCTCTCTGCCTCCCCAATCCTGCCTAGCTATTAGCTTTTCAGCTTTTTATTAAATCAATCTGAGTGAGCAATCTTCACAGTGTACAAAAAGATTATTCCACAACAGTTCTCCCAGCAATGCCGAATGGTTTCTAGCTCCCTACAACATAGAATGTGGTTTTGATATTGGAGAGCCTGCGCTTCTACTGTGGAGAAAATGATGATAGTATCAACTACATTGTTGTTCTTGAAAGTAACCACAGTCCGAGTGCCCTTCCTCCACTTGACTTTCAACTTACTAAAGCCACATTTTCTAAGTGAGCCCCAGAATGTATCTATGCTTAAGCAACACAATTTCTAGACATTTTCCAATTTCTATGTTGTTTTTAGACAAAACAAAATGTGCATTTTGCTGGAGCCTGCAAGCTAGTGCATGTGGAGCACAGCACTCTCATCATTTTCTTCCTCCCCACAGTCCAGACCTGGGGTGACTAGGCCCTCAGCTCTCAAGCCCAGACTTGTCCTTCATCTAGTTCTGGGCAGCACTTGGCTGAGGTGAGTGATATAGAGGACATCTTAGAGGGCGTAGAGTCTCTCAGTCACAATCTCCAATGGAAACTCCTGATAAGTAAAAGCAAAGAGCAGGTCAGAATCTTGTAGTTCATGGAGGGTCTCCGAATACTCTGAATCCCATTCTTCATAAAGATCAAAGCCCAAGTCTAGGTCAAGGAGGCATTCTCACGGATGCTATACTCAATCAAGGTACCATTTGCCTAGAACATGATCTGAAGTGGGTCCTAAACACCAGCATATCCAAGGCAAAGGAGCCTGAGTCACTCTCCATCTAATTACAGAAGACATCTGGCAGCGGGCCAAATCCAGATCCCAACCATTGCCTGGGGGTAGTTGGCCAAGACTCTGTGTTGTGTCTGCATCATCAGGAAGTATTGTCCCAATATGGATGACTGAGCAGTGTCAATGTGGTTTATGATCCATGCACTAGGCTATCATGTGGTTTTGCTTTTGTGTACTTAGAGAGGATAGATGACTCTAAGGAAGCTATAGAAAGGGCATACGGAATAGGGATGCAGAGCAGAAGAATTCATGTGGACTATTCTCTCACCAAGAAAGCACAGGTCTACCCCAGGCATTTACATAGGCAGACTAACCCTTAGCAGTGGTGGAGGTAGTGGCAGGGGTAGACATTAGGAGCCTCACTGTGATAGAGGATACGATGACACATAGGGATGACAGATATGAATATTATGATTACCAGTGCAGATCACCTTCTCCCGATTATAGCTGACACAGAGCACAGGCAAGAGTTCCATCCTACAGCCCAAGATGACAAAAAAAAACAAACTTGTAGATTTCTATAAAACATGTTGTATTTGAAGTTACACGTTAAACCTTACAAACTTAAAGTGTGGTTATTGTGTTAAACTTAGGGAAACCTAAGAATTCCCCTAATCACTCTATTACCTAGAACTATTATATAATTTGCTGTTTGAATTTTTGGTATTGGAACATGGGCTAAGTGCAGAGTGACACTGCATAGTACATAATCCTAAAATACATTGGGGAAGAGTAATTTCAAATAAATGTAAACTTGAAAATGAGGGGAAGCAAAGGAGCCCCTCAGATGTATGGTTTAATGTATTGTTTCACATAAACAAATTCTGGAGTCTTGATAAAAGAGTGAGGAGTAGGCCAGGCAGTGGTGGTACATGCCTGTAATCCCGGTACTTGGCAGGTAGAGACAAGTGGATCTCTATAAGTTCAAGGCCAGCCTGGTCTACAGAGTGAGTTCCAGGATAGCTAGGGCGATTACACAGAGAAGCCCAGTCTCAAAAAACCAAAAAGAAAAAAAGAGTGGTGACTAAAAGTGTTTTCCAGCCTTATCTATCCATAGCATAAATACTAGAGGGTAAGATCTGTAAGCAACAGAGGAAAGTAGATGGAATTTTTCAATAGGTGCTGAAGCCACAATGACTCTGAAAAGTATTTTATGTATACTTTGATTAGGGGAGAAAAAAACCTCTTGACTACAAAGAAGATCTGGCTTTCTGATTTAACTGTTTATGAGCTATGTGACATAGATACGCCACTTTTCCTTTCCTATCAATATAAAATTAGAAGATGAGCCCCAAACAGTCTCTAAAGCCTGTCAGGCTAACATTCTACAGCATTACTCCAGCAGCTTCAGGAAAAATTATACGTATCCTTGAGTAAGCATTTTGAAAGACATAATACTATTGGGTAAATTCCGAAATAAAATCACCCACGTAGCTTGTTTTGTATTTCCTGATACACAAATGCTGCTATACTTAGTACCTATAAATATTTGCATCCTCTTTGGTGACACTGAAGAGGATAAATGTAGTTTGTAATACTAGTGATGGAGACTGGTTGGGTACCAGTTTTCACATCAGATTTTAAAAGCAAAAAGATTATTATTTCAAAAAGACAAAATCTCTGAAGGAATGCTCAGAACAAGGCTAAGTACAGCAACCTAAAACAAAATGGCATCAGTATTTGCAGGTAAAGTACATTAAATTCCACAATGTGTACTATCTTGATGTGCTTTTGAAATACTACCTGGTATCTATAAGGTTTATTATTGTCACCCAACATATATACTTAGAAACGCAATCATATCATGCTGTTAATTCTATCATACAGTATTTCCCTACTTTTTCATAGAACATTCATTTTGAGAGCAAACAAGTATACATCTGTACACTGATCAGTCAATCAGGGCTGCTTTGGTTGGATGCCACCTTAGGACCCATTCACCACCTGAAAGCTGAGTGGGCCATGCCTCCTGCACAGTGAAGAGGGCACCATGGAACTCATGAGCACTGGGGCCTGTGAAAGGAAGTCCTCCTACATGTTGGGGACAAGAAGCCCCCCATAGCTCATTTCCTTCTCTCCCTTTGATGACTCAAAGCTATGGGAAAACCATTAAGACTGGCAGTGTATGTAGACTATTCTTGTATTATCAGCTCTGAAATGACCCAAAGTGACTCAGAGCCTTTTAGTAAATGTCTACTCCAGTGTGTGCTCATATTGTGAATGAAAGGGTGGGTTCAGTCCGTGCTTCTAGACAGAGTGAAATGTTAGAGTGATTTCTGTAAGATCTCAAATACTCTTGGCAATCTTTAAGTGCTTCATATTAACTTCTGGAAGGTGTTATGGTTTAATGTGAGATATCCTTCACAGGCTCATGTGTTTGAACGTTTGGTACCCAGTCGGTGGTATGTTTTAGGTTATATAAACTTTAAGTGTGTCACTGGGATACAGGCCTTGGGGATTATAGCTTTACTCTGTTTCCATTTTGCTCTGCTTCCTGCTCCTCTTAGAGTTAAGGGAGAGCCTATAATCACAGCATTAGCCACTGCCATGCCTTTCCTGCCGTGATGGATTCTATATATGCTCAAACTCTGAGCAAAACCATACCTCTCTTATGATGCTTCTTTTCAGGTGTTTTATCAGTGATGAGAAAAGTGACAGACACAGAAGGATCAGTCAAGTCCAAGTTCAGGGAAGGAATTTTGCTCTTTCTATGCTGATTGGGTTGTGAAGCCTCCTGGCTTGTAAATAGGGAAGCAGAATGAAAAGAATCAGCTTGGATTTTGAAATTTGAATCTTAGTGGCACTATTCTCTAAATGAATAACACTGGACAAACATAGTTTCCTCTTCTGTAAAAATACCCAGTATTCAGTCACTTATGAAGGTTAGAAATAATAAATGTGAAGTATCTTGTATACTGTCCAAAACATCATAACAACTACTATAATTATCCATAGTAACAACTTTAAAGTGGCTAAGCAGATATATAAAAATATTGTCAATGAGTCATCTGTTACAAACTTCTTTCAAATTGTAACCACCTTCATTTTACAAAACAACAAAAATGTAAAATTAATAAATATATCAGTCCTCGGTGACATTAATGGTCACAATTCTGTAATTGTATCTGTCAACCTAGACGATGACTGAACTCTAGAGTGGCCAGTTTGCATTCTTGCTCCCCAGGACACACACCAGTGTGAATAGTTCAGGAAAAACTAGTCACAGTGATTCTTCTGTTTATTTACTAAACAAAAAGAAATATTGAGGCATTTTCTGCTACATCTTGGGTACATTTAGACATAAATGGTTCCAATTATTATAATATAAAATGAGATAGTTGGTTGGATTTCTTAATCATATGAACCCAGGGTATTTTAAAATAATCATCAGGGCTGGAGAGATGGCTCAGCAGTTAAGAGCACTGTCTGCTCTTCCAGAGGACTCAAGTTCAATTCCCAGCAACCACATGGTGGCTCACAACTGTTTGTATCTCCAGTTCTAGGGGACAAAAACAATTAATACACATAAAATAAAAATAAATTATAAAATATTCATCAAAGAACATCCAATGGTTTTTTTTCTTAGTAATAAAATCAACGCATATTGTAG
This sequence comes from Peromyscus maniculatus bairdii, assembly GCF_049852395.1. Lineage (NCBI taxonomy): Eukaryota > Metazoa > Chordata > Mammalia > Rodentia > Cricetidae > Peromyscus > Peromyscus maniculatus. The sequence goes on along the minus strand of NC_134857.1, from coordinate 77,767,066 downwards.
AATTCCCTTAGCAAGTACTACTTAGAATACTTTGTATAGTAACTTGATTTAATTATACCCTGAAAATAACTGTGAGGTAGATATTATATGTGTGTTTGTATTTGTGCATCTATCTATCTATCTATCTATCTATCTATCTATCTATCTATCTATCTATGCAGAACTTAACTTAGAATATAATAATGCTTATTTTCATATATAAATTTTTAATGAGATTATATGAAAAGAGTTAAAAGAAACCTTTTATTGTATGAACATCTCTGTGAATGATAAAGCGTCAGATGCAGCATGACCTAGGTTGCTATGTTGGCAATTCAAAAGCAGCAAGTGATTATGCCCTAAAGTGATGAGAAAGTGGCAAATTTGCCAAATAAAAACACAACCTTCCTTTGATTCACTTAGTAACTTAGTTCATGGGAAATGGAATTTATAGTAGCATTCTGTTTACAATTACAACAGAATCTAGGTTTGGCTTCAGGTGATTACACACAGCTTGGATACCACTGTCAATGGACAGTGGAACATTTGAGTCCTTTGGAATTTGAGTCAGTATACAGCCTGAACAAGGACGTGGGTTAGCTAATCTCTGTAGGAGAGCAGTCTCAGGCTACAGTCATCCAGGGTGAGGAAGCTGTGGCGGATAGTTTCAGTACCTACTGGATTTAGCTAAAAGTCAACCTTCCATCAACATCCCTACTTGGACCAGGGGAAGGTCTTGCCATTCTCCTGAGCCTGGCCTAGGGGAAGGCCTTTCGTTCCCATGAGCCTGAGGCACTGGTATCCTTGACATGTCTGTGCTCCTATCAACAGAACACATTCACCCAGCACTTCACCTGTCCCACACAGTCTACCACTGGTGGAACTGTTTTAGAAGGTTCTAGATGTAAGGCCTGACTGGTAGAAGTAGGCCACTATGGGACCAGGCCTTCAGCTATAGTTCAGCCTACCCTTGGGTCAAGTTCTCCCTGCTTCCTATACCACTGAAATGTAGACAAACTGCTTGTCTAAAGGGACCCCCATTGCTATGGGCAGGAGTCACTCTGGTCTCCATACCCTCTCCACCTTGAAACTATGAGCCAAAAGAAATCCTTCCTCTGCTGACTCGCTTTTGTGGGCAATGAGAAAAGTTAACCACTGTGATCTTTCTAGGCAAGGGAGCTGTGTACAGCGGCTTGGAAGGTAGTTAAGGAATTAAGGGTAATTGCTGCTAGCAAACATTTGATAAGTATGGGAGAATGCTGAAATATGCAATTGGAAAAGCCCATAAATACTGAGATAAGGACTTTATGTTGTGAGCAATGAAGAATTTTTTTAAAGCAAGAGAAATAAAAAAAAAAACATATAGTATGCATTTTAGAAAGGCAGCCCCAATGAATGCCCTAGGATTACCCAGCGAGCAGGTAATCCCCAGAGGTACAGCCTCTTGAGAACAAGGTATGGCTGTCCACGGCTATTAACTGCTCCACCAAGTGAATTCTGTGAATTAGATAGGAGTAAAAGATATTGAAAATAGTTATAATCACATTTCCTCTCTTCTCGGTATATGCCGACACTGCGTTTAAGACGCCTGAAGCCCGTGCTATGGGCATCCTCCTGCCTGCTAACAGTAGCAATGTCTTAATTCCATTGTTATTATGTTCACACCTCTGTCTGCCATGGCAACACACACTAAAGGAAGGGAAAATTTCATTTCCAAACTTTCAGTCCTGATTTCCAGGAGCTAAAGAACCCTCTTCACCGTCAGCAAAACCATCCCATAATCTCCAGCTGATGCTGAGTGACGAAAGCGCTCGAGATCTGAGCTGGAGTTTACATCCTTTCCGCTTCTCTCCAGTTTTCACAATCGGAACCACTGCAGTTGGCTGTAGCAGGAATCTTAAAAGTTCTTATTAATAAAATCAAACCCGAGGCCAGTTATTGGGGTCCATGCTGGTAGATCAGAGAGACAGAACAAGCCACAGCTAACCTCACCTGGTCAACTTCTCAGCTGGTCTTGTTTCCTCCGACTAGAAGCTTCTGTGTCCTCATCCCAATGGCTCTCAGCTGAACTGCTGCTGGAAAGCCTGAAGCTTAACCAGCCACATGCTTAACCAGCCAAATGCTTCTAGTTTCTGGTCCTCATGCCTTATATATCTTTCTGCTTTCTACCACCACTCTCTGGGATTAAAGGCTGGCTTTCTGCGATTAAAGGCGTGTGTCACCATGCTTGGCTTTTTCCAATGTGGCCTTGAACTCACAGAGATCCAGAGGGATTTCTATCTCTGGAATGCTAGGATTAAAGGTGTGTGCTATCACTACCTAACTAGTGGCTTTTCTGTTCTCTGACCCCAGATAAGTTTATTAAGGTACATGATATTTTGGGGAACACAATATCACCACAGTTGGCATATGGCCCTTGGAGGAAAGGAGAGCACACAGATCCTGAACCTCTAGGTTCGAACCGTCCAAGCGAAAAATGCTCATTTACCCCCGGTCCCATTCACGAGCATTTCTCACGTGATTACGGCAGCATGAGAGGATGGATCGCATATAATCTGAGTAGAAGTTTCACTTCAGAACCTGTAGTCCGTCCAGTGTTCTGACTGATCCAAAGACTGGTCTGCCACAGCTGTGCTTCCAGTTCTGAGTGAACGGATCTACTAGGTATATAGTAAGTAAAAGAACTAAAAGAAGCAGTCGATCGATGACAAAACACCATCCAGTTAGTTTGGCACTTGAAACATCTGGCGTAAACCCATTTCTGTGATAAACACTATGACCAGATGTGACAGGGAAGGGGAGGGTTTATTTCATCTTCCAACTCTCAGAACTTCACTGAGGGAAGTCAAGCAGAAACGTGAGGCAGAGATCTGGAGTCAGGAACTGAAGCAGAAGCCCTGGGGGAGTGTTGTTCACTGGCGTGCTCAGCCTGCTTTCTTCTACCTCCCAGGACAACTTGTCCACAGGTAGCACCACCACAGCAGGCTGGACCCTCTAGTATCAACCATTACCCAAGGAAATGCCCCACAGACGTGCCTACAGGCCAATCTTCGGGAGTCATTTTCTCAGGTGAGACTCCCTGTTCCTGTACCTGTCTAGATTTGGGTCAAGTTAAAGCCCTGCTTGCTCAGTCATGCTGGAGCTTCTGATCAAAGGCTCCAGACAGAGCAGAGCATCTTTCTAGGGATGCGCTTTTTGAATGGATAAACACTAATCACCTCTGTCGGCTGTGGTTTTCTTCTAGCTGTTCACAAGACACAATCTTTGCAATACCCTTAGCTGTTTACTGTTTCTCCTTCTCCTCATTACAGAGGGATAGGGCCAGCCTGGCCCAGGATGGGAGTTTTAGAGGAGACAAAGCAGGGCTTCCTCACTCGGAGATCTTATTCAACAAGCTTAAATTGTGTGTGTGTCAATTGACCAGTATAACGTGCATTACAACAAGTTAAAGCAGGTGTTCCGAAACTTATTATTTGACTCAATTAGTTTTACTAACTTTTTAGCTGTTTCTCCTTTCTGCCCCACAGCATCCGTTTAGTGAAAACATATCGGTACAATATATAGGATAATCTGTTAACTTTAGACAAAGATTTTAAAATGCTCTAAATGTGTCAAGTCACTGTGGCATCACTCCAGGTTCGCCTCTAGTCCTTCTGGATGTCCACTCGGGTCCACAGAGTGTGGCTCGGGTACTCAGGGGCTGCTGCCCCTCGCCCACCTGTTTTGCTCTGGGCAGTTGCGAAAGTTAAGAGAGTTAGCAGAGCTTTTTTCTCTTCCCCAGTGAAGGGAGCCGGAGTCACAGGGAAACCCGTAGCCGCTCCAGTTATTGATACTATTCCTTCTTACAGAACAGTAGATGTGTTTTTTTTTTTCTTTTTTGGCAAAGCTTTAAAAAGAAACCCAAACCAGGGGGTGTGGAAGCAGGGGAAATGGCATACTTGGAAACAAAGGTCGGAAAGAATTCTCGCTTTGTATTTTTCCTGTATTTTCTCTAATAACAGATAAGCAAATTTTATTAGCATGTGATTTCATTGTGGACACAGAGCAGCAGAGTTGGGGAGGGGTGCTGGCGAATCAAATAGGACCTTCTCACTCACACAGATCCGCAGAGCCTCAAGGCTTTACATTCATGCCTCATTTGCACTAATGTAAACAGCACTGCTTGCAGTCAGGCATATTTCCTAAAATAGCAAGCATTCCAGTGTTTCCATGGGGAGATCTGGTGGGGAAGTCAATGCAAGAATGTGCTCTGAATGCTCACGGTGGAGAATGAAAACCTTGCAGGGATGCATAGCTTAGGCAGCGCCAGACAGCTTCATATAAGGGGATTTTTTTTTCCTTTTTTTTTTTTTTAAGAGCAGCTTTTCAGCTCCTCTTCCTAAGCTGATGTATGTCGGACGGGAGGCTTGTTTACAAATCCTCACCCAGCATTACTGTCTCCAAGCCATAACCTTCATCAGTCACGAGTCTCAGGAGTAAGAGTTCTCAGCTAAAGCAACCACAGCTTTGATACTTGGAGCTGCAAAGGAGGTAGCGAATTAGGGGATTCCATACAGCTTTGTCGGCAGTATTTACATGACTGCCAAGGGTACCGATAGTCAAGACAGAGGAACACCAGAGGTATGGGGGTTAGTCTTTGTCCTTCAGAGTTGTCACCGATGAAAATCCCTTAACGGGGAAAATATAAGGCAACAGAGAAAGGGGGAATCATTGTGAACTGGGGTAGGCGGCAAAGATTTTGGTCTATAAAGCATGAAAGGGATTTAAGTAAGTGGAGACAAAAAGGGAAAACACTGGTGTATTCATTGGATGGTTGTTTACGTAATCTAGAAAGATACTCTTTAAGTATTTTAGGAGTGCTGTCTTAGTCCATTTAGGCTGCTGTAACAAAATGTCCTACCCGGTAGCCTAGAAACAAGAGGAACTTATTTCTCATAGCACGGAGCACAGGAAGCTCAAGGGTAACGAGAGGGCGGCACACAGTAAGGCTGCACTAGCAAAGGACGGATTTTCATTCCAGCAGGACAGCATGAGACAGCACCCGAGTTCATCCGAACACGCAGGCAAGCCGGTTTCTAGCGTAGGAGCGATTTCTTTCTGGAAATGCTCCGTTTAATACTTTGGACCACAGCTGGCTATAGGTCACTAAAACTGTGGAAACTGAAAATGTGGATACGGCGCACTGTAGATAAGAGGGAGATGGCAATCTGCCTTCCCTGTGGTAAATAACTTCAAGATTTTCTTTCAGCATGAAAAGATTCTATCATCCGTTTATTTTTTAATGCGTTCTTTGAGAATTTCATGTGTACAATGTGTTTTGATCATATCCATTCTGAACTCCTCCCCTTCAATTCTTCCCAAATCCTCATTTCTCCCACCCAATGACATTTCTTCTCCTTGTCTTTTTTTCATATAACTCACTGAGCCAAGAATCAGTGCTACCCAAATGCATATGACTACTGGAGCATGGTCAACCTAGCAGGGATCACACCCCTAAAGATAACTGACTTTCCCTCCCTCAGGAAGAGGCAGGCCCCTCCCCCTTTCCAGCTGGACTATTGACTGGCTTGAACTTGTGAAGGTCTTTCGCCGTGAGTTCAGGAGTGCAGTGGTCCTGTCTTCATAAATGCATGTGCTGTGGAATAATCCTTTCGTACACTGTGAACATGTGTTACTCTCACTGGTTTAATTAAGAGCCAACTGGCCAATAGATAGGCAGAAAGAGGTTAGGCAGGAGAGTGAGATTGAGAGAACACTGGGAAGAAGAAAGGCAGAGTCACTAGCCAGACACAGAAGGAGCAGGATGTATAGAAAATGAGATAACAAGCCATGAGCCACTTGGAAGTTCATGAACTGATAAATATGGGTTAATTTAAATTCTAAGAGCTGGTTAGTAAGAAGCCTAAGCTACTGGCCAAGTATTTATAATTAATAATAAGTCTCTGTGTGGTTATTTGGGAGGTGGCTGGTGGTACAGAAATTTCCACCAACATGCATGCTCATTGGCTCACATATCTAATACATATATAACAAGCCCTTTCGTTCACTTTTTTTTTTTTTTTTTTTTTTTTTTTTTTTTTTTGGTTTTTCGAGACAGGGTTTCTCTGTGTAGCTTTGCACCTTTCCTGGGACTCACTTGGTAGCCCAGGCTGGCCTCGAACTCACAGAGATCTGCCTGGCTCTGCCTCCCGAGTGCTGGGATTAAAGGCGTGCGCCACCACTGCCCAGCACCGTTCACTCTTACAGTGACTCTCAGATCTACCATACCCTTGTCATTTCTACACCAGAAATTATTACTCTACACATATAAATAGCTGTGATGGCTCTTCAGCAGATCATCCTGTAATCATCCAGAAACTCCCGACTTTGTATTCCATCTGTGGCACAGCCCAGTTTCCTAAAATAGTTCTCTTTGTTCGATTCTCTGCTCAAGTGCATGACATCATGTCCAAATTCTTTTGCTTTGGTCAAAATACTGTAACTAAATGCTGCTTGCTAAGGTCCTCCGTGACAGTGTGTTACACAGTTGGACCTCAATACCTGTGCATGAACAGCTGCAGAGGATTAGATGCAGAGAGATGCACATGGATGCTCAGCAATCCCCACTTTCTCCTTTACTTATAGGCAAAAATGTGTTCACCCCAACTTCCTAGAATAATACTATCTTCTTTCCTTTCTGACAGCTGTTTCACAGGCTACGCCTGCCTCCTCCAATGTTCTCAGTCCACACTGGTCTCAGTGTTTTTCTCCCACACCAGATTGTGTCTGTACCATTTAGTTAGGCATTTATTCTAATTACCTCTGCCTGAGGGCTCAGCAAAGCCAGAGAAAACATCGTCTGCATACATTCATGTTGACTGCCTTACATACTTAATACATACTCAAAGTTTTATTTATGAAACTAGTTATTTAACAACTTAATGCAAAAGGTTCTGATGTTTACTATCATAACTCAGATTCTGCTAAAATGCATGACTGCAATCTGTAGATATACCTGAAGTCTCCTGCTTTTAAAGCCCACGTTCCCAAATACTGCATTAATTAGTGGAAAGCATCACTGTTTCTAGTTTCCAGCACACAGAGACCATGTACCAGTTTGTGTGCTAGCACTAAGCCTAAACGGCTTTACTTGAACACTCTTTATTTCATCATCTTGTTCTTCTTTTGTTTGTTTGTTTCATCTTCTATTCCTGAACCATTTTTGTGGCGGGAAGAGCTTTAATTAATTAGAACAGTTAGGGCATCAAACCCAGTACAGCCGGTTTGGAACATGGGGGTTTCCCACCTCTCCTTCCCTTGGAAACTCCCTCCCAAGCCCGAATTAGATGTGAGACATAGCTTTGTTGCCATACAGTGGATACAAAAGTGGTGGTGGTGGGGGGCTCTGAGAGAGACTCCTTCGACTCTGATACCCAAACAGGGGTGGTGCCAACAACAAAACAACCAACAAAATGCCACCACAGCAATACTTGTCCACCACAATGGAAATATAGTCCTCCTTCCTTTTTTCCTTTTCTTTCTGATTTTTTGAGACAGGGTCACCCCCTGTTGCCTGGACTGACCTGGAACTCACAGTGTAAGCACAGGCTGGCAGTGCCATTCTGATCTTCCTGCCCCAGCTTCATGAGTGCTGGGATAATATGCTGGCAAGAGCCACCATCTCCAACTATGGTATAGTTTTTTAAATTCAACATTAATGTTGTGAATAGCTCTTTGATAGATTTTTTTTTTTCATTTATCTATCTGTATAACTTCTGGCCTTTTTTCTCTTTCAAAAATTATTTTATTTTTATGTGCATGTGTGTATCTATGCACCACGTGTGCAGTGCCCATGGAGATCAGAAGAAAGCAGCAGATCCTCTGGAACTGAAGTTACAGACGGTTGTGAGCCACCCTGTAGGTGCTGGGAACTGAACCTGGTCCTCTCTGAGAGCAGCCAGTGCTCTTAACACAGAGCCATTTCTCCAGCCTCCCAAGAACTTTGGATGTTTACTGAGTTTTTTTCTGAACCCAACTTAGTAGTTCTAGTTCAGTGACTTTTAAAATACAGCTCTCAGATAGCAGCATGAACAAGACTGGGGATTTGTTAGGAGGTCCAAGATTGGATAAATCTGTATTTTAATACCCGCCCCCCCCAAACATACACACCTCATTCTGATGGGATACTAAAGTCTGAAAACTGTTGTATTTTAAAAGTTCATATTGTCCATTAGGAATCTAAGGACCAGACGTAAGTGACGTCACCTAATGTTAGCTACCTAAGCAGTAAGCACTAAGTTACTAAGTGCTTGTGAATGTGCTCACCGGTCATTTTATTCTTTCTTTTTTAGAGATACGGTCTGAATGTAGTCAAGGCTAGCCTCCATCTCACTGTGTAGCTGAGGACTACCTTGAATTCCCTACCCTCTTGCCTCTATCTCCCCCAAGCTAAGATTGTAGGCATGAGCCTCCACACCCAGGTTGTTATCATTCATTCTCCTCAGGACAAACTACTGATACAGCCCAGTGATAACTCCACAATAAGAAACCCACTCTCAAGCTTTCTATTTGTGCATTCAGTAAGTTTTAGAAGTAATCATTCTATATTAAACCATCACAAAAATCTTCAGCCTCACCTTAATCACATACATTACTTCAGTCTTACATGCATGGGATGCACGTGCATGGAACTGTGTTTTCTAAATTTCATATTAAACAAGAACAAGACTTTTTTTTCATTTGCAATTGGGCCATTTACAGAATGTCTTCCAGACTGTGTTTTATCTCCCCAGTTTTTAAAGCTATTCTGTGCTGAAGTGGGGATTGTTTTCTGCTAAAGATTAAAAGCATTTAGGCAATGCATATCTACATTTTACATATCTATTTTAGTACCATATACTTAGATCAAATCTACAACTCTGAAAGTGCTCGATTTCATGAGTGTTGGAAGCTGCACAAACCCACGTACCCATCATTCAAGACATGGCAGAGAAAATCTTTACTGGCCCAGAAAATGTCTTTGTCTTCTGCCTTAGTTAGGGTTACTGTTGCTGTGATGAAACACCATGTCCAAAAACAAGGTGGGGGGAAAGGGTGTATTTCAGCTTACATGTCCACATTGTAGTCCATCACTGAAGGAAGTCAGGACAGGAACTCAAACAGGGCAGGAACTTGGAGGCAGGAGCTGATGCAGAGGCCATGAAGGAGTGCAGCTTCCTGACTTGCTTCTCATGGTTTGCTCGGCTTGCTTTTTTACAGAATCCAGGACTACCAGCCTGGGGCCAGCTCCACCCACAATGGGCGGGGCCCTCACACATCAATCACTAGTTAAGAAAATGCCCCAAGGCTTGCCTTCAGTCAGATTTTATGGAGGCCTTTTTCTCAATTGAGGATCCTTCCTCTCTGATAACTCTAGATTATTCCAAGGTCACATAAAACATACTCATTTCCAGTCCCCGGATATAACCATCATTAATTTGTATATCCCTATTTGAGCCTTTGTCTATATTGAGTTGCCCACACTATGTGTACATCATGCAAGTTACAAACATTTCCCTTTACTTTCAAGTTTTATGGCTTAGATCTAAGTAGAACCTGGTATGTTAAACTGGCACAGCCTTTGGCTTTACTTCTGGGGTCTTTTCCAAATTTAAAAGACATTTAGGGCTGGAGAGATGACCTAGCTGTTAAGAGTACTTGTTTCTCTTACATAGACATAGAGGACATGGATTCAGTTCCCACCACTTATATGGCTCATAACCATCTGGAACTGCAAGTTTCAGGTCCAGAGAAACCAACTCCCCCTTCTGAACTTGCCTGCATGTATATGCACCAGACACATATGTGGTGCATATACCTTTGTGCATATACATACATGCAAGAAAAATATTCATGCACATACAGTTTTTTTAAGCTAAATTTTTTTAAAGAAAATATTTAATGAAAAAAAAAAAAAACCCAGAAAGTTAAAGCTGATACCTGAATATTCGTTGGTCTAAATTCAAATGATTCATAGTCTATAAAATAATGTATCTTCAGTTAGTTTCTTCCACCCCATTTTGCTTCCTTCTAAGGAGCCACTGTTAACTACAAATTGTGATGAAGATGACCATAAGGATCATAAAATGCTAAATGTATTGTAATGTTTCTTCTAAGTTTTATTTTGAAACTTTAGGCTTCAAGATTTTTTGTTTTGTTTTGTTTTGTTTGTTGTTGGGTTTTTTTTTGGGGGGGGGCAGTGTTGAGCTAGGGTTTCTCTGTGTAGCTTTGCGCCTTTCCTGGAACTCACTTGGTAGCCCAGGCTGGCCTCAAACTCACAGAGATTCGTCTGGCTCTGCCTCCTGAGTGCTGGGATTAAAGGTGTGTGCCACCTTCCCCCCCCCACCCCCAGCTTGTTTTGTTTTAATCTACACTGAATTACCTTTTGACTATGATCAAGTGATTTTAAATACCAATGATCATGTTAGGTAGGGCTAGTTCTGGTATGATAACTCACTATTTTTCGATGTAATTTTGGAGTATTTTATCTAGGGGGGAGTAGAATGCTCTCTACATGTCCATCAGTTAGGGTGAGTCCAGAAACTCTTGTATATTTCAGATTGTTGCTCAGTTTCTTATGACTTTCAAGCTCACATACCTAGAGGATACAAAACTGCAGCTGTTTCCTTGGAATCCCATTTTATGATCTTGACTAGAGGATCAGAATCTGTGTCTTTAGGTGAAATTATATATGCAAAGTTACGTTGCAGACAAAGCTCCAGGATTTTGTTTAGGTGATTAGAATAATTACAACAGCTCGGGTCTCACAATGTTAGAATTCATAAGTCGTTAGGGACCTGAGTTTCTGCTCTGGGGGAAGTTCAAGCGGCTCCTGGGGACAGGGTTCCTCCTCTGGTATTTGCCTCTCAAGTCCGGAAGTGAATTCTTACCCACAACACTTTGTGTTACCTGCATCTCAACCAGCAGGTGTTCCACGTTCCCTTCCTCTGTGTGTGAAGTTCTGTACACAAGGGTGGGGGACTTAACTGCACGGCAGTAAAACCCAGGACTAACTATGCCAGTGAATTTCCAGCCCTAATTCTGAAGCACTTGAGTTGAAAACGTTCTCAAAGAAGCCTCTGTCTCCCCTCTCCATGTCGAAAAGGAGAATTCGTGATAATCTCGGGAGGCCTCTAGCTTGACAAAGCCCTTTCTCTTGTTATCTTTAAAATCTTGATTAACAGATGCAGCCACCCGGGAGTTTGCTGGACTCTCTCTCTCTCTCTCTCTCAGGTGCTTGCATTGTGCGCTGGCCATGCTCCACTCCCCACTCCATAAAAGGACCAAACACGTAGGCCAGCGAGGCCTAGCCGCCCATCCCCCAACACTGACACACTAGTCCCCATCCTTAGATCCATCCAATAGTAGGGAACGTTCAACCTTAGCTTGGCAGCGCCAAACTCGCTCTACCTGCCTCCTCCAGTTATCAGGCCCTCCCCACCCATCTCGGCCGCCTGGGGCCTTCTGACCCCAGAGCCAGAGTGAATTTAGGAGAGGAGGTGGGGCGGCGGCCCGAGAAGGCGGTGGCGCAGCGGTACCTAGTGGCACCGCCAGGCCACGTCCAGAGTACGTGGCACTGGGCCGTGGACCGACAGGGAGGGGACTGGGCTTTCTCCTCCCTGGGAGGAGCCTCCAGGCATCCAGCAGCGGAGATGGAGCCCTCGAAGGGATCAGGGCGTGCATTTGGTGAGATCTTATCAGAGTAAAGCAGCCAGGCACCCGCCCGACACCTGGTTTTCCACGCTCCTCTCGGCGATAAGCCCACGTTTATCGGGATAGCTGGAGAGGGCGGGGGCGAGGTGCTCGCCAGCCCGCATGCGCAGAGCCGCCGCGGTCGGACTACAACTCCCAGAGGCGTCACGGGGAGGCCGCCGGCCCCGGCGCCATCTTGAAATCTGATGCCTCCTCGCCCGGGCTTTGCGTCAGCCCGGAGCCTCTGCAACCGTCCGGGAGCCCTGCCTGCCCGCCCGGGAGGACGTAGAGGACACGGCGGCCCGCCGGAGAGACAGCTGTAGGGGGCCTTGGCAGCGTCGGCGCTCGGCTCGCATCCCGTCACTCAGCATCCCCCCGCCTCGGTGTTTCCGCGCCCGCCCCCTGACCGAGGGGCGGGGCTGGCCGAGTGGTACCCAGAGCCTGCGCGCTCCGAGGTGCGCCCCTACCCAGTGAGGACCCCGGGCAGGACCATGCCAGCCCCAGACAATCGAGGTGGGAAGAGGAACGCATCCCAGAGCCAGTGAGTCGCAGCTCGCAGCTGGGGCCGTTACCGAGACGCTCGGCCACCCTTCCCGGAGTAAAGATGAAAGAGATTTGCAGGATCTGTGCCCGGGAGCTGTGTGGTAACCAGCGGCGCTGGATCTTCCATACCACGTCCAAGCTCAACCTCCAAGTTCTGCTTTCGTACGTCCTGGGCAAAGATGTCACTCGCGATGGCAGAGCCGAGTTTGCTTGCAGCAAGTGCGCTTTCATGCTCGATCGCATCTATCGATTCGATACTGTTATTGCAAGGATCGAAGCCCTGTCTATCGAGCGCTTGCAGAAGCTGCTGCTGGAGAAGGATCGCCTCAAGTTCTGCATCGCCAGTATGTATCGGAAGAATAACGATGACTCTGGCGAGGAGATCAAGGCGGGGAGTGGGACGGTGGACATTTCCAGCTTGCCAGATATGAGGTACTCCGCACTGCTCCAGGAAGACTTTGCCTTTTCAGGGTTTGAGTGCTGGGTTGAAAATGAGGATCAGATTCAGGAGTCACACAGCTGTCATGGTTCCGAAGGCCCCGGAAACCGACCCAGGAGATGCCGCGGTTGTGCGGCTTTGCGGGTTGCAGATTCTGACTATGAAGCCATTTGTAAGGTGCCTCGCAAAGTGGCCAGAAGTATTTCTTATGCCCCCTCTAGCAGGTATTCGACCAGCATTTGCACCGAAGAACCAGCATTGTCAGAGGTTGGGCCGCCAGACTTAGCAAGCACAAAAGTTCCCCCGGATGGAGAAAGCATGGAGGAAGGGACGCCAGGTTCCTCGGTGGAATCTTTGGATGCTAGTGTGCAGGCCAGTCCTCCCCAACAGAAAGAGGAGGAAACGGAGAGGAGTACCAAAGAACTTCTGAAGTGTGACTATTGTTCGGATGAGCAGGCTCCACAGCCTTTCTGTAACCACAAACTGGAGCTAGCTCTTAGCATGATTAAAGGTCTTGAATACAAGCCCCTCCAGAGTCCCCGAGGGAGCAAGCTTCCAATTCCAGTGAAATCCAGCCCACTTGGAGCCAAGCCTGGCCATATCATGACAAATGGAGTTAGTTCCAGTTTCCTTAACAGGCCTTTGACACCTGTGAGCTATCCTTTGGACCTTTCAGACCTGCAGGAGCTGTGGGATGACCTCGATGACGAGTATCTGCCACTCCAGTTCCAGGTATCCATGATGGCTCCACGCGTGCCTTTCCGATGAGCTGCCCATAGGTTTCCCGTGATTTGATGAGTTTCAGGATAGTAATGTTCTAGGCTGGAAAAAAACAGGGTTTCTCTGTTTAACAGTCCTGGCTGTCCTGGAACTCACTCTGTAGACCAAGCTGGTCTCAAACTCACTGAGATCTACCTGTCTCTGCCTCCCAAGTGCTGGGAATAAAGGTGTGCGCCACCACCGCCCGGCCCATGTTGGCTATACTTTTTGCTCATGCCTCATTTAGTAAATGTGACTTACACTTAGGTAAGTTGCTTTTCATAAACCTTTTAAGCATTCTTTGTTGATTTTTCTATTGTCAAAATTGCGTATCTTTTACATACCAAAAGTCCTGTAGAAAGAAGACATTTCATTTCACTTATGGCACCAAAAGTCCCCCCACCCATTGATTTTTTTTACCATTTTTGTTTTTAGATTTGTGCATGATATCTTCCATTGTCTTTCTGTAAGAGAGTTAGCTTCCTGGCCAGTTCTCCCTGGAGCGTTAAGCTTTCCATCTCCCAGATGCCTCAAAATGGGTAGCGCATAGCATAGGGTAAAACCTGTTAATCTCTCGAAGGAACATCTGGGCAATGTTTGTTATAATAACAGTCATTTGAGAGTCAATGGTGACTTGTTCATGGGAGATATTTGGGAATTCAAATGTTGTCACTCATAAAGTTAAGGCGAAGACTGCACAGGCAGCTTTTCTACTCAGCCCTCCTGGGAGGTAGTTGTTAGTAAGAAAGGGATTCACTCACCATAGTCTTGACTTTCTTCATGACTGGAGAATGAACTTAATTTGAACTATTCATGTCCCCCTACATGACTACAGACCTCCCTTTTAAATTCAGCTATTTACAGGGACCAGGTAGCTGTTACTTTGTTTCCACAGCAACACTAAATGCTGGATTCAGTTAATTCTGTTCAACATCCTGGCACAATTGGCAAAGGTGGGCAATCTAGAAGTCACTGGGAATCTTAGTCCTCTGTCAACAGGGGTCCAGAGACTTACAGTCTGGTAATGAGTGAAGTCGAGAGTCCAATGAAATGGGATTTTTGAGACATAGTTAGGCTGCGTGTAAAATTTGTGTACCAATAAGAACTTTAGTAGAAAGCACAAGGAATGTTTTAAAATGTATGCAAAACCCTGCTTTCATCACATGCCTAGCACCTGGGTGCTTCCTTTCTTTCCTTAATGGAGCCTCACTTCTGTGTTTGGCCCAGTGTTTCTGTGACCAGACACAGATGCTACAAATTAAACGTGGTATTCTCATATTAGCATCTGAAAATAGGCTGGTCACGATGGGGAAATAAGTTGTTTTTTGTTAGTTTTCTTTTTGATTTGTAGATACAAGAACCTTGAAAGCAAACTTTTTCCTACAATAGGACCGTTCTGTTTAGCCATTTTGATTCCTTTGTTTGGTCCTCCACTTAACCCATTGTATGCGTGTTAACTGTCAGCATGACGATCCCTCCTGGTGGCTTTTCTTCCCTCCCCCCCTCCCCCCTACACCTCCTTCCTTATAGTAAGATAAACAGCAACAGTATATTTCTCTTGCTTACTGATGCTATGCAAATCATTTATTTGCCTTCTGTGGACCCTGGCTCTTCAGATCATCTGCAGAAAGGTTTGACGTCTTGTTCTGGGTAGTAATTTCCTTCTTTATTTCCTGACATAGAAAAGCTATGATAAGGGGGTGTGGCCCCTTAGTAAACAGCAATCCGCAGAGCTCTGGACCACTACAGGCTCCTTTCTGTCCAAATTCAAAGAGCACATCTTTGCTTCAAACCTTACAATGGCAAGGCCTGCTCCCTTGGGACTATTGTGAATTTGCCCCACTTAAACCTTTGCTGTATATTTAGGTAGATCAGGCCCTTTGGGAAATATAGACATTAGATACTAATCAAAGGTTGGGTCTTTAATTTTATGCTAGCCGTTGGATCTTGTTTGTCTCTGATGATTAACAGTAGGATAGGCGATTATAGCAGTTTGAGATCTGTGACTCACTATTAGGATTAGAACATGCCCGGAAAAATGCTGCCGATGCAGAGGTAAAAACAACTGCTCTTTAGCCTTGTGTTGTGTACACTAGGCCTGGACATCGCTCTCCTTTTCCAGATTGATGAAGCATGCATACTAACTCTGACTTGAAAGTAATTAATTTGAAAGGACATTGTGGTTAGGTCATGGTTGTAGAAGCCAAGTATCTGGGAATTACCCTAATGCTACTAATCTAAGGATCACCGACATCGGGCTGTGTTGAATCTTTCTAGGACCTATAAGCTTATGTGCTTGGTACTTCACAAGAACTTAGTACACAGTCCTGACTCAGAGGAGCTTATTAAATGGCCTTTGGGCTTCTCTGAAAAGGCGTTTTTCCATGCTATAAAAGAGTAAATTACGAAGAAAGGAGAAACAGACACCTCCCATGTCTTAAATAAGTCATTCACAGAATCAGAAGTTTCCTGTGATTCAGGCTGAGACGTTCACATGAGATGCAGATTCCTGGCCTGTGGCAATCTTCTGCCTCAGAGTTGCCCCTCCTGTATCCCTGTGTTTATACATGGAGGCGTAGAGACCACATATATGTGAATATAAACGTGGGCATGTAGAGAAACATATACAAGGAAATGGTCTTGCTTCCAAGAGGGCTGCTGAAGGATTAGAACATTGCCTGGGAAGTAGGAGACAGGCCTCTTTTAGTTTGGTTTGTTTTTATGGGTCTCATTCATTAAGCACAAACCTTTGATCCCTAAAATGTTCCTGACGGTATGGTGAGCTGTGGGTTCATAGGAATAAAAGCTGCATCACCAGCTGCAATTTAGTTTTCCCTGGACACTTCTGGACCTTTTCTGTCACCTGAATATCTTAACCCACCTTATGTAGCTTTCCGTTTCCTTGTATGTAAAGTGGGATTGGAATGGCTGGTTAGCGTGTGGCTTCCTTCAGAGCCCTAAGTTCTCCGATGTAAAGTGAATGACTAGGACTACCTTCCTGCCGTTTTAATAGTGAAACTGTTCCCTGATCCCAGCACTAGAGATTTGGGGCTTGAGCCTGAGGTCTTGTTTATGCTAGGTAAACATAACAGCTGCACTGTATCTCCAGTCCTGGAGTGAATTTCTTCAATTCTGCTTGCTGTGGTTGAGATTTCATATTTGTAGTGGACATGACTGGAGTTACTTTACACCGAGGAAACAAAAAGCCAGGTCTTAGAGAGGCTGCTCTACCACTGAATCACTGACAGTTTTCTTTGTCCGTTAGAATTGTAGGTATCCATTTCAGTCATCTCTTGTGGTATGCGTGTGACATCATTGCTATTGCTCCAGGGGAGGCATCTTTTATTCACAACAAATATCTCAAGTATTTCTGGGAGTCATCATCCTTGCTGCTTCTTCTCGGGCCTCCAGTTGTCTGGAGCCACAGCACATGAACGGTCCCAGACCCATCCACTTATCTTCTCACTGCTGTCTTTATGATCCAGCCACCTTTCACCTGCTTCCTGGCTGACCGCCTTTCTGCCGGGGCTTCCTAACTGTGCATCATCGACAGCGCAGCTGGAGCGAGCTTTTGAACATGTAAATAGGATTGCTTTTCTGCTAGAAAACACTGCAGTCAGGGCTGGGGGCAGAGCTGCCCGAGGCCCCGGGTTTGATACCCAGCACCATCAAAAATCAAATGTGAGTACATGAAATACTGCAGACACTTCTCATCCCAGTTCAGATGCAGCTAGCTGAATTATCCCCTAGACCTGGGCCATGTGTGCCTCCCTTAACACCTGACCCTGTTACACTGCCCCTTGTCCTATGTGTTCTAATAAGGCCCCCACCAGCCTGTACCCCTCTTGTCCACTTGATCCGTGGCTAATCTGAGTTGAAATGTACTCTAAGTGTAAAATAGACCTCAGATTTCAAATACTTAAAAATTACAATGTCTTATTTTTTATATTGATCACATTTGTAATGTTTTAAAAATATTAGCTTTAACACATTGTCAAAACTAAGTTCGATTTTTTAAAAATGTATTCAGGGAAGCTATGAGAAAATTAAAAATTACACCCGTGGCTCAGGCTGTATTTCTCTTGGAATATACCTTTCTAGACATACAGGCTTTTCTTTTCCCAGGCTCAGATTCCGTCAGCTGTTCTCTCTGCCTGGCTGGATCCTCTGTTGCTTTGGAATGACTATCTCTTGACCCCTTCAGATGTCCATTTGGGTACTGTCTCAAAAGGAACCCTCCTCTAGTTGATACAAAGTAACAGTCTCCAATTCTCCGTAGTACTTTCCTGTGTTACTACAAAGGAGGAACCACTAGCGGATACTCTGTATTTCCGTATTTATTGCGTAGCCACCAAATCCAAGTGCTGTAAAGTCTGCTTCAAGAGCAGTCACTTTTGTCCTATGCAGTTTTTTGTTTCCCTCCAACATAGTGTGTGCTCCTTAGTGCTCAACAGGTGTGTGTTGAGGGAGCGGATGAAGTTAACGAGCTGTACTGAGAGGCGTAACCAGGGTAAAGGGGCCCATTTCACCCCCATGTCTTCTCAAAGCAAACCTTCAAGTCCAGCTTCTAGAGGATGCTCTCAGAAGGCTGAGCGTTTTCATGAGTCATTAGTCAACTTTCAGAACTCTTCTGCTTGTTGTAATTTCCTGCCATGTGTTTATGTTTGGGACTATGTCTTAGTACCACTTTGATCATCTCACCTTTTAGGATTTGAAGGTTTTGTTTTATCAATTTGTTTAGTGGGGATAAAACAGCCTTTTAATGAGCTGCTCAGATAGAGCTATGGGCTTGTAAACAAGGTAATAAAACATCCTTATTTGTACCTGTTTTTCCTGACAGAATTAATTGCACCTTTCTCATTCTTAGCAGTGGTTTGAAGCTGGCCGCCATGGAGTAGGCTTGCAATCTTAGCAGTTGAGAAGCTGAGACAAAGTTGTGAGCTTGAGGCCAGACTGGGTTGTGAGACCATCTCAAAAGGAAAAAAAGAAAAGAAAAGAAAAGAAAGAAAGAAAAGAAAAATGGTGATTTGATGTGAGTGGTCAGTTACAAGATCACTCTGCTTAGAAAAGTAACAAAGTTGATATTTTGTATCCATTAGCCCCACTCATTTCCTCCCCTTTCCCCAGAACATTCTTCCTCACTTGCCATAGCCAGCTGCAAGCATCTCATCTTCATTATAGATCTAGATAGATTTTGTCTCTCCCAAGAATCTTTTTTATATGACCTGTCAAGATGAATAGTCTTTTGGTGTGACCACTTCCTCAAGAGACCAAGGCTGTTGGGATCCAGAGCTAAATATTTGCCTGAATTGTATTCCCCACAGAACCTCACACAGCGCTCTGTGTTTAGTGTTAGAAACCATGATAAACAGCCCTGGGGAAACAGAACACACCTGACTTCCTCCAGCCAGCCCCTTGCAGGAAGACATTTACAGGCAGCTGTAACCCCAGCCCCTGGAAGATGGTAAAGTTTGAGAGTGTGAAGAAAGAAAAACACGAATAGCAGTTCTTTGTTTTCCTGATGAGAAAGGGGCTGGCAGGGGAGGGAGGAGTTAACGCACCATGAATTCCTTAGGCAGCCAGTACTTTAGCTCCTCGTGATCTTCAGGTATAGTTTGATATGTAGTCCACCTTGTGCTCTTTAAGATTCAGTAGTCTTAGAAAGCACATGTCCTTCCAGACTGTTATGGTTATGTTTTTATTTTTATTTTCCACTCTTCATTTTTAATATTTTTGATTTATGGAGCCAAAAAAAAAAAAAAAAAAAAAAAAAGACAAAAGCCTCCCACGCTTCCTTACCTGGATTTACCAAGTGTTACTGCTGTTTTGCCACATTTTGCCTTGCAAACAAGTGAGAATTATTAATAGTTATAGAGATTTTCCATTTGCTCTAGATACTTCCATATGTATTTCTTAAGAACAAGGGCATCTCCTATCAACAGTAGTATAAATTAAGAAGATTTGGTGACCAGAAATGCTGTTTTCTGGATGGCCCATATTTAAAAAAAAGGGGCTACAGGTTTTCCAACAATACAAACAGGCTTGTTATAGGACAGGTAATTGGAATATAACTTTGACCCTTCGATGTTTGTCTTAATTTCCTGGTTAGACATAGAATGAAATAGAATGAAGCAAATATTTGATTGACATAATCCTGTTCTTTTTTTTAAGTGCCTCTTCTCTTTAAATTCCGAGTTATTTGCTTTACCCGACAAAGCAGTGTTTGTGAGAATGGGTAGAGAATGACAATTAGTAGGGATGGCGTCTCAGATAATTGGAAACCATAGTTGCTGAACAGATCACCAGGTGACTTCCGGAAGACAGTCCTACTACTTGCTAAGAGTGCGCTCTGAGAAAGGAGGCCCAGTCTGAACATGGAAATCAAATGGGTCATTGACTGCATTCACTCAGTGTGCTTGTCTCTGCTGTCTCCCAGCCCCAGCCTGAAAAGTTATTCAAGCAACAGAAGCTGAGCTCAGAGGAGACCCCTGTCACCCAGGCTGTTATCAGTAAATCTGCGTCTGATTCCCACGCGGAAGAGCTCCAGGACAAAATCCAGCAAACAGAGGCCACCAACAAGGTATGGTCAGAACTGGCTCTAGCCCAGCTCCGTCATCCTGAGTAGGACTTGGGAGGTGAATACTGTGGCATCCCCAGTTCTCTGGGGAACAGTTGATTTCAAAGTATAGTTCTACACTTTCATCTTTATTTCCTTCCTTGTATGTGTGAGTTGTGTGCGTACAGGTAGTCCACATGCATGTGGGTGCACGTGGACTAGAGGTCAGTCTCAGGTACTCTTCCCCAGGAACTATCTACCGTGGGGTATCTGGGAGACGTAGTCTTTCACTGGGACCCGGGGCTTGAAAATTAGGCTAGGTTGGTTGGCCAGCAAGCTCAGGGATCCATCTGTTCTCACCTTCCCAGAGTTAGGATTACAAGCACACACCTTTTTATGTGACTGCTGGGGTCAAACTCAGATCCTCATAGCTTGCTCAGACCTTCCCTTTGTTTCTTCTCAGGATTTTAGCTTGTTCCATGCGTACCCCAATTCCTGCTGCCATCTAGGAATGAGATTAGACCCTCTATGTAATCCTTAACTCTATATACTAAGGCTCTGAGACCAGAAGTCCGTGCTCTTGATTTTAGTGTGTCTTCTTATTCCTATATAGTCCGTAGATTTAATATCTGCTTACAAGGCAGTCGTCCCAAGGGGGCTCCTGAAAATCTGCTCTAGTACGCGTTTATAGTAGCCTGTCCTATACCAGGCAGCAGGCACTCCTTGGTCCTATGGAAGGGCCGGAAGAATAGTATGGCTTTTGACAGAGAGAGTGTGCAGCCCATGAGAACTGAGGTGTTTGAGCACTGAGGGAAGCAGTTCATATTTGCTACTTCTCTTCGTGTTCAGACTCTCATGGTTACTATGCACGGGGAAGAAACGAGACAATATGCCCTGAGACTTTCTCTAAACCCCACATGTACAGGACAGTTTGATGGCCCTCGAGGTTAAAAACCATCATGGAGCTAACGAGAATTTTTCTGCTGACTTCAGATTCTTCAAGAGAAACTGAATGAAATGAGCTGTGAACTAAAATCTGCACAGGAGTCGTCTCAGGAGCAAGATGTGACAATCCAGAGCCTCAAGGAATCGCTAAAAAGCAGGGAAAGTGAGGTAAAATGTTATGTAATCACAGAGCTGTGGGAAATAGTTCATTCTGTGGAAGTGGTAAGTACTTCTGCGAGACTAGCAAACCTGTCCCCTCAGTCAGTATTTTGGAATGATTCTGTTGCTGGCGTCTGTGCAGGAGAGACAAGGTAATTTGTTATGTGTAGTTGGCCACCATCAGCATGCTATCCCTCTCTCGTTTCCAGACCGAGGAGCTGTACCAGGTGATCGAAGGACAGAATGACACAATGGTAAAGCTCCGTGAGATGCTGCACCAAAGCCAGCTTGGACAGCTCCAGGTACGTGAGGGCTGTAGGCGGCGGGAGTGGCGTCCCCTGGGCTGCACAGTTCTCTCTGCTGCTCCAGGCCTTGTGATTGTGGTTATGACTATGGTTCTGCCCTTTTCAGAGCTCAGAGGGCGCGGCCCCAGCTCAGCAACAGGTGGCCCTGCTTGATCTTCAGAGTGCTCTGTTCTGTAGCCAGCTTGAAATCCAGAAGCTCCAGAGGCTGGTGCGCCAGAAAGAGCGGCAACTGGCCGATGTCAAGAGGTGCATGCAGTTTGTAGAGGCTGCGGCCCGGGAGAGAGAGCAACAGAAGGAAGCTGCTTGGAAACATAACCAGGTAAATCATTAACCGTTTGGTGGCTCCCGAGGCTGACTTTGCCCCTACGGTCACTTTTAAGCAGCACAGTGTGTGCTGAACCTGAACCCCTGAATCATTTGCTTAGTCTAATCTGGTTCCGTATTTGTTGCCCGTGGGTCAAGTACCAGGTGAGCAGACTGTGTCCTGGAAATACAAAGGTGAATATCAGAGACTCTGCCTCTTCAATTACTTAGTTTAATAGGAGAGGCAGTCAGGTGGCAGTTTCAATAGGGCGAATACGGCCAAAAAATGCAGCTTTATGTTCCTGTGTCTAGGAGGGGTCCAGGGAGGAAGGCATGGGAAAGCTTCATGGAGGAGGAGGTATCTGCTGGCCTGTCATTCTGAAAGTGTACAGGCAGCTGGCGCCGGTGAGATGGCCCAGCAAGTCAAATGCGCTTGCCTCACAAGCAGTGGAGCCCCAGGACCTCTGCTGGAAGGAGAAAACCAACTCCTGAACATTGTTCCCTTGGACCTCCACACATGCACACCTGCACTCATATGCATCACACACACACACACACACACACACACACACACACACACACACAATAAGTAAATAAATAAATTGAATTGAAAAAGTCATTAGGTAAAGTAGGGAGGGGCATTTACATGTATAATTAGCATGTAAGCATTTTACCTCTATCTTGTTAGCATGGAGCACATGCTATATCTCCTACTTTAGTAGTTCAGAAATTAATTATGAGCCCTGAATTATTTCAGATATTTTTCAGGGTTGAGGTGTAATGAAAATTAAGAAGCTGAATCCTTTCGGGAGGAAGATGGTAGCAGCTCTGAGCTTAGTAAAGGGCTCCGGGGTACAGTGCAGACTCTCCCTTAGCAGACTGCTGAGCTCTCCTTTCAGATCAGAAAACGAACACTGAACTACGCTGTCAAATCGACTTTCTACTCCATAACTTTCATAAGCTTTCATATCCTATTTGATTTATACCCTATATACGTTTCTATATCAATTTAAATAATGATTTTTTTTTTTTTGCTACTTTATATTTCATGCTGTAGTTTTTGTCTGTCTTGTTTTGTTTTGGGGATGAGATCAAAATGTGTTGCCTAAGCTGGCCTTGAATTTGAGATCCTTCTGCCTTGGGCTCTCTGGAAGCTGGGATTATAGACAGGGGTCATCATGCCCAGCTTGTCTTGACAGCATTAAGACCTTCATACCTGATGATCATGTGAAGAGGTTAGTTTAAAAAGAGGGTATATTTATTTCAGGAATTACGGAAAGCTTTACAACACCTCCAAGGAGAATTGCATAGTAAGAACCAACAGCTTAATACCCTAGAGATGGAAAAATACAATGAGATTCGAATCCGGGAACAAGACATTCAACACCTACGTCAGAGTCTGAGTCTCAAAGAGCAACTGTTTCAGGTGAGTTCTCCAACCAAAGCCAGCTTCTGGAGCTCTCAGGTGCCCACCTCAAGGCCTGCCTTGTGCCTCGTGTGTGAGTGATGGAGCTGGAAACACGTAAAGTGAGTAGAACATACAATCTGTGAAGCAGCTACCCAGCAAGTACCTAGCTCTGTGTGCAAACGTAAACTGCGTAGGCAGTATTCAGCACACAGAACACCTCTGAGGCAGACATTCTGCTTCCTGAGACATGACAGAAGATATGAACTTCTACAGAATTCAACGACAGAGTGAAAATGTTAGGGGAATATGGGGCACTAAGAGGCGTGATCAGTTGTTACCCACTCTGAGCTTTCAGGATATTGAATTGCTTAAATTTCAGAGCATATGATTTTTATGTACCATTGTGTATAATTCCCACTCCCTCACAGGACCCATGCCACATCTTCATTTGAGAAGTATCTTTTTGTTGTATTTGGTTTTGTTTTGTTCTGAGACAGGGTCTGAGAATGTGGCCCTGGTTGACCTGGAGCTCTGTAGCCGAGGCTGGCCTCTAACTTACAGAAATCCACCTGCCTCTGCCCCCTTATTGCTGGCACCACAGGAATGCCCCACCAGGCCTAGCTCAAAATCCTTGCTGAAATCTTTACTGACACCTTTAGGCAGAGTCAGGCAGCGTGTTCTGTGTTTCCGTGAGCAGACTAGTTCACCTGCTAGTCTGTTTGTTGCAGAATCATTAACAAGTTACATATCTGTTATCTCTGAGCATTTTGTGTATATGTGCTAAATAACAAGTTCCTTGAAAAACAATGAAGAAATTCAGCTAAGAGGTAAAAGGATAAAGGAAAGTACTTTTGTCTCATTAGGAACTTCAGGAGCTCCTACGGTATCGAGATAACCCAGACAAAACTCCAGAAACGAATGAGCTGTTGCTGGAGAAAATGCAGCAGCAGATACAAGCCCAAGCTGCTGTTCTGGAGGTACGCAGCCAGCTCCCCCATGCCTCTGCCGGTGGCCTGGCCACACTCAGTGTCTGAAGGACTGCGTGGGGGCTTCAGTTTTCTGTTCGTTCACATTTGGGACCGACTTGATTAAAGGTGATAGTTTAGGAATTAAACTATCCGGAATTTAGGAGCCTTATTTTCCTTGCAGCGGGCTCTCGAGGAAAAGTTCTCCGCTCTAGAAGAAAAGGACAAGGAATTGCAGCAGCTTCACCTAGCTGTGCGAGAGCGAGATCATGATTTAGAGAGGCTGCGTAGTGTCCTGTCCGCCAATGAAACCACCATGCAAGTAAGAGCCAAATCCACCTTGCTCTCCCCGCTCCCCGCCCCCCCACCTCCCCATTGCCTTCTGGGCCTGAAGCCTCAGGTTCGAAGCATTGTTCTCTGAGACCCAGAGTTTCAGAACCAAAGAAAAGCGGCAGCATTCTCTCTTTCCACCACCGGGAGCCGAGAGGGAGGCTTCGAAGCTTTATGTTGTGGACCTAGAGGGGGTTAGTGCATGGAGATTGCTGTGTGCGTGGTTCTGACTTCTCATCCTTGTCTAGTAATATGGAAGTGCGCATACGCTTTCCCGTGAGCACTGCTGTGGTAATGTGTATGCACGCACACTTTATATTGTATTTTTCACATTGATGTTCTATAGATATCAGTGTATTATGTGACCGCTTGTTTTCTTTCTTTCTTTCTTTCTTTCTTTCTTTCTTTCTTTCTTTCTTTCTTTCTTTCTTTCTTTCTCTCTCTCTCTCTCTCTCTCTCTCTCTCTTTCTTTTCTTTCTTTCTTTCTTTCTTTCTTTCTTTCTTTCTTTCTTTCTTTCTTTCTTTCTTTTTTTTTTTTTGATATAGGGTTTCTCTGTGTAGCTTTGCACCTTTCCTGGAACTCACTCCATAGACCAGGCTGGCCTCGAACTCATAGAGATCCGCCTGGCTCTGCCTCCCGAGTGCTGGGATTAAAGGCGCGCGTCACCACCGCCCAGCGACCGCTTGTTTTCTTAACATACACTTTTAGCTTTTTTTTTTACATACTTACTTTAGATGCTGTCTAGCTTCCATCTGTCAGTTCTTAAAGAAGCCATTCACTTTTTCTCGAGAGAAACTCTCCCCATCCTATTTATCATGCATTCTATATTTACCTCTCTATAAACCACATTAAAGAAAAACGCCGGTTTGACATTCTGTGTTTTCTCCTCTTACAAATCTCTCCTCCTGAGGAGTGTGGGGTGCCCCTTGGCCTTACGTTTGCTGTGTCTGTCCCTGTAGAGTATGGAGGGCCTCCTGAGGGCCAAAGGCCTGGAACTGGAGCAGTTAACTGCCACCTGTCAAAACCTCCAGTGGCTGAAAGCAGAATTGGAAACCAAATCTGACCACTGGCGGAAGGAACAGGAGAGCGTCCTTCAGCAGCTGCAGACATCTCTGCACAGCAAGGACAAAGAGGTGGAGGTAAGACCTCAGTAACTCCAGAGCGTGGGCTCGGGGATGCTGGACACAGCCCCAGGCCGCACCCCCCAACCCCCCAGGCCGCAGGAGCCAGCGACCCAAGGCTTCAACTATATCCTGTGCCTGGGCGAGTAGCTACCTTTCCCTGGGAATCCTCTTTACAACTGTAAACATCACATGTCATTTATCGTTCTCAGAGAAGCTGTCTGAGAATTAATTAGATCTAAAAATACATCTGCTTCATAACTAACCTGTATTATAATAGTTACGATGTACTTGCTGGGCCAGGCATCATTTTAAGAGCTTAAGGGAAATGAACTTCGTGAATCTTCCCAAGTTCATGAGGACATACTCTGCTTTCAAAGCAAAGACCTAGACGTTTGAGGTTAAGTAACTTGTCAGAGCAGCGTAGCAGAGGCGCAGGGTTGCCTCTGTCCAGGCAGCAGGGCTCCACGGTTTTAAGCACCAGGCTGTACTTCTGCGTAGACCAGGAGCTGTAGTGGCATTACTCTCCTTACGGGTACAGTTCCCTTGGTCCTCTTTTTTTTTTTTTTTTTTTTTTTTTTTCCAGACAGGGTCTTGCTTGTATCCAGGCTGGCTTCAAGCTTGCCTCCTCCTCCTACTTGAGGCTTGGGCCTGCAGGGGGCATGTGCCCCCTTACCCTCACTCCATTCCCTTAGCCCATGGCTCTGTCCTCCCCCTCCAAGGTTACATACACTGCAGAGGAAGTGAAGGAGCTCAGTGTTCCTTTGCTCCACCCGCCATTAACTGTCACGTGCCCAAGCATAAGGAAAACTTTCAGAAATCGTGAAAGCTGCCATTCTAGGCGTTTTTCTATATTGTTTGTATTCGTTCACCGAGTATATATATCTAGCCTTCCAAGTCGTGGGCCTGTGTTAGGTGTGGGGAAACAAATGATAAGGCATTATAATGTTCCCAAGAATCTTATCGTTACGATGGGTTCCTTCAATCCTTTCAATATGTGGTAGAGAAAATTCTGTCCTCCAGAAATTTGTACCTTCCCTTTCCCATTAGGATCTCAGGGCAACATTACTCTGCAAACTCGGACCTGGCCAGAGTGAGATAGCTGAGGAGCTGTGCCAGCGCCTGCAGCAGAAAGAAAAGATGCTGCAGGACCTTCTGAGTGATCAGAATAAACAAGCTGTGGAGCATGAACTGGAGATCCAGGGGCTGCTTCAGTCGATGAATACCCGGGAGCAGGCGAGCCAAGTAAGCGCTGCTGTGAAACCAGACAAGGGTCCTGTGATACTCATGTCAGCAGATAGGAAGTGTGGGGCTGGCGACCCGGGCTCACTCTCTACAGTCAGCTTGGCTTCTTTCCTTCAGTGTATGAACTACAGCTGTTCATCAGCCAGAATGAAAGGGTTAGAACATTGCATCTGGAAGGTGGCCTACACAATGCATGTATCCATTATTTTCACTTTCTTAATCTTCTGATTGCTTTGGAGAAAGGAGAATGGAATTCTGAAGTATTATCTAAGTTATCAAGACTTGAGTGATCGTCCCTATCTCAAAAGAGTCCAAATTTTACAAACTGAAAATGCAAGTTTTTTTTTTTTTTTTAATTTTCATTTAGAAATTGTGATGGGAGCTCAGCTCTTCATCTAAACAATTGGTTTCATCCCACAGAAAGTTGGTGCTATCATCCAGCTAACAGGGTTCCAATTCATTATCTCAGCGCCCCTGAAAGTTTACAGTTACTATTTATTGTGTGTGTGCCTGGGTACACATCATGTATGAGTAGGCACGTGTGCCGTGGTGCATTGGTGGGGATCAGAGAGCAGCTTCGTGGAGCTGGCTCTCTCTTGCCACCTTTACACGGGCTCCAGGGATCAAAGTCAGGCCCCCGGCCTTGTATGGGAAGCGCCTTCACCTGCTGAGCCATCCTGCCAGCCCTGAGTTCGTGTCTGTACATTAATGGTCACAGATAAGTTCTAGGTCTTCCCCTTGTATTGTCGTCTTCTTAGAAAACTGGCAGAAAGAAGCTAGTTTGAATATTTAAATTTTTCTATTGGTTGATAGTTTCATACATTTACATAATGTATTTTAGTCATTTTCTCCCCCATTCTTTTTTCCTCCATCCCCATTCCCACTGAGACCCTTTCCCCGCCTCCTGCTTTCAAGTCGTTTGTGTGTATGAACAATGAGTCTAATTGGGGTTTCTTGCCTAACCATGAGTGGGAGGTTAATTACTGAAGCAAAGGCTATTTACCAATGCTACACCACCAAAGAAATGGTACCTCACCCTCCAGTAACTATTGGCTGTCAGCAGGTCTCGGGGAGGCTCTGAGGCCCCTCCCCCATCTGTGATAGAGTGTTGACAGGCCCATCCTTTTTTATTTTTTCCTTTTGCTTACTCTCTTGGGGTAATTTTTTTCTTCTACTCTTTTCCTAAACTATTAAAATATAACCTTTTTATGAGAATGTGATACATGCATGCCATCTCTTTTTATCACATTCGCCCTTCACTCTTCTGAGAACCTGCGGGTGATTGACAACCACCCGTAACTCCAGTCCCAGAGGACCTCCTCCTGCCCTCTGCAGGCACTGCACACACGTGGGACACATGCAGGCAAAACACTCATGCACATAAACTAAAAAGAAATCTTCAGAGAAATTTGGAAATCAGTTTTATTTACGGCTATGACGTCTTTCTAATAATGTTCTCTGTGATTCCTTGTTACCAGGCTGCTGCAGAAAAAATGGCTCAAGCCTTCCTGGAGAGAAACTCAGAGTTACACGCCCTGCGCCAGTACCTGGGGAGAGACCTCATTCCCTTCCGGGCACTACTCTTAGACCAGCAAGTTGAAGTGACATCCATCAGCCCCGACCTTGGAGAGCAGGCTGATCAAGTAAGAGTAGACTCACATGGGTATCCACGGCGACTGCATTGCCTGTTTACTTTTGAGGCGGCAATTGCAAACTGAGACTGTTCCAAGTCTGTCCTTGTGATCATGGTCCCCGTGTCTTTCTAAACCCCACAACCGTTCCACTTTTCAGAGCTCTATGCAGATGCCCTCCAGAGATGAAAGCGCTTCACTGACTGCTAAAGAAGATGCCAGCGTGCCCAGGCCCACGTTAGGTGAGGGCCGGTTCTGTGTTGTGAAGACTCCCTCTGCTGTTCCTGCTCCATTGCTGTGTAGTAGATTTGGCCAGGACACATCATGATAGTTCCAAAAACCAGTTTGGATTCCCCTGAAATCCAGAGACACATCACTTCCAAGAAAAACTGCCCAAACTTTACATGGAACCTTTTTAGTTCTTTTCTTTAACTCATTGTCAAACCAACTTACATATTAAAAACTCAGTGTTAACTTCAGAAATTAAATATATAAAAAGGTGGACTCAGAAGGCCCATCCAGATCCCTGTTTCTCTCTCATTTCTGCTCACTCACTAAGGGTAATACGTTTCATTTCTGGGTTGTCCTCCTTCCTGTGTATGTTTTTAAACAATAAGCAGACAGTTTACATGTGCATATGGATGGGTGTATCATTTCCTTCTTCCCCTGGTAAATGTTCTTTTACATCTATATTTAGTATCCTTGAAATCCAAATAAGCTCACTCACTTCATTCTCAATCTTTCTCAGCTGTGTAGTGTAGTCTGCTGGCTGAACGTGTGGTAGTCTATTCCATTCCTTCTCTTTAGCATGTGGGTTGATGGTAGGGTTTCCATTACAGACAGTGCTACAGACTAAAGCAGGTGCATGTATGTATTTTTCAAGTGCTGGGGTGTGTTCTTAGCGTAAACCTCTCAGAAACAGGGCAGCACGGGTCACAGCATGTTTCCGTGACTAAAAGTAGTGTTGTGTGTTCATCTCAGGAGACTCGGACACAGTTGCAGGGCTGGAGAAAGAACTGAGTAATGCCAAGGAGGAGCTCGAGCTCATGGCTAAAAAAGAAAGAGAAAGCCAGGTAAGTTTGCCAGTCAAGACCAGTCCACGAATTTCTATTGTTTCTTTCAAACTGGTTTATGTTTTAAACGTTCCAACTCTCCATGTATAATATCTGGCTCCAAATGCAAGATAGGCCTTCCTTCTTTTTGGAGAGGAACACAAATTGTTGCATATCTTCGTCACCTCGACAAGATGCTCTCACTGCCGTGGAAGCATCAAATCTCTTTGCTTGTTCCTCCTACTGGTAAGTAAAATAAAATAATTGTGAAGCACTTGTGCAAAACAGAAGTGTTGTGTAATTCCTGCCTAAAATGATGACATCAGACGCATGAAGTTTGCAAACAGTAAACAAGAGGCGGGTGAGCGTGAGCAATACTGTGTATTGAGCATTCTTCACATGCACTGTGCTAGTCAAGTGACCACACTCACAGCTCCACGTGAAGTAGGTGGTGTCATCACAAATAGGAAATAGCAGTTTTTTAACACCGATGTGGGGGCTCATCATGCCAGATTGAGGTTTAAAGTGCTCTTCACACCCCAAGTGCTTCCTAAGAAGTCTTTTCCTAGAGCAGGTATCTTCCCCACCTTCTGTGTTGGACTCTCCCTGCCAATGGAATTTTAATCCACTTTTTTAGAAGATGTTTCAGCCTTCCCATTGCAACCAGCTGCATGTCCAGCTAGGATGCAGAATAGAAGACAGCGTAGGGCTGAGCCCAGAGGGACAGACTGAACTGAAGACGTACGTGTAGCTGCCACATCCGGTCAGCTCAGTGAGTGTCCTGGACTCCTAGGGTAACGTTAGGAAGCATCATGACTTGATGTCTAATGTAACGCAGATGTCCGGATCATACCTCTTGATTTTGTTACCGTAGTTCTTTTCTTACGGACTTGTATTATATAACTCGGTTTTGAAAACACAAGTTATGCAGTATTTGAGAACTTTCAATTTCAGAATGGCCCAGTCGCCCTCCCTGCTCTGGTTCCTCTGTAGCTGTTACATGATTATTCACGTCAGGTATTAGGGTTCCCACATGCTTTCCACTTTACTCATGCATTTCCAATCTAGAACAGTGTTCCTTTTTGCTTCTGTCCTGTTTTGAGGGTCATAAATCGCAGGGGCCGTGACTATGTGTTTTGAATAAATGATACTTTCCATTGCTCAGCTTTATGTATCCCTAATCAACTGCTTACTTCTCAGCTCAATACTGTTACATATTCCCTCTAATACTGGGTACTTACTAACAGCCACTGGTTTCACTGGTTTTCTGCCACATGCCAAGCATTTTGAAGATGTTTTCTGTAGTTCTTGGTGGCCCTGGAAATACATATTCTCTTTTACCGATGCAGAAACTAAACCTCAGTGTAAAAACTTGGTCAGCAGCTGGTGCTAGGATTGAAAACCTGTGTCAGTCTGTCTTCAGACCTCAATCATGCTGCAAGAATATTTTCTTAAGTTTACCATTTTTTTAAAATTATGTGTATAGGTATTTTTTTCTACCTGTATGTCTATGCACCATGTGTGTGCCGAGAGCCTGCAGAGGCCACAAGAGGGCATCAGTTCCCCTGGGACTGGGGGTACAGATGATTGTGAGCTGCCACGAGAGTGCTGGGAATCAAACCTGGGGCATCTAGAAGAACAGCCAGTGCTCCTAACTACTGAGCCGTCTCTCTAGCCCTATTGTTTTCTTTAATACTGCAAATCCTGAGATATGTAATTATAGTAATCTCCGAGGGGGGCCCAATAGTTGTCCATAGCTCTGAACAACCTGAAAAATAAAATCAGCAGCAGACACTATCAACTTTATTATTGGTAAAGTCTCAGGTATAGAACTTGCTGCTAGCACCAACTAGGCCCTGAGTTATTAGGATCGACTGGTCCAGTCAGAGGCATCTTGGCCTGAGGGAAGCAGGGGTAAAAGCAAGCCTTCCACAGGCAGCTAGCTGTCTGTGTAGAGGACTGGCAGGGGAAAGCCAAGCTGCCTGGTTTATTCTGCCACCACATACTGTCTTAAAATAGGCTTTTCAAAAGTTTACTTAAAATAACTGGCCATTGCCATAAAGACTATATGGATGTACAATACCCATCAAAAAGACATTAAGCCTGACAGCCTGATTTGTCTTCCCTGACTTCCGCACTACGCATGAACTACTTACTAACTCTGTGATTTTAAGTTAGTTCCTTAATTTCCCCTGGCCCAGCTGTCTTGTTTATACACTGAAGGGTAGAAATCATCTTAACTATAATTGAAAAGAGGTTACATCCTCCGATCTGGGGGAGGATTTTTGTGCCAGTTCCTTCATGAGACACATTCTCTAAGCCAGAGCTAGAACTAGGGGAACTAGGCATGAGATGGGTGCAGAATCAACAGGGTCCTTCCCTGGATCTGTGTCATTAATTCCTACTAGGGCGATAGCAGACATTACACAAATGAATAACTTAAATGTTGTACTTATAGATGATAAGATAGCATGCTGTAGAAAGTGTCAGGGAACAGTAACACCAATGGGGATCACCTTAGATGAGTGAAAGGCTTTCTTGAGCAGGCTGGTGGTACCTGAGAGAAGACAGCGGCCCTGGGAAAGATACTGCAGGCTGACGGACGGCCCCTAGTCAGCACAAAGCCCGGTGCGCTGCAGTCAAGTGGCGGGTGTTGAACTAGAGGGGCCAGATCGGCAGGTGTGTTGAGACAACTAAATACAAGCAGTGTATTGTGTGCCTGGGACGTAGCAGGCACACCGTGAATGTTAGCAGGGGTAGTTGTTACCGTGGAGTTTCTGGGCTTGGTTATCATCCAGTTTCTCGTCTGGGGGAAAGAAGACGTAACACTGAAAGCTTGGTGCCCACAGTGCTAACTGGTGGAGAGGCTCCTCTGTGGTGGCAGCATGCTCTTCACCAGGAGGCATGTCGTTTGGTGACCCCTGGTGGTGTCAGCCGCTGGATGTGCTCAGTACCTTAGTAATTCGTTAAGGGGTATAAAATGTAGGCATCCCAAACCTGCCATATTTTCATGTATTAGCTGAAGTATTTACATAAACTAAACACCATTTCTTCTTGCTTCTGCGAGCTGTAACCAACTTTTAAATATCCCGGTGACCCCATTAGTTAAATGTGTTATGTATAGTAATAGAAAACATTCTTACAGTTTGTTTTAGAGCATCCTTTGATCCCACGCTCCTGTTTTATTGACTTGACCCACGGCACTATTTTTTTCGGTTTCCTCTCGTGTTACTGGCTGTTTATGATATGACATGGAAAAGCGTTTGCCTGATGTTGGCTTTTCTTCTCTCCACAGATAGAACTGTCTGCTCTACAGTCCATGATGGCTGTGCAAGAAGATGAGCTGCAGGTGCAGGCTGCCGACTTGGAGTCGCTGACCAGGAACATACAGATAAAAGAAGACCTCATAAAGGTCTTTCACAGCTTTTTGAAAACCACTGGAATAGTCTAGACCTCAGCTATCTTAAGACATCTTCACACAAGATTCTGAATTCTTTGGCCTTGAAACAGAACAGGAACAGAACAGGTCCCTTGCTGCTCTGCGGAGTAATGTTATTGTGGTTTTAAAGTTGGCTTGTATTTTTTCCTAGGACCTGCAGATGCAGCTGGTCGACCCTGAAGACATACCAGCCATGGAACACCTGACTCAAGAGCTCTTACTTCTTCGGGAAAAGGTTGCTTCAGTAGAATCCCAGGGTCAGGAAGTTTCTGGAAACCGGAGACAACAGGTGAGTTCGTGGGACACAGGTTCTTCTGTAGCTTCTCCCCCATGTCTAACCTTCTCAGTGCCAGATTCTTCAGAAAGCCTGTCTGTCTGCCCGTCTGCCCCGCTCCCCTCACTCCAGCCTGGCACGTACTTTCAAGAGCTCTCTGCTGGTCACACGTTTGCAGCTTGTCTTCAGCGTAGCTTGTGGCTCATGTTGTCTCTGGGTGGTCCATGGCTTTCCTGAGCTTTTCCCTAGAACTAGAACAGTGCGTGTGATGGTGTGGAGATGCTCAGTAAGTACTGAGTGAAGGGACTTTTTCTAGAAAGAGTACTAAGTTGTTACTGCGTCCCTCTTTCTCATCCCTGCCTCCCTTCATCCTTCCATCTTAGACCCTTTCCTGTATTCCTGGACTCTCTCTCTCCCTCAATTCTCACTCCCATGTTTGAATTTGACTAATAGTTTTTAAGATGTAAAATATAACAAGTGTGATATTGATTTGAAGACTGTAACATTCTGTAGGAAGCTTGGGTAATAAACACCGTCTTGTCTCCCGGGATTCACTGTGGCTTCATGTCTCACGTTGCTGTTCCCACCTTGCTGCCTCTCTCTCCCTTCCTTAGTTGCTGCTGATGCTAGAGGGACTAGTGGATGAGCGGAGTCGTCTCAACGAGGCCCTGCAGGCAGAGAGGCAGCTGTACAGCAGCCTGGTCAAGTTCCACGCCCATCCGGAGAAGTAAGAGGGGGGCTGCCTGGCTCGCCCACCTTCAACTTTCCTTCCTTTACCTTCTCTTATTTTCTTTTACCAAGTTTATCATGACAAACAGGTGTTTACAGTGCCAAAGGGGAGAAAAAAAGGAAGCTCCTCGCCTTGTGATTTGCTGCGGGGCTTGGCCTGAGCCTCCGTGTCTAAATCTGAAATAGACTTTCCCACTGTTACCGCAAAGGTTCCGCACGAAGACCGGTCAGGGGTCTGGAACAGTGTCTTGTAGGTAGTGTGCACTCTCTGTGGGCTCCTTGCATTTCTGTTCCATGTCCTGCAAGCCTGCTCTCCTGTGGACAGTAAGGCTGTCGGGGTGCTAACCTGGGTTAAGGACAGTGAAGAGCATGTGTTTGTGACGGTGGCAGATTCCACGCAGAAGCGCAGAAAAAGCACCATGTGAATGTATTTTCTTAGAGTTCTCAGGTTTGGCTTAATGTGCTATGTCTTTATGACTCATTTCAGAGTGCCTTCCTTTTTTTTCTTGCCTTCCTCCTGGCCTCTTTTCTTTCTATGTTTTTTTTTTTTTTTTTTATTATTATTATTATTATTATTATTATTATTATTATTATTATTATTCAGTTTCCCCTAATTTCTCACTTGGCTTTAGAAATGGTTCATTTCCACCTCAGGACAGTACAAGGATGAGAAGGTGTGGTAGGACCACTTACTCGAGTTGTTGCCTTTGGAAAGAACTGAAATGCCCCTCCTTTGAGCTGCTTTCACTCAGAGCACCCTCAGTTCGGTGCAGATGAGAGAACAGCTCTCCCCAGCCCTCAGCTCAGTCTCGATTCGGTTTACCTAACAGAATTTCTCTTCTGCTGCTGTAGGAATGCGCTATATTTTTGTGTGGAATGGCCCAGAATGTAGCTAAAGGGACAGACTTTACAGAAAGGTGCGGGCCTTGCTCTGTCCCCGCAGTGAGCACAGGGGCCACCCAGAGACTGCGCCCACTCCCTTAACCCTTGCCTCGGGGAGCAGTTACCTTAGGAGGCGATGGCATAGGTGGCACAGAGGGCTCTTTGGAAGGATGTGGACTCGTCATAGTTGATGGCTGACCCCTTTCCTTCCATGTGACATGTTTAACCAGCTCTGAGAGAGACCGGACCCTGCAGGTGGAACTGGAAGGGGCCCAGGCCTTGCGCAGCCGACTAGAAGAAGTTCTTGGAAGAAGCCTGGAGCGCTTGAGCAGGCTGGAGACACTGGCCGCCACTGGAGGTGGGGAACTGGAAAGTGTGCACGCTCCTCACCAGCATGCCCTCTGAGCACTGGCGGGTCACCCCGCAGCCCAGGACGGAAACCCTGTTTGCACTAACCAGAGAGAGTCGGGTCGGACTTGACAGAATGAGTGCCGACTTGCTAGTGACAGGACAGGTGCCGTCACCAGTGGCAGAGGCACCTGCCAAGGGCAGTCACTGTAGTCGACCTGAGCTTCATCGCACACACCCGTCTCCCTTAAACAGGGAGGCCGTGAAGTATGCCCGCACACCTTAGAACATTCCATTTTAATTTTCCGTACCCACTCGCTCGTCTCCCTAGCCTCCCCTCATTCCTTCACCCCTCCCATAGGCCAATAAAGTTTATTCCCCCCATCTCACCCCCATTTCACATGTTCCATATCATGTCATAAAATGCATGTGTGTGTATTGTTTTTGCCATCCAGTCAAACCCTGCTCTTTGAAAGCAGATTTTAATCAAATAAAGGAATAAAGTGAGTTTCAGGTTTAGGGAGAGAAAGAGAGAGATTGAGAGCCCATAGAATGGCTTTGGGGAGTGGTTGTAGCCCGACTAAGGATAATCAAAACCAGGAGAGTGGACTTAGGCTAAGTTAAGGAGCAGAGACCATGAAAGTGTTCATGGTCAATATCGCCCTCTACGGCTGCTTCAGAGCTGACTGTTGACAGTCACAGACAAGATCAGATTAGTGGACATTAAGTTCTAGTCTATAAAAGTCTATAAAATTCTTGTTCTTCACTGGCCTAGGGTTTCTTCAAGCCACAGGCATGGCCTTTAGTCAGAACATGACTTTAAAGGAAGGATTCCCGAATCACAGTTCTCTGGATAAAAAGATAATCGTCTATGTGATGTTTCCACTCCCCCCCCCCCCATTTTTTGTTTTGTTTTGGGTTTTGGCATTTTTGTTGGTTTGTTTTTTGAGACAGGCTATGTCTGTCCTGTGGCTGGCCTGAATGTGCTGTGTAGACCAGACTGGCTTTGAACTCACAGAGCTGCACCTGTTTCTGCCTTCTGGGTGCTGCGACTGAGGCGTGGCTGCCACTCCTACCTGCCCGTATCCCCTTTGAAAGCAGTATTTTCCTGTATCCCAGAATCAGAGAAAAGTACGGTTTCTAGATCCTCATTTGGAGGTGGCACGGTGGCATCCTTCATTTACTTCTGCTCTGGCGTATATATCTCTTCATATTAGAGGAAGAAGTCGGTGTGGGCTGCCAATAGGCTCAGGTCACTCAGAAGGAAGTGTCAGAGGTCTGTGCATCTCTACTTTCTTGGGACAACATGACAGGTAGAGAAAGGGAACCGAAGATTTCATTTCTAGCATCTTAAATGTCAAGAATATGAGAAGTAACAGGTTACTGCAGGGGCTGTGGATTCTGCCCCATACAGTTTCCTACGGCTGAAGGGCTTGGATTTCCTAGAGGAGAAGCTAAGGTTTCAGCTCCCCTGAAGATGGTACTGAGGGAACATAGTTCAGGCTTTCCAGCACCCTAAGAAAAATGGAGTCCCCTCCCAAAGCTAGACTGAGCACATGATTTTCCCTTTCCCTTCCTTTTTGACATGGCATTTTACATCCATGTGTTGACATGGTGTGTGTTACATTCCAAATTCTGTCCAAGATCCTGTAACCTCAGCTGTGTCTATAACAGATGAGCATCAGTCAACCTGAAGTGGACAGGAAGAAAATATTCCACCAGAGAAGCACCCCGGAATCTTCTGATGAAGTAGTTCACAAAGATTGATGGCATGGCCTTCCTTATAATGGATGTGCTATTTCAGTTTTAACAGCTTTTTGGGGAAAAGGAACCATTTAATAGGAAAGATGGCAGAACCACCCAGTTTTCTTAGTTCCCCCATTTTAAGAGACTTTAAGCCCTGCCTAAGTAAAACATTATGTAACTAGCAAGTAGGGGAGAAGATAATAGAGTTGAGCTATAGACAGGTCAAATCAGTTAAAGACTGGTCTGTCAGGTCATTACAAGGCAATTAGGAAATGTGTTTACTTTACTATTGGACCAACAAAGTTTTGCAAAGCTGCTATGAAGCTTCAGCTGTAGGTGACTCTTAGGTCCTAAGAGTTTGCAGTGATTATAGTAATGTCTGTTAATAATTAGTCCATCTGCCAATGTCTAACAAGAGTAGGTTGATAGACAGGTAAATTAAGTGTTTGTTATTGATTCCGTAAATGTGACTAAAATCTGGTACTTCCTTTCTGGCGTTGATGCTAGAATGAGGCTGGGGACTGTGCTGCCTGGAGATAATGTGCTAGGTAGGCCTACACACTTGTGCAATAATTTGGCATCTGGTTACAGAACGCAATTCTGATGAATTGTAGTGTGTAAGCCCCAGGTGGATGGTACTGTGATTCTGTATGTCATTCATAGATTTGGATTTAGCATGCTATAATCTTCATTCCTCTGTAGACACACAGAATGTTAGCTGGACTTGTCTGCCTTTGTGGGGGGGTTTAAAAATATTTCAATAAACTCAGATTTAAAGGATCATGTACTCACAGAAGCTTGTGCTTCAATAAAAACTTTCTTGAAAGAACAATAATGCAGCAGATTTTCCCTTGGGCTTTGTTTAATTAGAAGCATTGAACTTTAACTTAGAAAAATCCATTATTGATAGATTTCATTTGTCTCACGTTTCGT
Source organism: Peromyscus maniculatus bairdii (assembly GCF_049852395.1). NCBI lineage: Eukaryota > Metazoa > Chordata > Mammalia > Rodentia > Cricetidae > Peromyscus > Peromyscus maniculatus. The sequence continues at coordinate 77,729,265 of NC_134857.1, read as the reverse complement.
TGTAAATAGTGGGAAATATCTGCAGAGTAATGGTTGCAAGAGGCCAAGGAGGGCAGTCTAGCTTTTGGAACTGTTGAGTTGGAAAAGGCTTCTAAGAAGGCTCAGTTAAGGAATAAAACGAAAGGCCTTCTGACATGCTTTCTCCAAACTCTCTCCTAATCTAGAATTTTTGTGTTCCTTTATATTTGATCTTGGGTGCTCGAACCCAGAACTCTGTGCATGCTAGGCAAGCGCTGTACCACTGAGCTTAAACCCTCTACCACAGGTTTAAGTGACGTTGTTGGGATCCGACTGTTGGTGGGCTCCTATTGTTCAACATCTTTCTGATGTTCTGTTTCTAGCAATTCAGCCACGTTGTAATTTCTGCAAAGGAATGGCTGGGCTATTTCAATACGCCATCCTTCTACTTTGCCACGACGCATACTTACTTTCCATTTCTGCCACTTCCGCCTCATCTGCCTCCATACCCACGTCTCTTCATTCAGGGACAGACAGCAGCAATGTTTTTAGTGCTGCTGATTGTAGGGAAAGCACATTGTCCTTGTTTACATTTTAAAATACTTTCAGCTATATTCCATATAGAAAGAGACCTATTAAGGATCAAAGAAAACCAGAACCTGTGGAGGATTTCCACCGGCACAGAGTCCCTGTAGAAGGGTTTTGGTGGACGGGACTTACACCGTTTCCATGGAAGTGACTTCCACGGAAGAGGTGCGTAAAGTCCTACCACACGTGGGCTTGTTTGAGCTCCTAGTCACTATCTATTGTAAGAGCTGTGCTCACAGCTCCACAATAGTTCAGGAAAGTTGATTCATCTCTCTGACCTCATACTGGAATATGGTGACCACGGAGAGAAGCCGCGGGTCACACCACACTGCCCCGCCCCTTTCTCAGAAGTAAAATGTAATTGACTACCTGAGGCTCCTGACTGCTAAGCCCAGCCGAATACACTTTCTCCATAGTTCGGTTTTCCTTGAGCTGTCCTGGCAGAGCTGTGAGCCCATTGTTTAGACATCCCTCCAAATGCTGCAGTTCTAAAAACTAGGCTTACTACTCAGAAAACTCCTGCGAGAATTTTCTCCTTTCATGATCTTTTTATAGGAGAGAGTCATAAAATCGTCACATTGGGAACTCCTAAACCCCTCAGCTGTCTCCTCAACAAGGGTCTTAGTTGTAGTTGTCAGGGTTGTCACCAGCAGTGGCCTGCAGGAGAAGGGGACAGAGCTCCTATGACGTCAAGAAAGCCATGTTATAACTCATGTGCTTAAAGACTGCCTAGCAGAACAAACTGAGTTAGTTTTAGGTTGAACATGGCAAAGGCTTCTCTATGTCGAGTTTCAAATCTCACTGCATTCTGGATTATGATTTGAAGTTGCTCCCATGCCATTGGTAACAATGACTTTATTAAAGCATTTTATTAAAATTAGAAAATAAATATATTACCTTTATGTACTCTTGAGTACTGACAGAAGGTAAGTCCTCATTTTTTTCTATATAATCGCACAAGCCAGGACGAGTTTTCCAAATAAAAATTGGCATTAGAATTTATTACCAACAGAGAATGAGAAATGGAAAGAAATCGAAAACTGTATAGCCAACAAGTTTTACCAGATGTCAGGTAAGAATAATTCAGCTTACAAAGTGATACACTCATTTTATGTTATTTTTCCTTTCATTGTTTAAAACCAAATTCCGGAAAGTAGTCTTTATTATCCTGCCCTCCCTCATGCTAAAGCAGGAAAGATAAAATAGAGTGTTCCAGAGTATTCTGAAATGTTTGGTCCAAAGTAATCTGAGGAGCAGGACTGTTAGACACGTGAGCTTTGTTCTCTGGACTGGAGCAGAGGTGGGTAGATGTGCTGTGAGTGGCCCAGAAGAGGGCACAGACCGGCTTTGTGCCGCTGTTCATCATTGCTAGAGATTGACTGCTAAACCTAAACACTTGAGAAGCTTGTACATAGACAAGTGTGTTCTGTAGACCATACACTTCTGTGTGCAAGGTGTTTGTTATCTAATAATGGAAGCAATGGTGCTTTTATCACGTGAAATGTTGTGGGGTATTGAGGAAAGGTGGTTCACAACAACTTCAGATGAAGAAGTGACACATTAGATGATCAGAAACTTGGCACTCAGTTACTTCAGGACTTTCCTCACCACCTTAAGCTGCTCATTTTCTCCAAGTTCATTCTTCCTGGAACTGTGTTGTTAACCTGTAAATATCTGTGCTGTGGAGCCTGTGCTTTTTATATGTGTGTCAGCATATCAGCTAATTCAGTTGAGACACACCAACACTTGTTACTGATCCAATAAAAGTATCAAAGGCCAACAGAAGCTACTCAGTTTCATTCTTAAAGATTTATGAGAGAAGAGAGAGAAAGCTCATGTCCTTTTTTCTGTTCCTTTATAGGAGTCAGCCTATTGATCATTGTACTAAAATTCCAAGTCAAAGTCAGACCCCATGCATGCGTGTTTGTTTAACTAAAGAAGAGGAAAACCATTTTTTTTTCCTCCTCTCAAGGAAGCCAGACCAAAGAAACAGCATTGCACTTCCCCATAGCAGTGAACTGGGCGTGTTAAGCCTTAAAAATCCATTCTTGCTCTCCTCGCTGAAGAGAAGTGGTAAATGCAGCCCGATTTGAGGGTCAACTGCTGTGGTGGGTGGTGCCATCGTTTAATGTCCCTATAAGAGCATGCTTTTGTTCCTTGAAGAGATGCCGCAAACGGAGAATTCCTTGACATGATAGTCACTTTATAGGACAGACAGACTGTGGGGCTATCTCCTGATCTGTCCAGAATGGCCCTAATTTATACATTAGGGCAGTTTAAGATAGGTGAAACATGGACTAAGCAGCCTTTTGGGGGAGTAGACACTAAAGTCCCGTTGAGATTGTGTACCCTGGAAAGTCATTGGGAGTCGAATTTGCTTTAGTCACTTAACGCAGCTTCTTTCTTAGTAATATTCCCATGGACAGCCCTCTTAGGAAACATTGCATCTGAAACACAGAAGTCCACCATAAAGAGGCTTGGCTGCCGGTTAACAGAGCCGCACTACTTACTTTCCAAGATGAACATCTGTCTAAAACAATCTCAGCAGAAGCTAAGGAGTACTGGAACAAATCTTGACATTAATTCAGTCCTGAAGGGAATGGATATAGGGCAAACTGAAGCTTTATAGAGAACTTTTGTCTTTGATTCTCACATAGCATCCTAATACTGAGCCAGAAAGACTTGGTGCATAACGTGAAGATTGAGTGTTCCAATGATAATGAGCACATGGCAGAGTGCCTGGGAATGAAAGTAAGATGGGCCGGAGAAGGCCGGCACAAGATCCTCAGGGAAAGAGCAGTTGGTCTGCAAACTTACCAGACTGTGAGCTTCGACCCTTCAAATCCATTTTCAAAATAAGTTACATGTGACCCCTGCCATGTTTGAAGTTACTGTGGGGAGGCACTGCTCCTTGCCATTCCCATATAAATAACTCAAGGGACAGAACGGCCCTAGAGTGGAAGTTGCGGAGAATGCCTTGACCCTACCCAGTTTTCACATGAATTAAGAATTAAAAGGAAAGTGCATAAAGTCTCCTTTAAAGCTATTCGTGCGTAGTGGCGTGTCAGGGCAGTTCTGATCTGATGGTGGCCGTGGCGGCTTTCCAAAAGGGCTCACCCTGTGTCCCTGACAGCCTGGGCCTTCCCTCAGGTCCTATGAAGCAGTAATCGAGAAGGAAAGACCTTCAGGTAAAATCAGCATCATCAGGATTGACACTTCGCTCTGCTGCCTATATTCGGTTAGGTTCTGTGGCCTTCAGTCTTGCCGGCCCCCAGCCTCCCAGCCCAAGGACCACTTCAGTTCTCCAGCAGTAGCCAAACGATACTGCTAAGGGTCAGACCCGCTGATCACACACCGCCGTGCCAAGCACTGTTCCAAGCACGCAGAGTCGGCAAACCCTTTGAAGTCTGAAGCTGTTGGAAGCTCCCAACAGCTGCCTGGAACAGATAGTGTTACCAACCCTAATTAAAGTCATATAACTAGTGGCAAAAGCAGGTTCAAACAGGTGATCTGGCACCAGAGTCCACATTCTTTATCACCATGCCATCTTCAATTTAAAAATACCTACAAAAGTGTGAGTGCCTGCCTCACTAGTAAGAATATCTTGTGTTTACACAGTGTTTAAACTGTCAACTCAAGGATTTTGTTACCTTGTATAAACTTCATTTCTGTGTACTTTGTAAAGTCATATAGCTGGTAGAAAACTAAGTACAGATGGACACATGGTATCACCTCTATTTTGTGGACTTCAGAGCCCAGGAACTTCCCAGAACCACATTGAGAAGATCCTTTGAGGACTCAGAGTGTCTGATAATATTTCAGCCACATCTCTGTACTGACATGTAAACTCCATCTCAGAGAAGCAAGGTTACTGGAAAGGGGTAGATCATTAGCTCACAGAGAATCTCATATGTTATCAAAAGTGAGCAGGCGATCAATTTTAGAAGTGTTGGGTCTCTTCCACTTAAAAGATTAAACTATCCCAAGATAGTTAAGAAAGTAGTCTTTGGTTGCTTTGTAAAAGGCTTAGAAAATTCTTTTGTTTTTCTCGGTAGAGGGACAGGGTCTCACTGGCCTCAAAACTCACTGTGTATCTGAGGAAGACCTTCACCCCCTGATGTTCCTGCCTCCACCTTCCAAGTATGGGGTTGCAGATCTGAGACCATGCTAAGGATCAAACCCAGGGCTTTGCTAGGCATGCACTCTTAATGCTGAGCCACATGGCAGCCCTAAAAAAATTCCTTTCATTCAATCAGAAATTGAAATCGTAACAGAAAGAGGGATGTCTGATAGTTGCCTCCAAACAGGACCTTGTGTGAGTGTGAGACAACATACTCATTCTCATATTTCCTTTTTGTTTTTGGCTTTATTCTCAAACACACATTTTCAGCCTTTTTAGTTTCAGCAAAAGGCAGAGTAGCCATCAAGCTCCATTAAGGAAGACGGAAACAAAACCTCCATGTAATAGAGGGTTGGGGAAAGTGGGCATATTCGTTTGTCTGTAATTTCTGATGAAACTAGAAACAAGGCATCCTGTCCCCTCCCAGTGGTTTAAAGAAGCAATAATAGAAACGTGGTTCTAGCAGCAGAAAAGCTCCAACTTAACTCCTGGAACCCAGTACAGGGATGACTTAGGGATATGGACTCAATATGGAGCGGACTCTACAGTCCAGTGTGAATGATATGGGAATGCTGACCTCATAGAGCTTCATTGACCCTCAGTCATTTTCTAGCTCCAAAGGGAAACAGTGAGAAAAGCTTTTTAGTGAGAAAACTCATTTTCTTTGTAAGGGAAGAAATGCCATCTCTACTGTTGGACGGGGCAGATTTCATACAGATGCCATCAGTGACTTGGCATCCTGGTTCTAGTAGGCTTCCAAAGCAGCTCGGGCTTAGGGATGATGTTCACTCATCTCTACTTACCAGGACCTTGAGGGAGATGGTTCTGCCTTTCAAGGGAGTAGTTGTAAAGTCTTGCTATATGCTGGCTGCAGGAGGTATCTAAAGATACTGAGTGGTACAGTTGCCTGCTGGTAGATGGTTTTACTAGATAGAATCCTGCTCTCCCCTGAAGGTAGAGCAGCATTCACAGTGAAGACTGGGGGTCCTGAGCTGTTAAGACAACACACTTATCACCTACCTCTTAGTTCTTTGATGAGATGAGCAGGCCATTGCAAATGTCCTGGCGTGGACTTGCAGGTACTAAGAATTGGAAGGTAGATGTGAGCTGCGCTCTTTCTGCTTGGTGTACAGAGTAGAAGTAAGTTATGCTTACTTGAGGTAGGTAAGAAGTATCGTCACTCTAGCTGTGAATGTTCATTCTTCGTGCTGAGATTTCATTTATGAGTGTCTGAGCTCAGGGGGGATCCTTTGGTCTTGGAAGAAGTAATCAGGTTTTTCATCGTGAGAAACAACAGTTCCGGAGTCCAGACACTTGATTTACGGGCCCAAATCTTGTCAGAACTAGCTATATAACCTTAGACAAACTACAGAATTCTTTCAGCCCCAGGTTACTCAGTAGATAAAAGGCAGGATCAGAACTAGATGTTAATGTTCCCTAACTTGGCAAATTCCATGAGATACAAAAGTGTCACAATAGGTATTCTTTGATGTTCTGGGGGCAGGGGGCGGGAATCAGTAATGTGAGTCACAGTTCTTAGTGTAGAATTGCATGAACAATCTTTTATTGTAATCAATTTTAAAAGGAATAAATGCTACATGTTTGTGCCATCCTGTACAGTAGCCACTAGCCACAGATGGCCATTTAAGTATAAACTGCTGATCAAAGTCTTCTCTCTTGAGCAGTGCAGGCACAGGACAAGGCCATCCTCAATGAAGTTTCTCTTGCCCAGCGCCACCCTGGACCTTTGCCCAGACCGCTAACTGCAGCTACTTGTCTCTTAGAGCAGGATATAGATGCTTATGCTCGAGGGTGACAGGTACATCTTTGGAAGATGAAAGGATGAGACTACACACGGTTTGAGCAGAGTAGTACAGAGAATCTTCCAGGCAAAGGAAGTTGGCGCTTAAAGAGATTGAGAGGGGTATGGGGGGGGTGGCTGGAGAGAGGAGTCAGAAAACTGGTTCGCCCTGTGCTTCACATCCTGACCTGTGTGAGACACAGACCCCAGAGATGAGTTCCTCAGAGATATCGTCACCCTATGGACAACCCATCCCAACCATGGAAGAGTGGGAGAGGAGCTGCCCTGGTACCAGGAGTTGAGGGGCCTGCTCAGTAGTCAGTGGTGGGAGAAAGGTTAGTAACGTCCAGCCATGTTGAGACCTTTAGGGTATGAACAGAACAGAGAAGAATCCACTGAAATGGGGGAGAGGAACAGACACTCTGAAGGCTTCTAAAGTGTAGCAGGATAGTCCAAGTGAGCTGCTTTTGAGGCTTAGGCTGAAATATTAGGAGGGAACCAACATTTGCCTAAGAGAAGGCTTGGTTCTGTTTTCCCTGTTGCTGGCCAAGAGCATGAAGAACAGAAAAAAAATCAGAGGTGGATGGCAAGCGTGTAATTGCACCCGGCATCTGGAAGCCACCTGTGAAGGAGTCACCTTTCTCTTCTGGACTCTTGCAGGTGCTGCTGCTGCTGCTGCGGGCGATGATGCCGAGGACACAAGCACAGAGTTCACAGACAGCATCGAGGAGGAGGCTGCACACAACAGCCACCAGCAAGTAAGTCAGGGTCAGGTGCGAGGAGTTCCTGGATCCCATTCTCACCTCCAGCCTTCCTGCGCTGCGAGTGAGAAGACATCTTCTGCGTAACCCGCCCCCCTGGCCTGCTCCCTGCGGCCCCTCGATCTTTTTCTGTTCAGTCCACCATTGTTTTTACTGCTTCTCATTCTTATTCCTGCCCCTGATCCCTTCCCGCCCGCCTCTGTCCCTGTTTGCTGTCTGTAGCTTTAGCTTCGGAAGAACTGTTGCTTTTAAGACTATGAATGCTTTCCCTCTTTGGCTTTTGTGACTGAAACACAAAACAGGAGACAGAGAGACATGGAAGGGCTGGTCTTGGAGGAAAGCGAGGCCCAAGGCCTGCTTGACGGGAGTACTTGTCTGAGAAACTCCCGGGGGATTGGAATGCCCCCAAAGCAGGGATCTTTCTCGGTGGAATAGAAGAGAGCTTTGCTATGTGATCTGACAGGCTACCCAATAGCCAGTCCCGCCAAGCCACAGAACTTGTCACCAGCCCACCATCAGAGAAATGTAATGTCTCCAGCCCAAGAGTGACTGTCTTGGACCTCAAAGGTTACGTCACCCTTAGTGATCTTAGCACTCATTGGAGCTGAGTGTCTCCACCTTGTCCCAAAACGTTCAAAAGTCACAGGTAAATGCCTGTGGCTCTTAAGTTGTAGAGAACTAGAAAGAAGCTGAGCTTTCTAGTGATATCTTCCTTGGGCCTACTAGAAACACCTATAGGAAAAAGGGGGCTTCCTGGGTCTGTACACTTCCTGTGTGAGAAAAAGAGGAGCCATTCATTACACTGGGAAGAAGAGGCCAAGTGAACAGACCCCAAACTGAGTAGGGTTTGGCATCATTTGGGGCTCTTGACAAGGACCTGAGTTTGTCTGGGACATCAGACATCACCATGAGTTTCTTTACTTTCTGTCACGATCTCCTTTGGTTGCTGTAGTCAGGACTACCCTTCGTTCCCCCTCGAGGGCTTTGCACTAGCCACACTTCTCTATTTGCTTCTTCTGAGTCCTGCTCACTGACTGAAGGGCTGCAGTTTTTAGTGCACAGAGGTCTCTGCCCCTCCCTCCCTGATTTCATCGAGGATCTTGGGTGAAAGAATTTGCAGGATGAACGGAAGTCTGCTCTAAACAGATTGGGATGTAGACCGGACACAATGGCTGTAACAGCTGTGGGGCAGGACTAACTTCAGATGAAATAAACGGAAGACACCAATACCATGACCATCAGGTTCTGATTACCATGCTCTAACCATCCTGCTGCTGCAAGTCTTATAGGCAAACTGGTTTGTAAAGTCATTTCTTCCCAAGCCTTCTTTTCTGTAGCCCCACACCGAGAAGATAACCAGACTCTACCATGAGAAGGTCAGTCTCACCCTGGAGTAAACGTTCACCCTGGCACATCACAGCGCTTGTCTCGGTACTTGGCATAGGAAGTACTCAGTGTAATAGTAACTTAGCACACCTTCAGATCAGGGCTTTATTCTTAAGAGACAGAAGTGTATACCTCCTGGATGAAGATGGGTAAGCACGGTTTTCTTCCTATCACCTTTTCTTGAAAGCTGATTTCCAGCTTTGAGTAGGAAGAACCTTGGTGGATGACATCACTGTACGCGAAGCCGCTGTGAGTGCACTTCATCTTTCGTGGAGTTGGAGATGTGACTCTCCTGTTACCAATGAAATAAAGCTTGCTCTGCCATAACTGCCGTGTGTCCAGCTTCTAAAGCTTTGTTTGCTTGTTCTCCTCTATTGTTAGCCTCTGAGCTCCTCCTTGTTGTGTTCTTGGGAGATAAACTTTATAGTTGGTCCCACACCCCCTCCTCCTCCTCCTGCTCCTCCTCCTCTCCCTCCCTCCTCCTCCTTTCTCCTTTTTTTTTTTTTTTTTTTTTTTTTTGTTTGTTTGTTTTTGAGACAGGGTTTCTCTGTGTAGCCCTGGCTGTCCTGGAACTCATTTGTAGCCCAGGCTGGCCTCAAACACACAGAGATCTGCCTCTGCCTTCCCAGTGCTGGGATTAAAGGTGTGCACCACCTCTGTCTGTCTGTCTGTCACACTCCTTTCTGACATACCCATATACACACTTTCCCTAACAAACATATCCAGCTTTGTGTTCCTGGGCAAGCATCAAAGAAAGCAAGTTTGTTTCCTCATTCTAAGAAGTCACTTGCCTTAGAGAGCTTCAGGTCTGACCATGATAGTAATCTTCCCTAGATATTGCCCAACCAAATTCTGATTTCAAAAAGTTGTAAGGTCTGTAATAAATGCCTAGGAGATGCCCACCAAGGACACTGGAGAGCAGTCAGCCACTCCTGTTCATTTGAACACTTTCAATGCAGAAAAGTTCATCAATAATCGAGTTTCAAATGCAAAAGATCAGTACACTAAATCTGACAGAAAAAGAGAAAAAAATATTTTAAAATAGTAATATTTTATTATCAAATCATAACTAAACGTATGAAGCACATGTGATTATTTGATGTACACATATATAATGAAATGACTAATACATCTGTACCTTACCTACTTTTATTTTTTTATGGTGAGATCTTTGAAATTTACTTAGTTATTTTAAAATATACTTAATGCTAACTACAGTTACCATGTGAACAACTGACCTCAAAGCCTATTTCTTCTGTCTGCGTGAAGCTTTGTGACTTCTCAAGTTCCTATTGTCTCTTCCTCCCTACACCAGACTTTCTTCCTTCTACTTCAGTTGGCTCAACTTTGTTAGAGTCCGCATGGGAGTCACATAAGGAAGATGGCGTGGTGTTTGCTTTTCTGTGAGTGGCTTTATTTCAGATAGCCTAATCTTCTCCAGATTTAAATAGATAGCAGGATAGCCCCTCTTTTTAAGACTCAGTAGATTTTAGCTGGGCGGTGGTGGCGCATGCCTTTAATCCCAGCACTTGGGAGGCAGAGGCAGGCAGATCTCTGTGAGTTCGAGGCCAGCATGGGCTACAGAGTGAGATCCAGGGCTACAGAGTGAGATTCAGGAGAAGGCACAAAGCTACACAGAGAAACCCTGTCTCGGAAAAAAAAAAAAAAAGACTCAGTAGATTTTTCATTATATGTAAGTTACTCATACATTCGTAGACACCCAGGATGACTCCATATTGTGGCATTTGTGACTAGTATTGGAAAGAGAGTGCTAATATCAGTTCACATACTGATTTCAGTTCTTTGGAAGTATATACCCAGAAGTGGAAATCCTGGTTCATATAGTGGTTCTGTCTAGTTTTTTTCTTTTTCTTTTTAAGTACTTGTCAACCCATTTCTACAAAGGCATACTAATTTAGTATTCTTTTTTCCTTATTCTTTCTTTTCTTTCTTCTTCTGTTTTGTTGTTGTTGTTGTTGTTGTTATTGTTGTTGTTTGAGGAGATACATGTTGTCATTCTTAAAATACATACAACACATTCTGATACACATGAGGTGGTAGCTCCTTGTGGCTATAGTCTTTATTTGATGGCTGACACTTGATTGTTTGAGAAATGGTGATTTCTTAGTTTCATTTATATTGTCTGAAGATGGACCTTCACTGTGGGAAATATGACATGAGAGGGTGAAAGCAAACCGCTCCAGTCAAGCCAAAGTGCAGATCTGGAGTCGGTCTAGAAACGCCCAAAAAGGTAAAACTATATGGGAGCAACTGTGCAAGTGAGTTAGATGATATGAAAAAACAGTAAGAATTGTGATTTAGAATGGGAACCAAAGGAGCCACACTAGTATTACACACACTGGATATGAGTTTTCCTGAGGAGAAGCACACCAGTATTTGCTTTTTGTAGGTGGTAAAAGATAATGATTCTAGATCCTAATTCACTTTTCGTACGCTTATATTAAAACTATAAAGTTAGGTGAAAAAAAAAAACTTCCTTTTAGAGATGTGAAAACTCAAGTTAGGTTGGACAATGACCAGATCTCTGCCAGAGGCATTCACCCTTTGCCCCATGTGCCCCAGAATATCTGTGAACGCAACCCTGCAGTTGTGTAGACTATATCATATTACCACATGTAAGATCAGACACCTCTGTGTTTATGCAATGATTTACTCTCTTATTTTAAAATGAGAAATCAGTCCAAATGAATCTTACGGCCATTCTGGCATCCATATTTCATGAGTCAAAATGTTTCTCTTTAAAAGAAAATAGGTATACTGAAACCAACTGGATAAAATACATACACAGGAAGATACTTTACCAATGGATAGACCTCATTAATGCTGGGTTATTTTTAAGCATAAACAACACTCAAGGTTTAGAAAAGAGTGGCCATTGTGTCCATACTCAAGTCTAATGGTGATTTTTAGTTATGTTCATTGCAAATAGTTTATATAGGGAGGTAACATCACAAAGTTTATTTTTGTCTACCTATTCATTATTTTGGGGCCTTTTGAAATGGCCTCACTATGTAGCCTAGGCTAGCCTTGCTTCCAGTTCTCCTGCCTCAGCCTCCCAGGAGCTGGAATTGCAAGCGTGGGCCACCATTCCTGGCACATCACATAGTTAAGTGAAGGTTATGGTAATAAGTCTTCGAAAGCATCCTGTCCCATACCTAATCCTTTATTCCGTTACAATTGCTGGGTGGTATACGTGGAGACAGAACCAGCTGACTGCACCAGGCAGCAGTCTTAGAGACAGACATTGTCTATAGTCTGGTCACTGCTGGACTCACAAAATCCAGATGGGATTGAATGCCTAAAGACTGAGTAGCTGTGTTTAGGAATCTCTTCTTTCTGGCTCCATATCACTTGACAATATCAATTGCTGTGGTGCTAAATACCATCACATGTATACTCTGAATGAATGCTACCACAAACGTACAGCACAGGTGTGACCTAGCTTTGTTACGAGGAATAGCAAAAGCCAACAGCTTTGTGACCACCCAAGCTCTTCTAGCAATCATCGACCCATACACCGTGCTCTGGGTCCTATTCTGTTCAGTATGTTAGGGACCCAAATGAATGTATAAAGCATATAATTAATTATATGAATCATCTCTAGTCAGGTGACTGCTACATGGTTTATAGAGATGCACAATAATTATTTTAATGGCTTTGTAATTGGAACATGATTCTATATAACCAGGATAAGCTTATAAGTAACAGACATGACTCATGATATTAACAGAGGGAAAAGGAGATAGCATGACACAGAAATTCCTGCGTGGAGGGGTGAAGAGTGAGGGTCAAAACTGGCCTGGAATTGAGTGTAACTTCTGAACAGTACCACTGGAAGGAAAAGAAGCCAACGTGGCTGGAAGTGTGGCGAGTCCTGTTGGAATGTGTGCAGTAGCACCTGTTTACAAACCCAGCACTCAGGAGGATAAGCCAGGAGAACCAAAAGTTCAAGGACAGCCTGGGGTACCAGTGAGATTGAGGCCAGCATGAGCTGAAAGGCAAGACCCTGTTTCAAAACCTAAGGAGGGAGGAAGGTGGAAGAAATCCTTACATTAAAACAGTCACACACTATGTAGGTTATCACACCCAAATTCTGAGTTGTATTAATATTCCTTTAAAGCTGTAGAATATAGCTAGAGATAAGCCTAGTGTGGATGATAAGAAAATCTAAACACTCCCAACTTCCCACTTGGGAAAAGCACCTTAAAATCTGTTATAAATGAAACATTTAGGAGTGACTTCAAGAAAATCCTTAAGAAGAAAGGCACTGTGAAATCTACTTTGTTTTCTTCTCACGTGCTTAGATTTATAGAGAATTTGCATTGACACAGGGTGATAATTAAAAAGAAAAACTGTGTCCGGTAGGGTGGCTTCACCTCAAACCCTGTAATTGAAGGGTGAGTCTCCTGCTCTCAGTGGAATTGGCTTGGCTCTGCCCTGCCTGGAGCTCCATGATTTTAATTCTGGAACTGGCTGTAGGCACTCTGAGTCTTCATCTCCTCTTTGGAGTCTGAGTAGCAGGCAGGGATTTAGGCACAGAGCACTGGCATCCTGAACCATGATCTTCAGTCAAGACTCCCATGCTCTAGGGTTTGTAAAGCACCTCAACTTCAAGGCAGACTTTTGGGGGACTCTGTGCCCCAGGAAGAGAAGCACCACAATATTGGCATCCACTAGACTAGCTTAAACTTCATTTGTTTGTGTTCAGGGTGTGTGTGTGCGTGTGTGTTTCTCACCACCTCTGGATTCTCCTCTTCCTCCCAAGGCAAGCCCTTGCCTTCACTCACTCGGTGTGGCCTCCTGCCCACACCAATCCCAGGGCCCTGTGACTGACTTGAAGAGAGGGTCATTGCTTGTGTCTTTTGTTCCCATCAGAAGCCACCCTTGCGTGTGTTTGTGGGTCCCCTTTAGTGGTCTAACTTCTTGAAACTGTGGTTTTCTTTCAGCTCATTAAGGTGGCTTTGGAGAAAAGCCTGGCGACCATGGAGACCCAGAACACATGTCTTCAGCCCCCTTCCCCAACAGGAGGGGACAATAACAGGTGTCTTCAGGAAGAAATGCTCCACCTGAGGGCTGAAGTCCACCAGCACTTGGAGGAGAGGAGGAAAGCTGAGGCGGAACTCAAGGAGCTGAAGGCTCAGATCGAAGAAGCAGGATTCTCCTCTGTGTCCCACATCAGGTATGTCCCAACGTTTCCCCCAGACGATGGATGAGCTACCTCAGGCAAGAACTTGCTACATCCCAGGCATGCCACAGGCTTCATGCCTTAATGCTTTTCTATACTCTTTAAAGCAAGGTAAGTGTTAGATAGCGATGACCACTTTTGTTAGGCAGATGATCTAGTCTTAATTTGATATAATAATGCTCTACTATTACTGCCCAGATGCATGGGAATTTGCTCCGCCCATGACCTTGGGCTACCTAGCCTGATTGTGACAGGCAGTGCTTCTTGCCTGCCCATGTGACTTCTTAAAGAGAAGGGGGAGTGGGTTGCAAGCTCTTTCTTGGATGTGGAAGGTTTCCTGGTGCACAATCTGGAGCTTTCCCCATTTTTTCCCTGGGAGACGAAGAAGCAACGACATCACTTCATTTTGCATCAGTGAGTCTGTTTTCCCCATAGAACCCCTTTATAAATTTATATATACCATTGAGGCTCTCGTTATGCATGTGTATGGACAGAATCTTCCTTAGTTGTATGGGTGCAGCCTTCTGGATCAAGTCCCATAATCACCTACCCAGGCAGCTTCACTGCTGTACAGAGAGAGCTGGGAGAGCCTTTGAGGAAGAGGATTTACAGCCCCACTGATCTCCATTCAACTCCCTCTCAGAAGCATACACAGTTGAATCATGGAATTGCAACTTTAATAACCTTTTCTGTTTCACTAAAATTATAAAAAAAAAAAGTGGCAAGTACTGATCCATTGACTACTTTGGCTGTAAGGGGATTTTTGAAAGAGAAAAAAAGCTGAAAAAGACATGATACTGTAGAGTTTCAGTGAGACGTCCTGTCTCAATTGATAAGATGGATATCAATAGAGGAGGACACCAGAAGTCAACCTCCACCTCCACATGGGTACACACACATGCACACATATGTATGCGTGTGCACACACACATATGCACACAATTATTAGTAAGCCTTGTTATTTTATTCTAGATGTCAGTATCACTCACCTCCGGGAGCCACATTCATCGTGGCATACTGTTACAGTAGCTGTGCGGGTGCAGGAATGCCAGTTGAGGACCTGTTCACTCCCTGCATATCCATGTCACTTAAACATGCCTGGTGTTACCCACTGAATAGGATACTGGACCCGGCCTGTTGTCTTTGTTTCACGGTTAAGGAAATTAATGTGTACAAAATTGCAAGTAACCTGCTCAAGATTTCATAATGCCAAGGCTAGACCCTTTCCTCCTGGTTTTTGTTACTTCCTCCTGATTTTGTTAGAGCATTCTCCTGATGCTCTAACTGAGCTAGCCAGCCAGCTGCACCCCCTCCTGATTGGTTAACACCAAAGCCTTTAATCTATAGTCTGTGTTTTCTTTTTTTTTTTCTTTCTTTTTTTTTTTTTTTTGGTTTTTCGAGACAGGGTTTCTCAGTGTAGCTTTGTGCCTTTCCTGGAACTCGCTTTGGAGACCAGGCTGGCCTCGAACTCACAGAGATCCACCTGCCTCTGCCTCCCGAATGCTGGGATTAAAGGCATGCGCCACCACCACCCAGCTAGTCTGTGTTTTCTAAAATAACAACAACAATAAACAAACAAACAAACAAACACAACAAACGAAGATTCTGGGACAATGACTCCATAGACAACGTGCTTGTCACATAAGCACTGGGGCTTGAGTTTGATCCCAGGCAACCCCATGTTCCCATAAATCCCAGCACTAGAGGAAAATGGGGAAGGATCCTTGGGACTTGATGGGCAGCCAGCCCAGCCAATAGGTTAGCTCCAGTGTTTGGTTCAGCGAGATGCCCCATCTCAAAAGAGAAGGTGGAGAGCAGTCAAAGAAGATACCAGATGTCAACCTCCAGTCTCCATATGGGTACACACACACACACACACACACACACACACACACACACACACTTATTATTAAGTCTTGTCATCATTCTAGGTATCAGTTCTTTTATGTTGAATTGTCATGATAATTCTTCCCTTACATTTTACCTACGTTAAAATGTAAGTTTATTCAGGCATTCGTATGTGAATTTACTTGTGATGTCGTGGAGCAGAGTGTCTCCTTCTATGTACACCATGTATATATAACCTTGTAGGTTATTTTCACAACCTGAAAATCTGTGCTGCTCGGCCCTCCACCCAATCTTAAACACTGATGTGAAAAGAGAATACACCTAATGCTCAGTCCCTTGTTAAGCTTTACTCTCGTTAGTTTATAGTGTAAAAACATCAGGCCTTACCCCAACACAGAAGGATGTAAAACTAACTCAGTATTCTCTTCTATACACCTTCCTGTTTTCTCCTTCCTCCATGCTAATTTTGGCACAGAACTATACCTTTTTCTCCTTTGAAAATCTCTCTGAGTTCGATGTTCCAAAGTATTTTCTCCCATGAATCCACACCTAAAAATTTCTGCTTGAAACTCCAAAACTTTAGGATTCTGAGGAACCTCGTCTAGGTGCACACCCAGTACTGATTTTTGCATGTGTGTGTTCTAGCTCAGTGTTCTCAGTTTAGTCAATTTTATTACTTCAACAAATCGAGATGTTTTATGTGTCAGGCATGTGTGGTGGTCCCAGAAATACAGGATGAATAGGGCAAACACAGCATCTGCTCTCTGCAAGGTTACGTCCTATTTTGTGGACCAGGAATATGGCAAATAATTAAATAACTACATTTTTATTACAGCTCTGATCAGTATTATTTATTTTTCATATTCCTGAGCCCCAGTTTATCACTCAGTGATTTAAAACCAGAGATAAGTAATAAAATGATAAAATCCACAATAATAAATTTGTCTTGGGTAGGCTCCATCTTTAAAAAAAAAAACATAATATTGTAATTTTGCTTGTATATTCCAGAGGTCATGAATATTCAGCATGTGAAACTATGTGGCTAAGTAAAGAAAAATAGACTGGGGGTCTATTTCATGATTGTTTAATAATGCTGCCATCCAATGGCTAGGGAAGCATGTGTTGTGAGGCCATTCTTCCCTGCTCCCTCACTGGGTCTTCCAGTGCATGAATGAGGCATGTCACAGGTCTCTGGGATTCAGCTCTGTACTTGAATGGCTCTGAGTCTGTCACGCACTAAGATGTGGGTGAAAAGGTCTTTGAAGAGCTGTAGGCCCGGCTAAACCCGGCTCCGTGTTCTATGCTCTTGGCAGGAACACCATGCTGAGCCTTTGCCTTGAGAATGCAGAGCTGAAAGAGCGGATGGGAGAAGCGATGTCTGACGGATGGGAGGCCGAGGAGGACAAGGAGAAGGGCGAGCTGATGGTGGAGACTGCGGAGGCCAAAGGGGGTCTGGATGAGAGCAGCCTCCAGGCTGAGTTCAGGAAAGTCCAGGGGAAACTGAAGAGTGCCTACAACATCATCAACCTCCTCAAGGAACAGCTGGTCCTGAGCAGCTCGGAAGGGAACGGTAAAGTCAGGCCGGAGCTCCTTGTGCGCCTCGCCAGGGAGGTGGACAGAATGAACATGGGCCTGCCTTCCCCTGGGAAGCAGCAACACCAAGACAAGGAGAACGTGACCACAAGGCCTGGCCCCAGACCCCAGAGCCTCAGTCTTGGGGCAGCCCTCCCAGCGGATACCCACCACGTAAGTGAGGGCAGGGGTGAGGTGAGAAACTCAGGGAAGGGCCGGGGATTTCAGTTTTTACATTACACTGTTCTGCCCTGTGGGTCAGGAAGCACTCCTCAGTGCCTTGATGTTAGCAGCACGGCTCTGTAATCGGAGGCATTTGAAAGGGTTCCACACCATTGAAAGAGTGTTTCTGAGCATTTCATTCCAAGTGCGCTGGCGGTGGGTTATGAACTGCTGTCTGCCCTCCAGGTACTCAGCGTGTGGGGGAGAACGTTCAGACGCAGTGACTTTTCACTGGCTGTAACTGCCAGACTGTTGTGATGCTCTGGGCCTTGACAGGGCCCAGACAAATTGGGGTGCCATGCCATCTTCTTACCACTGCTGCTTCCTCGGAGGTTCCAGAGTGGTCTGTGTCATGGCCTCATGGGAGGTCACTGATACCCTCCTGTGGGAAGGAACTTGGCCTTAGATTCGGTGAAATGGAGAGTTCAAAGGCTTTCTGAGAAGGGCCTGTGGGGCAGGAATGCAGAGAAGGTGGAGTGGAGATTTCCACCTCTTCCTTTTAAGCAACTGAGTAAATGTTTGCTACAGGCTGATCTAGAGACTTGACTGGCGCTGTGCTACCATGCGCTCAGAGAGAAAGAGAAAGAGAACATTGTCCCAGCTCTCCAGGAGCTCTGTCTGGAACAGCTGGGGCAAACACATAATGCACACAGTCCCCGGCGGGCGTTCAGACAGAGAGGTGGCTCTCACCACATAGAGGGTGACCTTAGAGTGTCCTGATCATTGTGTTGGGTCCTTTCACAGCTGGAGAACAAGTCCCAGGCCCGAGACTCCGGACACCAGTCAGAGTTTAGCCTACCTGGGCCCACCAAACACCTGCGTTCCCAGCTGGCTCAGTGCAGACAGCGATATCAAGATCTCCAGGAGAAGCTACTCATCTCGGAAGCTACTGTGTTTGCCCAGGCGAACCAGCTGGAGAAGTACAGGGTCATATTCAGTGAGTGTCACCAGCTCGTGGTCGTCAAGGTGTACCCCCCCCCCCCCCCCCGTGAAGTCACCTGTTTCTCAGCTTCTATCTTTCTACCCCAACCTGTGAACACTTCAGCCATGACTCCAGTCTTAGAACCGTGTGTGACTATTTTACTCCAACCTGTAGGTGGATGTAAAGAATAAAAGAAGAAGATAAGGCTTTAAAGTTACAGTGTAGGGGCTGGATAGAGCTCAGTGCTTAGGAGAACTTGCTGCTCTCGCCGGGGCATCCAACACCCTCTTCTGGCCTCCCGGGGCACCAGGCATGCCCATGGTGCGCAGATGTACACACAGGAAAAGCATTCGTTACATGGAAAATAAAAATAAACACATCTTTAAAGCCAGGGTGACCATAACGGACTGAAACAGACTACCATCTGGGCTCGCTGATTTCCAGGGCTGTCAGTAAGCTGACTTGGCTCTCTACAGGATGGGTTTTTCCTCCTTTGCACTTTAACAGAGTCTTCAAAATCCTGTCATCACTGTTGCTCTAGAGTCAGCCCTAGCCAAGGGAGCTTGCTGCATTGACAGGATGCTCTTTATTCACATAGGTAGGGCACAGGAACCTAAAATTGAATTTTGGCTAGTTTGATAAAGAGTAACCATGGGTAGGTAACTGCTACCTTATTGGACAGGGCAGGGATAGATGTCTCAAGACTCTTAAGCACTTCAGCCACATTGGAACCAAGACCTTGTAGATACAGGGCCTAATGATTTCACTGGAGCTTCCTAACATGGTAGTACGCAACTCTTGACTTTCCCATGTCTAGTCTCAACTAAGCCTCAGTTTTCAGAAGAGAGCCTCTCCATGGCAACCATGGGCTCACCCGGGTGTGTGTGTGGGTACCTACTACCTGTGGCAAGCTTTATCTTCTCCCATTGGAGTTCAAGAAAGCCTCTCTGCTAGCCTGGCTCTGACTGCTTGGCCTTAAAGGCCGGGGGTATGTGCCACTGAGGTTGGGGTAACACGAGGAAGGTCCGGATGCTCTGTAACCGCCACTGTCTCTTCCTGAACACAGGTGAATCCCTGGTGAAACAGGACAGCAAGCAAATCCAGGTGGACCTTCAAGACCTGGGCTATGAGACTTGTGGCCGGAGTGAGAATGAAGCTGAACGTGAGGAGACCACCAGCCCCGGTAAGTACACAGTGTGTGTGGGCCCCTTCTTCCCTGAGTCCTGTGCCCCATTTGGATGCCTTAGGCCACTCCCACTCGAGATGAGTAGTGGGTCAGGAGGAGAATGAAGGAGACCTAGGACCAGCAAAGGACAGGAACTTTGGAGAACTCTTCAAAATGAGGCAACCAGTTTGAACTTCTATAGCTTCCAGCACACTGCTAATAAAAAAAATAATTCAATATAACTTCTATTATAGAAAAAAATATCTAGTCCTTTTTATTATGGAAGAGAGCTGTGAGCTTTAATGGATACCTAAACTGTAAGTTTAGAATAAAATCTTTTCTTTTGTGTTCTCAAAGGACTATTGGGAACCACAGGATCCCTACAGATTGGAAGCTGAGGCAGTGTAGTGGGGAAGTGAGGGGCAGGGATCCAAAGACCAGAGTGCTTGGTTCAAACCCTCTTTTTCTCTATGCCTCCGTTTCCTGACCTGCTAAAATGGCAACAAACCAACTCTCCAACTCACCGGGTACTCACATCAATGAAATGGATAAGTTCTAGTAAAACACTCTGACCCACATGTTACTAGTAAAATGGTGACTCTTCCTGTCATCCTGGTGCCACCGCCCTGACCTGGCTTAATAGACTGACTGGAAGGTCTTGTTTCCCTTAGGCCTGTTTTTGTATGCTGTTGCAACCCAGGAGTTTTAAGTCATAGCACTTTTAGGAAACTGCAGAAGCCATTTGTTCTTGAGTCCTTGTGGTCATTTGAAAGCTATGAAGCTTTGTTAATGTCTCACTGAAGAGGCCCTGACTCACTCGTGTGTTAAGGACACGGGGCACCAGAGGGTTTGAACTCTGGGTCTGCTGTGTGCCCTGCACGGTCTGTGACTAGCTAGCTAGCTTACCACCTTCGGACTCCACCTGGAGAGCCTGTTGGATTCTCCAGGCAACAAGATGAAAGTGACTGTATCTTGCCCACAAGCCTGTTTAGGAAGAAATGCTAGATTCGAGTGCCCAGCATACAGCCAGACTTAAAGAGAGCATTGCTCCGGGTCTTACCCCAGCACTTTGATCACGTGACCAGCCTGCTCCCCTCAATCGAGTGGCCACAGCAGCACCCCCAGCTTCTCTTCAGGAAGATGTCTCTGTTTCTTTCAGAGTGTGAGGAGCACAACAGCCTGGGGCCCATGGTGTTCATGGAGGGGCTGTGCTCTGAGCAGGGGTACCTGGACCCCGTCCTGGTCAGCCCACCTGCAAAGAAGAAGCCTTTGGAGAACAAACCCGGGAGGCAGGACGAGTTCCAGATGCACGGAAATCCAGACGACAGCTCTGTCCTGAGGAAGGACATCAGAGATCTGAAAGCCCAGCTACAGAATGCCAACAAGGTCATTCAGAACCTCCGAAGCCGGGTCCGGTCCCTCTCTGCTACAAGTGATTACTCATCCAGTCTGGAGAGACCCCGGAAGCTGAGAACCATCGCAACCCTGGAGGGGTCTTCACCTCACAGTGTCACTGATGAAGATGAAGGGTGGCTATCGGACGGCACTGGGGCTTTTTACCCCCCAGGGCTACAGGCCAAAAAGGATCTGGAGAGTCTCATCCAGAGGGTATCCCAGCTAGAGGCCCAGCTCCCCAAAACTGGACTGGAGGGGAAGCTGGCCGAGGAGCTGAGGTCTGCCTCTTGGCCTGGGTAAGCGGGGGACTGTTTTGGGGGAGGGGGGGCCACTTGATTGATGCCTAAGTCAGTGCTTAGAACAGCGGCCCTGGCAGTTGTAAGGGAGAATGTATCCAGGTCATCAGAAGGACAGTTATTTAAATATTGGCTGAGCTGAGGGAAAACAAGGGATACCAGCATCCCATCGGATGGTGGCAGCAGATCTCCGAGATGCCCTGTTACAGATGTTAAAAACATGTCAGTTTAAGTGGTACAGGGTAGTGATGGAACTCGTCCCAGATGCCTGATGGGAAATCCTAGCTCTGCAACTCCCGAGCTGTGCAAACTAATCTTTCCCTATCTAGTTGCTTACCTACGAAGTGAAGATAAGAGAGGACCCAACTCAAGGACAGTTACTGGGCTTAGCTGAATTCTTACATGTGCTTCTAGTATCTGGAATATAGTACTCTCAATGCTGTTTTCAGTTATCTCGATTACCAATACTTTATGCTAAAAAATACTGAATGGACATATATGTCAACCTCTGTACCGATTCTACCGCTAAGTAATGAACCACTCTAAGACATGATGACTTTGCCATCTCTCATGGTTCTCTGGGCTGACTCGATTCGGTTGGATCTCCCACGTGGCCGCCGTCAGATGGAAGCTATGGCCAGAGTGATCTGAAAGGTCCTTCTGAGGTGGGCATGGAGTCTTTATCCATGCCTAGGATCCTGGTTCCTCCCTTTCTCCATGTGGCTTTGTCTTCAAGGATGTCTCCTTGATTCTGGTTTCTCATGGTGTCATAGTCCTTGGCAATGTTGCTTCTGTGTGAAAGCTAGTATCTAGGACAGGAGGTAGATCTTGCCAGGCAGCTAAAGAACTACTCCTTGGCTTGGCACAGTGATGCCTCCATTGTGTTGCCTGGGTTAGCATGGTCACAGCATCTTCCAGACTTAACTGTATAGAGAATAAACCTCCTCACTGACGGAGGACTGGCAAAGCCATGTTGGAGGAAAGCACGGGACGTGGGAGACTGTACTTACTGTCTTTGCAAAACGCCATCTGCCGCAGTATCAGAGCACAGAAGAAATCCACGCAGATGATGGTGTTTGAAATAGAAGATGAGAAAGTCCTAGACAGACTTAGGAGTAAAAAATTATAAATATTTATAGGATATCTATTGTGTGTCCACACTGTACTGGACTGTGTGAGATGTAAAATGTGGGATTTTCTTTCTTTCTTTTTTTTTTTTTTTTGGTTTTTCGAGACAGGGTTTCTCTGTGTAGCTTTGCACCTTTCCTGGAGCTCACTTGGTAGCCCAGGCTGGCCTCAAACTCAGAGATCTGCCTGCCTCTGCCTCCCGAGTGCTGGGATTAAAAGCGTGCACCACCACTGCCCGGCTTGGATTTTCTTTACTCTCATAGATCTTATGGTTTAGTTTTGAATATGAGACTAACATTCTAGAAGAGTTAAGAACAATAGCTTCCTAAACGTTTTGGTACAGTAGTTTCTTGGTGTGGAATTTACTTTTCAACACTTTCCGTGGCTAGTACAGTGCCCAAGTCAGGGAGTGCCTTAGGTGTGGTCTCACAGAGGAAGCCCCTATAACTTACACTCACTCTTTTTTTCAATCTTCTTCTCCCCTCTCTTCCCTGCACTAGAAAATACGATTCCTTGATTCAGGATCAGGCCCGCGAACTATCATATCTGCGTCAAAAAATCCGAGAAGGGAGAGGTATTTGCTATCTTCTCACCCAACATGCAAAAGACACAGTGAAGTCTTTTGAGGACCTCCTAAGGAGCAATGACATCGACTACTACCTGGGCCAGAGCTTCCGGGAGCAGCTAGCCCAAGGGGGTCAGCTGACGGAGAGACTCACCAGCAAACTGAGCACCAGTGAGTTGGCCCCCGGCACAGTCCTAGGCTCAGGTGGCCGCCATTCCTCCACAGCGGCACTCGACCCCAGAGTCCAGGTTCCTGAATCAGGACTCCTTTGAGTGGCACCAAGCGTGGCTGTCACCTCTGTAGAGCTAGGCATAGTGGCACACTTCTATAATCCCAGAACTGAAGAGGTCAAGGTGTACAATTAGGAATTTGGATCAACCTACAGGAAAAGGGACTTGTCATCTCAGATACAAAAGAAGGTTGAGAGGAAAGAGACGGTGGTCACGTGGGTGTGTATGTAGAAGCCAGGCTGCCACGGGATGTGGAGGCTGGAGTATGGCAGAGAATAGACGGGGAAGCAGCTTGTGGCCAGTGATATAAAATATGTTTCAGTTTTCAGCCCCAGTTTGGACATGTGAAGTCATGATTGTGAGCACCAGGTCAGGGGGGGTGACTTCCCCGGTGAGCTCAGGTGAGCTGCCTGCTCACCTCTCTAAAGAAGGGTTATCATAGGTGTTCTCTCACAAGTGGAATCGGGAGGCAACTGTAAGACATTAGCAACAGCGAGCATGGAAGCAGGAAGTCAGTTACCAGGGAACAGACGCGGGCCCAGCAGCAGAGGTGAGGGTGAGTGTGAGCCACAGAGGACTTCATGATCCAAGTATCTTGTGCACATCTGCAGAAGTCTCATCGTGGAATCCATCATTTTGTTCTGTTAATTTATGCTGATTAAAAAGATATCGCCTGTGGCTGGGGCAGTAGCTCCGTCAGTGAGTGTTTGCCTTACAAGCAAGAAGACCCGAGTTCAGTCCCCAGACTCGACTCTTCCTAAGAAAGCCTGTGCATGGTAACTTGCACTTGCAGTCACAGCCCCGAGGAGCCAGAGACAGACGGGGCTCCTGGGCTTGCTGGCTAGACAGCCTGGCTTAGCTGGTGAGTCCGATTTCAGTGAGAGACTGTCGCAAAAAAGAAGGAAGAAAATGGTGGGTGGCTACCCACAGTTGCCCACTGGCCTCCCCAGGCATACACACACACACACACACACACACACACACACACACAGAGAGAGAGAGAGAGAGAGAGAGAGAGAGAGAGAGAGAGACAGACAGACAGACAGACAGACAGACAGACAGACAGACAGACAGAACTTGAGCACTCAAAATAGTTCTCCTGAACCGATGTGTGGCATAATCACTGTTCTGTGTCCTCGTGGAACCCGTGCTTTCTAATGTGTGATGTGGAACCTGTTTAACTTCTGTAACTTTCTAAATTTTATTTTCAGAGGATCATAAAAGTGAGAAAGAAGAAGCTGGGCTTGAGCCGCTGGCCCTCAGGTAATTCAGAAGACAGTCTGGTAAAGGGACCCAGACAGGGTAGCCCCAAGTTCACAGACCAGGAAGGGAAGCTGAAGGAGATTAATTCATTTGTTCATTGAACACTGACTGGTTTTTCCAAATTCTTTTCTTTTGTTATAATTTCATGGCCGTAGTAATGCTCTAGACGTGGTAAGCTAGAAGCAGCCTGACTCATGAACGAACCATGTGTGTCCCAAGAGTCTTAGCTTCCTGCGAGGTTGGCCTGCCCCGGGGCTTTATGGACAGCTAGCTCAGTAGTCACTTTATTTTCTTGGAGAATCAATCCTATGACAGTATGTAGAGAAAGAGGCAGAGACGGTGCAGAGACACTGGAAGACGACATGTTCAGTCTGGAACACTCACGAAGACACTGGCTCAGGGTCACTTGTGGCCACTGCTTTGAGCCCGGGGTCACGTGTGGCCACTGCTTTGAGCTCATGGTCCTGTGTGGCCACTACTTTGAGCTCCGGGTCACTTGTGGCCACTGCTTTGAGCTCAGGGACACTTGTGGCCACTGCTTTGAGCTCAGGGTCATGTGTGGCCACTGCTTTGAACTCAGGGACACTTGTGGCTACTGCTTTGAGCTCAGGGTCACTTGTGGCCACTGCTTTGAACTCAGAGACACTTGTGGCCACTGCTTTGAGCCCAGGGTCACTTGTAGCCACTGCTTTGAGCTCAGGGACACTTGTGGCCACTGCTTTGAACTCAGGGACACTTGTGGCCACTGCTTTGAGCCCAGGGACATTTGTGGCCATTGCTTTGAGCCCAGGGTCACTTGTGGCCACTGCTTTGAGCCCAGGGTCACGTGTGGCCACTGCTTTGACCCCTTTATGTAGTGCTTGTGCCTGAGATCCTGCGAGTGCTTCTCAGAATATCAGTGGTGAAGGACACGGTGTTTGTGATTCATTTTGGTTTCCTCATTTATCACAGCCACATAAAGGGCCTGCACTTGAGCTAACTAGATGTCTCCACTTACCCTAGCTTTGGGTGTTAGGGCGTTTGTTCCACATTTTTTAAGGCTTCCTTTTAGTTTTTTATACTTGTTGGAGATGCTCATAGTCCTCAGACTGCCGCTGTTTTAGGGATCACCCGTTAGGCAGCCGTGCCTTAAAGGACTGGCTGTGCCTCTGCCGGTGCCAGCCTGTGGCCTGGGCACTGTGTGGCTGCTGTGGTCTACCCATTGACATCCCACACGCCCAGTCGGAGATGTGTCATTCTCGGATTCTGTACAGAATGGCGCCCTTGGCTTACGTGGGTCTCCCTGCGGGCATTAGGGAAGGCCAGCTGTGCTAGGTGACCTTGGACTCACCCGTGGCCTGCTCCTCTCCCCACCAGGCTCAGCAGGGAGCTCCAGGAGAAGGACAAAGTGATCGAAGTCCTGCAGGCCAAGCTGGATAGCCGGTCTCTCTCGCCCCCCAGCAGCCATGCCCTGTCTGACTCCCACCGCTCGGCCAGCAGCACGTCCTTCCTGTCTGATGAGATAGAAGCTTGCTCTGACATGGACGTAGCCAGCGAGTACACAGCCTATGAAGAGAAGAAGTCTTCACCTGGCCACTCAGGTAGCCTCCACTGTCGGAGTGGCACCTCCTCCATCTAGACTGAGAAGAGACCCTGGGATCCAGGCCTTATAGTCCACTTTGGTGCATGGAACATGGCTCTGGGACCAAGTCCCAAGCACAGGCCCCCATGGGTTAGATCCCGGCTTTATTGCTGACTTTCTAAGTAATTCTGTCTCTCTTGAGTTCCGTCATCATGCACATGCTGACATGTAATCCCAAGTGAGGAGGTGGTGGCCAACCTTTACTGCCCACTGAGTCTGCCTGATAGACCTCCGTCCTTAAATGCCCCATGTCCTTACAGTTTCTGCACAGTGGCCCCCGAGTCGTCGCGGGCTTCCAAAGATCCCGCCACGTGTGCTACTTCAGGATTTCCAGGTTCTGAACTCCCTTTGTCACCCCAAAGGTGGTTCCCTCACTGAAGGAGCTATCTAAGAGTAAGAAAGGGGATACTGCAAAGGGTCCTTGTCCCCAGGGCATTTCAAGACAGCCAGCCTCCGGCCCTGGTACTCCTGGAGAATATAAGGCCCGGGTCCCAGTTCTCTGGAGAACACCAAACATTTTCTTTCATTCGTGGGTTTTGTAGAGTCCATCCATCATTTGAGTCATTGTACTGTGTTGTCTTCTAAACCATCAGCCACCAGTGCATCTCAGGGGCTGAAGGTCGAGTCCAGCAACAGCCCCATCAGCTTGCCAACTCCCCAGAACCCCCTCAAGGAGGCCAGCCAGGCCTGTTCAGGTATGCCACAGCCCGTGGGGCGGTAGCTTCCTCTCTCTCTCTCTCAGCTGCCTGCTCGGTTTTCCTTCAGGGATAAGGGTGGAAACTGTTAGAAGCCTAAATCTATTATATCCTAGACCAATCAGGCCGTTCTCATTCACCATCTGTGTCTGATTTTTAGAAATGAGAAAACAAGAAGTCTGCAATAAGCTTTGATCTATGAACCAGTTTTGACCAAGAATTGACAAATCCTTTTAAATAAGCATCTCCATTTCTTTCTCTAACCCACCCCGGGGAACAGAGGCAAACGTGTTTGTAGGATTATAATAGCTAAAGAACAGGAAGAAACTCTCATCCATCGATCCCATTTATGCTACCTACTTAAGTGGTGCAAATGCCTTTGTCCATAGGTGACGCAGCTGACGTCACAGCTCAATGACGTTTCTTTTACATTACTGTCGGTGGATTTATGTATGGGTCCATAGTCCAGGATGTGTACCATGTATATATGGGGCGCATTCATCTTCGTGTCTTAGTACGGGTGTCAGTGTTCACTGCTCACTGAGAGCTCTGCTTCAGAGACTATAGAGAAAGGCCCACCCCCCACTTCCTGCCTTCCTCTATGGCTGGCTACCTTCAGGTCATATGTGCTCAGGTCTGGGTCCCCAAAAGCACAGTCCTATTCTGTGCTACCCTCACCCCTCCCACAGGCAGTTCAACCACAGTCTGGAGGAGGAGGGGTATGTATCTTTTCTCTATCTGAGCCCGGACTCTGTGGGTCTGGCTCCGAGTGAGCAGCAAGTGAACCAAGAAATCGTGAAGGATGGGCTACTCACCCCGAGCATAGATAACCTGCCTAAAGGCTTTCAGCTCAAACAGAGCCTACGGTCAGGGGTTCTAACATCACAATGCCTTCCTAAAAGATGGCCAGGCTGTGTCTCTAGGCAGTTTGGGTGATTTCAGTATGGCTCTGACGCAGTACCAGCACCAGGGGATCAATGATGTATTGTAGATGTCGTCATGTCTTCTACATAAGGCCTCTTCCTCAGGATAGTATTGATTTCTGCCCTGATCCCCACTGGAAAAAAGAAACAAAACATCCAATTTTCATAGTGTTTCTCAAGATTTGGCTGCACATGGACTTCATGGGTCACTAGGGGGAAAATATTTTTTTTTTAATTAAACTGCCGGGTCCTACTCAAAGAGTTTATCATTCTACTACTATGCGCCGAGGCAGCCTGTGTGTACAGAGTTGGTGGTGCACCCTTCAACCCAGCACGTGAGGCTAGTCTGTCCTGCGTAGTCAGAGCCTGTCAACGGAGGTGGGAGGAAAGAGAAGGAGACAGAGGAGGGGTGGAACCTTCCGAGAAGAAGGGGCTGGGAAAGGAAGGAGGAAAAACAAGACAGCGCCCTCCTGGGAAAATACGGTCAAAGTATAACACATACACATACAGAAATGGCACAATGAAGTCCATTCTCCCGTACAATTAATATAAGCTAATACAAATGCTAAATAGTTGTCTCAGACAGGCTTGGAAGCCACTGTCTCAGCCACACCACCATGGCTGTTGCTCCTCTTGTGAATGAACACTCCGCTTTGGATTTCTGAAGTTTGTTCCCACCACAGTCCCGCCCACACTACACCTACCAGGAATACCTGGTCTAGCCTGCCCTCCTCAGAAGGATCATAACACAGTCACAAAAGGAGTTCTGGGTGAGCAAATAGTCTCTTCTCAGAGAGAAGGGCTGGTACCAGCATCCCAGGGCCTGTGAGGAAGTAAGCATAGCCATCCTGATGTACAGTAGGCGTGAGTCACGCCATCTTGCCTCCATGTCGAGCAGAGGATATACATGCAGGTGAGCCCGGCAAAGGGATAAGGAGGAGACACCTGCCAGGCTGCTTCTTAGGATTAACACTTGGCCTTGCTGGCTTAGCCTGGACCACAGTAAGTGCTGGCCACATGACAGGCCCACATCTGATCAGGGGATGATCTGCCTTCTCTGTTTTTTTTTTTTTTCTCTTGCTTTCTCTCTAATGGTGTCTCCTTTCTCCCTAACTCTTTACTTCTAGGCTTTCACTTTAACTCCTCACCCAAGCCGGCTAGCCTTGCCCAGGCACCAATGCCCTCAACTCCACCCAGCTTCATGCCTTTCGGCCCCTCTGGCCCTCCCCTCCTCGGTTGCTGTGAGACACCAGCGGTGTCCTTGGCTGAGGCTCAGCAGGAGCTGCAGATGCTGCAGAAGCAGCTGGGAGAAAGTGAGCCCCGTTGTCCTGGTGTGCTTATTAGTGGCGGCCACCACGCTGTTGCTCTGCATGGCTTCGGCTTGATGGGGGTGAAGGGAAAACTAGGCATGTGTCACAGGGGGCAGATGGAGGGAAAGCTTGCTTGCTTCTTGTCTGAAATGCGTCTGCTGTGGTCCCTGGGGTGTGTGCCATCAGCTACGGGAGGGACTCAGAGACTTTCAGTCCGGCGCTCGCCGACTGCTAACACATTAACCACCCAGTATGTTAATGCGCATCCCTGGCAGTCTGGGAAATGCTGAGTGGCAGGCGGGATAAAGAAGTTATGCTTTGCCCCTGCAGGGTGACATAACCGTTAAAAAATATGGCCACATGCACCGACTGCTCTGTGGGGTCGTTACATCTCTTGCTGCAGACTGCTCTTAATGAAGTCATCAGCTTGAGATACAAAGGGTGATGTCAACATTCAGAAGCAGAGCGGAGTGGAGCCCCTTTTCTTATTGTTCAAGGTCCATCCCTAAGCAGGAAACCAGACATGTAGATGGGTAGACCGGCCATGACACAGGCCATGACAAACAACTGTTGTGAATTCTGTCCTTTGACCCCATAGGTAGTTCATCGTGTGTGCTTGCACGGTTCATAGAAAAGGATCTGCTGTGTGTGTGTGCTCTGGATGCCTCATTGTAAGGTTTTATGCATGTAATCACTTTAGGTGTAAAAAGAATTACTTTGTAGTAATGACTTTTAAAGACAACTGGAAAGGGTTTGAGAATTTCACTGAAGTCCCATTCTCTGCCTGTAACAGAGCTTGAGTGAACCAGAGATTAACAGCAAGATTCTCCACACCTAGAGTATTTACTGACCACAGATCACAGCCAAGAGTTCCCATCTGTAAAGCCCCTGAGGGCATTTGGATCAGCCTTTTTTTTTTTTTTTTTTTTTCACTCAACCCCCAAAATGGATAGTTTGTCTCATGTGCACACAGCTTGATTTTCAGGAGCCACTGGACCATGAATGACTTCAGGAGAGCTTGCCGATCCTATAGGCTGTGGAATCTAAGGGAACACATCTTCCATTATCAGCTCTCTCCTGGACATCAGTGTAGGGCCTGCCTAACATGACTGTGGTCTTGCCGGAGCCTCACAAGAGTCCTGTGTAGTCCATGGAGTTAGAGCAGACAGCTAAGACTGGAGATAACTGCCCAGTGGGAGAGAATGGGCTTGGCGCCTGTCTTCTGTTCCCTGAGTATGGTCCCCGACCCCTCTGTACCAGGGCACAGATGCCCTGCTGCTTGAGCTTGGTTGGACCCAGTGGCAATGCTCTGGTGCCTTTTTGCAGCTCTTCTCCTGAGAGACCAGCAGATGGGCTAGTGCTCATGACCGAGAGCTGTTCCCCCAGCAGTTCTGACACCGACAAACGGGCCGCATGTCAAAGTGGCATGACCTTCTTGGGCTTTCTTTTCCTTCTGTCCTTTTCCTTTATCTTTCCATGGTTGTCAGCAGGTTTTTAGGAAGGGAAAGAATAGGAGGAGAATTCTGTGTATAAAACTGTTTCGGGAGGGTGTGTGTGTGTGTGTGTGTGTGTGTGTGTGTGTGTGTGTGTGTGTGTGTGCTCATTAAGACAAAATCTATGGTAGCCCAGGTGTGTGTGTGTGTGTGTGTGTGTGTGTGTGTGTGTGCTCATTAAGACAAAATCTATGGTAGCCCAGGTGTGTGTGTGTGTGTGTGTGTGTGTGTGTTTACATTTCCTCAGGTGATTTTAGCATGTAGCCCAATTTGAGAACCAGTTATAACTGAGGATAAAAGTTGGGCAGTGGCCATTGTACTAATCCTTGCTCAGAGTCTGAAGGCCTTGGAGGGAATGATGGACTCATTCCTGTGTGCTTAGAGGGGGCTGCCTGTCTTTTTCGCCTGTGTTGGTAATCTTTGGAAGAAACGAGCCTTGCTGTGCTCCTCTTGGCACACACCCACCCTCCTGTTCTGGGCTTTGAAAAACAGAAGCGGAAAACAAAACTCTGCATAGGGACCCTCCTTTTGACATTCCCTAGGGAGGTCAGAAACAGGCTAAGGAGGACGTCACCTGGACTCTTGCCTCTGCTTACGGGACTCAAGGAGGGGCCTCTGCTTTCCTGGGGTCTCTGAAAGCATTATCCTAGCAAAGGAGAGGTCCCGCCCAC
Source organism: Peromyscus maniculatus bairdii (assembly GCF_049852395.1). Classification (NCBI taxonomy): domain Eukaryota; kingdom Metazoa; phylum Chordata; class Mammalia; order Rodentia; family Cricetidae; genus Peromyscus; species Peromyscus maniculatus. The sequence goes on along the minus strand of NC_134857.1, from coordinate 77,698,126 downwards.
CGTCCTTGAAACATGCTTGATGATTCTTTAAGGTTGGAAACATCTAACTGTAGTTTGTTAAATCTTGTGGAGGGATCCAGATCACAACTTTCCTCACAGGGGTTTCCCAACCCAAGCAAAGAGCTCTTCAATCTGGAAACAACTAACTGGATTTTATACCTCATCTCCTCTGCAAAGATTGACTGATGGTTAGCTTTGGGGGATGGCTATTACAGGCGAACGGATGTTCCCAATTGTGGGTGCGCCCAGTCAGATAGCTCATCATTCTTTGCCCCTAACTTTGGGATGATTCCTACATCCAGAGCTTTCCTGGATTCTATCATGAGGAATATACCAGTAGGGACGCAGAAGTGGCGCCCTGGGCTTTTCCTTTGTGTACACAGGCGTCTTTCAGATCCTTCATTATCCTTTGCCTCTTGGTGTCTCATACTAGGAAATGCAGAGGGTGGAAGTCAGGCTTGAGCTTTTGAGTCTTCATTTAACTGCTGTCCTGCGATGACTGGGGGACCGACACCCCCCCCTCCCCGTGTCCACCACTAGTCTCCCTTCTCAGTAGTCTCAGTGTCCTTACTGGTTCTTGGCTTCTGATCCCAGTGGTTTCTCACTGGTTTCTTTCTGTCCAGGTGTTAGCGTGGCTCCTCCTGCCTCCACAGCTACGCTGCTGAGCAGCCGTCCAGAAGCTAGCTCTTCCCACTACCTCAACCCCGCTCAGCCCTACTCTCCTACAAGGGGCATCATAGAGCTGGGCAGAATCCCGGAGCCTGGTTACCTGGGTAGCAGCGGCCAGTGGGACACGATGAGGCCTCAGAAAGGGAGCGTCTCTGGGGACCTGTCGTCGGGCTCCTCACTGTACCAGCTGAACGCCAAACCCACAGGTAATGCACAGAACTGACAGGATCACCCCTTAAATATGTCCTGTGCACAAAAACCCAGTCACACCAAGTGGAGGGGTGTAGCTAAGGAGGCCAACAGGATGTGATGGAGCTCAGTTCCAACAGTAAAAAACGGAATTTCCAGGAGACAGACCAAAGTGAAGGGGTCCGCTTGTAACCCAAGAGTGCTTCTTCTCCTGGGTTCTTCGATCCATGTAGGGGCCTCCTTATTCCTGGCTTGTTAAAAGTGAGGTAGGGAAGCATGCCCTGTAGCTTGAGGACGTGGTTTTTACCTTAGGCCTTCTCTTTAAGTGGGAATGGATGGATTTTGCTAAAAAACTGTCGAGTAACAATAAAGAGACTGGAAAAAGGCAGTAAGGTCTTCCCTGTCACCCCCCAAAACACACCCAAGGGTGGACACGCCTTGCCCAGAGGTAGTCGGGCTCAGTTAGAGCTGTCAGTTACTTTCTCAGTGATAGGCAGCTCCCTTTCACCGTGGGTGGGGGCCAGTGGGCTTTAGCAAAGGGCCGCCCTGTGCTCCCACACCTCCTTCAGTGAGGTTGCCCGTGTGGAAGGGCACAGTGGGCAGAGGGAAGGGGACCTTAGGGTCAGGCTGAGGGGGCACTGGCAGAGCTCACCCACCCTAGCAACCAGCGTTCTAGCTTCCGCCTTGTCCTGGGATGGCTGCAGGGGCTGACCTGTTGGAAGAGCATCTCAGTGAGATCCGGAACCTGCGCCAGCGCCTGGAGGAGTCCATATGTGTCAATGACCGGCTTCGGGAGCAGCTGCAGCAGAGGCTCACCTCCACCACCCGGGAAAGCGGTAGGCAAGGCAGAGGCTCACCTCCACCCCCACCCCCCCGGAAAGCGGTAGGCAAAGCAGAGGCTCACCTCCACCCCACCCCCCACCCCCCACCCCCCACCCCCCAGGAAAGCGGTAGGCAAAGCAGAGGCTCACCTCCACCCCTCCCCGTCCCCCCCCCCCCCGAAAGCGGTAGGCAAGGCCCCGCCTCTGTCCTGGATGATGGGAAATGTCCCAAGACAGAGCCTCCCAGTTTTCTAAGCACTGATACTCTTTATTTCATTTGACTGTCCCACAGTATCGTGGGAGGTATCTGAGCTCAGAGCCCAACTTTCCTCAGGCAAAGATCTGGCCTCTTGCCCTTAATCGGCTTATATGTAGCTGGCTGGTAAGCAGTAGAGCCAGGTCTATGAAGACCCACCCCACCCACTTCACTTAGGAGGCCATTAGTCCCCACCTCTGCCCTGCCCCGCCCCCCACGTCATTTGGAGGTCACCTTTCATGCATGCAGTTGCTGCCCCTACACAGCAACCTCAGCCAGTTAGGGAGAAAACGCCTCCTACGCAGTCACAGTGCCTGCATGTGCTAGGTGCCACTCAGCACCAGCCACTGTGCTCAGGTTAACCCCAGGCCTTGAGGGCCAGAGATTTCTGCTGGGTCAGGACAGCAGATCTTTGAGGGAATGGAAAAGCATCTTTCACATGGGACATATGTGTGTTTTCTGGGACAGGCTCCACCTCCCACTTCTACAGTCAGGGCCTGGAGTCCATGCCTCAGCTCTACAGTGAGAACAGAGCCCTGAGGGAAGAAAACCAAAGCCTGCAGGCTCAGCTCAGTCATGCTTCCAGAGGTGGGTTGTGCAAAAATCACAAACTACAGCTCTCCCTAGGTCTGTTTCTACCCTGGCCATGACAATCACCAATTGGAGAAGCAAAGAGAAGGCTGATGTAACAGCTACCCAGATTTACCAATCCAAGATTTACATTGCTAATCTACCTACAAAGGGCTAGTCCCTACGACAGTGGTTCTCAACCTGTGGGTCATGACCCCTCTGGGCATCAAACAATGTTTTCACGGGGGTCACCTAAGACCATCAGAAAGCACAGAGATTTGCATCACGATTCCTAACAGTCGCAAAATTACAGTTATGAAGTAACAACAAAAAATAATTGTATGGTTGAGGGGTCACCACAACATGAGGAATTGTATTAAAGGGTCACAGCACTAGGAAGGTTGAAAACCACTGGCCTAAGACATCTCAACCCTGGCCCTCAGGCTGCGATGTGAGGTTCTGGGACTGAATGGCTCTAGGAAGCCCGTTCCTTCTGAAAGCCCACCCACATCGATCCAGCTGGCTGTCTACCAAGCTGCCATGTCATTTGGGAATCTGCCCCCTTCCACCTGCTCACAGTGACTGGGATCCACAGCAGCAGGAAGCATGTGTCCGTATTCTCTCATGCATCTCCAGACAAGTACAGATGTGGGCAGCTGTCTGGGTCCTGTTTGCCAGTCCCCTGCCTCCTCACTACATCCCTCCCTCCCGCTGCTCTCTGGCCGTCCTCCTATGGTTCCATGTCCTCTAGAACTTTCCCAACCCTACTTAATGGTCACCTATGAGTGGGCATCATTTCCCATGTGGCCTGGGAGGCAAATTACCTTAGTTATTAATTGACTTGATTAAATCAATGTCTGACTAGTAACACATGATTTTTATTTACAAATATCTATTGAACAGCTATTAAAAGGCTAAGAACAGTATATGAAAGGATTAAGTCCAGAATGAAGGAATCCTTGTGGAGGCAAAAGGCAAGAAGAGATATTTCTAAGGTAGCTACTCCAGTACAAGAAGACTTGAGAGGCAAAGCCCCTGCTGGGGAAGATAACTAAGGCTGAAGGATGAGGGGGAGGCAGAGAGCCTACCAGTGCATGCTGGGAAGAGAACAGCCTCCCTGGTGAGAAACAGCCAGACACCCAAATGAGTACACTTGTATGCAAGGACTAGCCTCACATGAAGAGTCCCTGTAGACCATTTTTAAGGAGTTCTGATCAAAGAGATGTCACATGGCTAGAAAACACCAAAATGTCCCAATTTTCAAAATGATGATATATTCTAAAAACCATAAACAAGAAATCAGTGCTGGTCTTTGATAAGACTGAAGGTGGACAGCTGAGTGGCTGCCTGAGTGTCTAGAAAACACTGAGCTTTAGGAACATGCTGCTCTCCCTCAGGGCAAGAGCAGGTGTGCTTAAACAGAGGGTCAGACACCACAATGAAAGAGACCCACACCCCCCAGTATGGGGGGGCCCCCTAAGCCAGACTGCTCACCCACACAGGACCTTCCTTCCTTCCCCTGGCCTCACATGTGTTTGGGGGTTGACTCTCTACCGAGCTTTAGGCGGTGACATAGAGACCCCTGTGTCCCGCTCATCAGGACACTCCCAGGAAGTGGACCGCCTGCAGGAGGCTCTGCTCTCCTCTCGGTCCCAGCTTCAAGAGCTGGAGAAGGAGCTGGAGCGGCAGAAGGCTGAGAGGCAGCAGCTGCTGGGAGACCTGCAGGAGAAGCAGGAAGAGATCTTGCATTTCCGGGAGGAGAGGCTCTCCCTCCAGGAAAAGGACTCCAGGTAGGCGGGGCCTTGACAAGGCACGCCCCCACGTTCAGTGCAGACGTGATATTGGCAAAAAAAAACGGTAGTTTCCTCCTTTGGAAAACTCAGTCTCCCCTCAGCTGTTCCTGCCACCCTGCTGGCTTGGAGCCAAAGGAAGACTCCATATTGGGCACGAAGAATAGCTTTGGGTGCTACAAAGTAGAGATGAAGTCCTGTTGCAAAGGTGTCCGTCTGTCAGCGATGGGCAGGAGAGCATTCCCATGCTTCCCCTAACAGACATCACTTTCTCCATAACCTGCAAGTCGCTATGCCCGCAGTGTCTGCCTGTCAGCAAGGAGGGCACGGTAGGGCCCGCGAGGGGCCTGTGATGTTTGCCCTGCTGCCAGCAAAGGGAGCTAGTGCTCGGACTTCAGGCTGACTTACTTCACCTGGCCCAGACTCTGCTAAGTGAAAGTGATGGCCTGGCCAGCCCACCCCACGAGTTGACAGCTGGGGCTAAGAGTCCCCAGGCAGAGGGCGGCTCGCAGCTCCTTTCCCCCCACATGGCTCAGTGAACCCTTGCCTCTCCCTGGCAGGCTGCAGCACAAGCTGGCCTTCCTGCAACAACAGTGTGAAGAAAAGCAGCAGCTCTCCCTCTCCCTGCAGTCGGAGCTCCAGATCTATGAGTCACTCTGTGGAACTCCGAAGACAGGCCTGAAAGGTATGAGGACCCTCTCCCCCTTCTCTGTGAAGCCCAAGGGTGGGGCACTGTTGACATGAACGGCTGGGTCAAAGCCCGGGTGCCCTTAAGAAAAGCATCAGTGGTAGAACTATGGAATGAAGAGGCCCAGCTCTGAGGCTGCTCATGGGTTTGAAGGCAGGTGAGTTGGCAGAATCATTTTTATGCAAGGAAATTGTAGAGCAAAGACTGTTGAGAGTCCCACTCAACCTGAGACCATGGTGGTGTAGATATGATGTCCACATGGTGAGGCCACATCTTATGTACGGCTAGTTTGTGGGGGACTTGGCGCCATGAGGAGCAGAATGAAGTCAGGGGCCCCCTAGCTCTGCTCCTGGTGCTGTATGAGAATGGTTTTGTCTCACAGGTGGGTGGCCAAGCCCTTGAGACTCCATTGGGACCCTCGGCAGAAAGGAATGCCACAGAGCAGCATTCTTACTGATACGTGGAAACACATGCTTCAGTGATCCTAGGTCCCCCTCTTTCCTCTTTCAGCTTGCAGCCTGGATTCCTGCCACCAAGTCCCCAGTGAGTTAAGCTACCTGGTGGCGGAGATACGAGCTCTGAGAGGGCAGTTGGAGCAGAGCATTCAAGTGAACAATGGTCTGCGGCTGCAGCTGGAACAGCAGCTGGACGGTGGTGCTGGCAAAGCCAATCTCAGCCCGTCCTCTGTTAGCCAGAAGTCCTCAGCCGAGGTGGAACCTGCGAACACACAGCCACTCTTCCAAGGTGAGGATGAGGGAGAAGCAGCGCCCTCTGCCAGCCGAGGTGTCTGTGGCACACACAAGGGCACTTGCTGAACTGCCTTGCCACCTCAGGCAGAGACGGGAGGTGTTTTTACATGGCCTCCACTGGGGATCAGGCCTGTCTCCAGACTCCCGAGTTTGCTACTTACTGGTTATCTGCTCTGGGCAAAGTATTTAAACTCTCAGATGTTTAACCCTTAGTTTACTCCACTTGAAAATGGGACTGATAAGAATAGCATGTATGGTTATCTGTAGCATTCAATAATTGTCAATAAGGATTGATTCTTCATATTTATGTTGTGCTTTAGAATTTACCAGGTGTCGTCAAATATACAATTTCACTGAAATAGGGCATTTCCCCCATCTCTGCATTTCCTATGAGAAGATGGAGTCCTGAGACATTTAATAGACAAGCAAGGGTCCCTAGGGCGAGGAGTCAGGATCAGGAGCCTAGGGAGGAATCAGGCTCAAGAGCAAGTGACTAGACTTTGCTGCACTAACAGAATGATAACCAGACTGCTGAACTGAAGCCTTCATGAACCTCACCGTTCTTTGGTAAACTTCTTTTTTTTTCCAGTGCTGGGGCAAATGCTCTCCTACTGAGCCTGTCTCTCTGCCCTTACTCAGCATTTTAACATCCATACCATGAACATTTATGTACAATTACATTTCGTTCAAGGCATTGTACTAGATACTACATGCAAATTATATCCAAAATTGGGCTTATAAAATATTTACCAAAGTTTTCAACTAGACATGGCATTCTTCTGAAACATACCCTCCGCAGAGGAGTGCCCGCCAAGTGCTTTGCTGGATCTCTGAGTTGTGGCCTCTGGGTGCTGGTTGCCTGAGGTCTGTCTCGGGCTACGCATGCACCACGTGGCTCAGTGTGCGGTATGTGGGCGGACCTGACATGGCTCCTGTTTCGCCCCCTAGGTTCAGCTGTGTCCCCTCCAGTCCGGGATGTTGGCTTGAATTCTCCAGCCACAGGCCTCCCCAGCTCTTCTCGCTCTGTTCCTGGCTCAGACCCTGCCATCATCACCAGGACAAATGGTAACTATAGCAAGGAGAAGACTGAGATCGATGGAACGTGACCGATGCCAACGGCCCTCGGCTGGCCCTGTGTGCGTGCGGCACCTGTGTCCAGAGGCCTTTCTCCGTCTCTTGCCTCTGCGCGGTCCTCGGCCTTCCTCCTTCTTCCTACACTCTCCCCGCCTGCCACTCTGGTTTTGCATTCTTCTTCTGTCGTCTCGCTCTGTTCTCCAGCGGGACTCCTCTGTATTCTGCTGCTTTATTTCTGGCTCCTCTTTTACCCAGAAACGTCCTCATTAATAGTTTGTATCCTGCATGTTTCACCAGTGGAAAAAAATGTCACAGTATCCGTTTTGCGGTTGTGACAGCGTTCCCAGAGAAGAGCAATGTAAGTGAGCTGCTGCTGGCTCACTGTTGCAGGTTTCACTCTGTCCTTGTGGCAGGGAAGTCACAGGAACTTAGGGGAGTTGGTCACATAGCATCTGGCACCAGAATCAGAGGCAGTGAGCACACATGTGCTGGTGCTTAGCACGCCTTCTCCACTGTCTCCAGCTCGGGACACCCGGTCTAGGGAATGGTTCTGCCCACAGTTAAGATGAGTCTTCCCACGTAAGCTAATGCCATCAGAATGATTCGCCTCGGGCATGCCCAGAGGCCCACCTCCCAGGTAATTCCAAATTCTGGCTGGTGACAATTAACACTACCACAACACGGTATGATGTGTCTAACACAGTGACCTAAGAACAGTTATAAACACGTAGGACGTAGAGTGCTCTGTGGACTCTACCATCCTGTAGTTTTGAAGGCTGACTTGCTTCTTGCCTCTTTCGTTGTCCCTTTGGAGCAGAGCACCGGAAGTTGTTATTATGTCTAACAGTGGACCCTGTCTGTGTTTCCTCCTCAGAGCTGGGTTTGGATGATTCTGCAGTGATAAAGAACCCTCCCAAGCTGGTGGGCAATGCTGTTGATGGTTCCTTTGCCCACAAGCATGGCCGACATGTCATCGGCCATATTGATGACTACAGTGCTCTGCAAGAGCAGATCAGGGAAGGCAAGCTGCTGGTCCAAAAGATCCTGTCTCTTGTGAGGCCAGCGTGCAGCATCCCTGGCCTTGAAGCTCAGGACATAGGGGTAAGAACCTGACGCTCTTGGGGGCCTCTCTCCCCCTGACTTTACCTCCTTTGCACAGTCATTACGTCTATGCTTTGCATCTCCCGGTCGCTGAGAAAGTGACTTACGTTTATTCCAGCCAGAACCTTTCTTTCCTGTCTCCCATCTCCACTCGGTGACAGACCAGTCTGACTTGATACTCGGACTGAGAACCCCGGAGACTCCGTGCTTTGTAACAGAGCACTTGTAAAATGTTGACGTAGCAGGCCATTCATTATGTTATCATCTTCGGTAGTTTATCTGTAATAGGAATGCTGGCAGAAGGCCATGTCTAGATCAAAGTCAGTCCGGTGGGCAGGCATCCACGGGAACCTGCGTACACAGAAGGGTAGTAAACTTGATAGTGCAGCTTTCCCTATTCAGATCGAGCCGAAGAGGGGAGGCATCCGGCGAAGCTCTTCAGTGTGCGCAGTAGTTAGGAGGAAGCAGGCACCAGTGACGGTGTTGTTTGAGAAACTGGCCACCCATGGATGCTTGCATAGGACAGCCTTGTCTACAAGGACCCACTACTGAAGAGCAAGCTAGAGTTCCTTGTCGATATGCACGATAAGGTGCCACAGGCACAGTGTGAGGAGCTGTCCTCTGTGATTGCATCACAGACAAGGAAGGTACAGTTTCATAAAGGATGTCACACAAGAATGAGTTCTGAAAGCTTGTAGGGCATCCTGGGAGAAGGGTTCCAGGCAAAGGGACCCGCTGTCCCGGAACTGTAAGGGAAAGCCAGGGTTTCCAGCAGGCCTGTGTCCTGGGCGTGTTCACACAGGAAGCTTGAGCCCTGTGCTTGGAGCAATTGGGATGCCCCAGTTCCAGTGACATCCATGGCTGCCTGTCCTCTCTTCCCAGGTACCAGGTGCCAAAAGTGTCCGTGAGCTGCAGAGCAGTGCCAGAGCTCTGAACCACATCCTAGACGAGTCAGCATCCCTCCTCACCATGTTCTGGAGAGCAGCCTTGCCAAGCTCACACGGTCCAGGACTGGTAGGCCAAGCGGTAAGAGGCTGTCTTCGGCTGGTTAAAACCTACCTTTTCCATGCCAATCTGGCCCTGCTCCCAACTCCTTCAGCTTTCTTAACGGTCAGGGGTTATATGGCAAGTTGGGGTGGACAGAATCTTCGTGGAACATCCTGGAGGGAGACCCCTGAGCCATCATGGCTGCCTCGTGGCAGCAGTTCTCACACATTCTCTTCCCACCCTCCAACTCTTGATGAGACATCAGAGAGAAGGAAAACATGGAAAGTAGACGTAATCAGCCCAGAATCCAGGGATTTCTTGGGGCTTGTACCCTGAAATTTGAGCTGATCGAGAGACCTGTTGACAATATGGCACTCTTCCTCCACCTCCAAGGTCCACTTGACCAAAAGATCATAGCACGAGAGCCTCTTTTAGCCATTCTCTGGAATCTCAACAGTTTTTAAAGTTCGTGTCTCTAGGCCAGGCCTGGGTCTGCTTGCCTCTCCGGCGGGCTGTGGTCGGCAGACCTTAGACAGAGGTGTTCCAGCTGCAGATAACTGGTACTGATGGCTGTGGACCCAGCCATGACAATTCAAGGAGCTTTCATGTCTCCACAGTGGCAGATATTTGCAAACTTTCCACTGTCCACTGGTCCAGTCCCATCTCTTGGATATAACATCCCTGAACTCCTAAGTGTCACTTGAGATGAAGAGTTAAGGAAATTCTACAGGGCTGAACAGAGCTCTTGCTTTTGGTTGGGATTTGGTGCTAGCCTAGAGCGAGGCTTTCCCTAGCAGGCTTTGGCTTCTCCGTGTCTCTCTGGCGGCCTGGTCCTCAGCTGTTTCCAGCTGGGGTTTGAGAGGTTTGTTGTTTGTTTGTTTGTGACAGGGTCTCCTTGCATATTTCTGTCTGTCTTGGAAATTGCTCTGTAGACCAGGCTAGCCTTGAACTCAGAGATCCACCTGCCTCTGCATCTGAGTGCTGGGGTTAAAGGTGTGCATCACCACTGCCCCGCTAAGGTTTGAGAGGTCTTCAAGGAAGGGATTTAATACAAAATCCCAAGAAGATGGTAGCCTTCTGCTGGACCAGAAGAGCTAAAAAGCACAGGGTGTGTGCAGCCTTGTGGATGTTGTCTGAGTCTGTTCCTCTTCCCCGGGGACAGTTGATGGAGAAAGAACTCCTGGACCTGCGAGCCCAGGTGTCCCAACAGGAAGAGCTCCTTCAGAGAACCAATGAGCGGCTGAAGACAGCCAAGCAGCAGAAGAAAAGCTTGGAACAGTACGTCGTGAAACACCGTAAGTGTCCCTGAAGGGCACACGGGGAGGGCTCTTCCAGATACCCCGTCTTGCAGCTGAGGAATAGTGACCAGAGGGACTCGGGAATGTTGAAAGGGGAGAGACTGAGGGGTGATGGTGGGTACAGAGGGTGGCTAGAAGTGACAGACCACACTGAGTGGCAGAGGGCGTGTTTTAGGATGCATGTGCCAAGGAAGCCAGACTCAGCTGGTAATTCCCACACTGTGAGGAGGTTTTCTGCTTCCAGTGACGAGGACCCATGATGTCTTGAAGAGAGCACGGACGAATTTAGAGGTAAGGACGACGCTGCAGCCCTGGGCCACAGAGCCTGTCCTCAGCCACCAGCTGCCATCCTGTCTGTGGCGCCCCTGGCCAGCTCTGACATTCTGAGAGGTTTCTGGTCCGGTGTAGGTCATGGCTCCTCAGCAAAGGCCACCCTCCCTCCTTCATCCCTCCCTGCCCTCTGCCTGCCCTCATCTTATTTCCCTCTCTCCCCATACCGTAGCTCTCTGTCCTTCTTGTGGGGTGAGGAAGCTGGGGAAATACAGCACAGGGGCCTCCTGAGGGCAGAGACATTGGGTGTCTGCTTATGAGGCCTTTTGCGAGCACTGGAGTTTCCTCAAGGGCTCTGTGGGAAAAAAAAAAAAATCAAAGTAGACCGGACCTTGCAAATTGACCCCGCTACCATTGCTGAGAGGTTGGGCATACCCTTGTCTTTAAAATCTTTATGTAGCCTCCTTGATCTAGAAGAAAACTTGAAGATAAACACTGCCCCCGAAGGCGAAAGACTCTCTATCCCTAGTAGACATTCTCCACAGTACTCTCAAATGCTAAAAGTGCCGGACCTTCCCCGGGAAGCAGGGCGAGGGAAAACTTGGTGTGTGTGATTGGGGCTTAAAGATCAGAAACTGTTCTCTGAACGTAGACTTGACGCCGCCAAAGCAGCCCAGCAGCTGCCCAGAAAGTTCCTAACCCACCTGCGGCAGTGCCCCTGCGGCGGCGTGGGGTTGGGCCGGGACAGCTCGCTCTTTGGCCTCGGTCTCACTCCCGTTTCTTCTCTGATACTCTCCTTTCTTTCTCGAGCCTCTGTAGCACTGCACTTACAAGATTCCCTCCATGCAGCCATATTCCCGTCCCAGCTAAGGTAACCCGGCCGCCTCCGGCACCGCTGGCCCGAGCCTGTGGAAGCTTGCCTCTCTAGTTCCTAGGCCCGTGGGGGAGGGACACGGGCCTGGGCCTAAGCGAGGCCCCAGGCCTGTCACTAACTGGCTGTGTGGCTTTGGCTGGTAGAACTCATCTTAGATTATCTCCGAGGCCCTGCCAACTCGCCCCCACTGACAACGGGGATGTGCACTTACCAGGAGGACTTCCTGCTGCACATCTTCCCCTTCTACAGAGAGAGGGCTCCTTATGTGTCTGCTCATCTCCGGCTCAGCACTTCTTGAGAGATAGAAAAGGCACTTTGGGTTTCTTTCTTTTTTTGTTTGTTTGCTTCAGACCACTTGATTTGGAGCATGATCCGACTCCTGACGGGAGAGCGATGGGGGTCTGGCCACTCAGTGTACAGTGGCGTGAGAGGCAAGACTCTAGGAGTGTGGGAGGCTTCCAGCTAATCTAGGCTTCAGGAGCTTCTCCGGGCCGGCGCCCCCGGCCCTGTGCTTGTCCTCCTAACCAGCTCTCAGGCTCCTGCCTTCAGCACACTTGCCTCTGACTCCAGCCTCCAGCAGGGGCTGACCACTCCCGCTGACTGACGCTGACTGACGAAGTTTGCCTCCTTCTTGTCCGCAGGTGAAATCCTTAAGGGCTCGGCCGTGCACTTCAGGCTTGTGACCCTTGTCTTCCAGGAGCCACACAAGAAGCGAAGCCACAAGTCCTTAAAGCAGCAGGAAGGGTGGGCCTGCCCTCCTCTTGTGCAGCTGCCGATCTGCTGAGGGATGCCTGTCCCACACCTCCCCTGCTGGAGGTCCAGAAAAGGGCTCAGAGGTGTGTCCCCACGGGACAGGCAGGCGAGAGTGGCATCCTGGCAGCAGTGAATATGATTAGCCAAGGCCCGCTGGGCCCAGCACTAAGCCAAACTGACGTAGACTGCATAGACGGCCTCGCGGCTCTGCTTCTAAACAGCCTCCGTGGCGCCGGCACCCTCCTCATCACGGTTCTTGCCTCAGCGTCTGTCCTCAAGACGGCCAACTCAGGGGAAGTAGGACCTCGACGCCCACAAAACAGGGTGTGTGGTCCCAACACTGAAGCTCCTCAGACAGTTGTAAAAGCACACTAATTGAGTGGCAGTGCCCTGCTGGACAGTGTTGGGGCTCACCAAAGTCCCCTCACAAACTGACTCTTAATCTAGGCCAGCCCTATGGGCCAAGCCAGGTAGCACTTTGATCTGCAACACCACGTCAGAGTTCTTTGAGTCTACACAGCAGACGTGGTGACTTCTGGGTGCCCCACGCTTAGCCTAGCACCTTCTGTTTCCTATATGATCTCAAGTTGAACGGGCGTCCCTTAAATGTGCTGTCCCCTGGAATCCTAACTCCCCTCGGGGGAACTGGAGACTGGCGGCCACATCATGCCCGTTGAATGTCCAAAGCATACAGCACACCTGCTCCTCTTTTAATGCCATGGCGAGGCCTGTTCTGAATTGAAGACTGTGCGTCTTCACAGTGCTCATAGGATGTGGCTGTGTGTGTATAAATGTATAATATAGATATATATGTTGCTATGGCCAGGTGTTGAAGGTCATAATGTGCAGACAGGTGGGTAGGAGGATGCTACACAGTCTTTCGGATGGCTATTAAAGCAAACTGTGTATAAAGAAATTGTTTTCCTTCGCTTCTCATGTCTGTAGCAGCTCCTAGAATAAGGATATAAGAATATGGAAGATGTGCTGCTGTCTGGCATCCCCATGTGTGCGTGCCTTATCTCAGCTGGTCTGCCCGAGGCCCCCTGAGCATGAACTCTAGTTCCTCATGAGGTCCCATTTCCATGACCCAGGAAAACCTTGCCAAACTGCAGGCACAAATGTGCCTTGGTGGGAAAGGAACTGCTTGCAGAAAGAAAGTGGTTCACAGAACAGACACAGCAGACGATAAAAAACTTCAGTTCTTCCTGAAGAAGTTAGGGGTGAACGACAGCCCTGATATTGAAGAGGTGAACATGTTTACTAAAAAGGACAGTAATGCATTTTAACAACCAGAAAACTCAGGCGTCTCTGGCAGCAAACACCTACACCATCAAAGCAGACACCTTTACCACATACCATCACGGCACACACCTCCACCATTACAGCACACACCTTCACCGTCACGGCACACACCTTCATGGCACACACCTTCACTGTCACAGGTCATGCATGCTCTAACAAATCAGCTGACACTCATGCTTCTCAGCATTCTACATCAGCTTGGGCCAGACGGTCTGCCTAGAGTAAGGAGACTGGCGAAGCTCTGCCAGGTCTGTGGATGGAAAAGGACCATTTGCTGCTGGAGAGGATGATGATGAAGTTCCAGATCTGGTGGGGAATTTTGAGGAGCCTCCTAAGAACAAGGCAAACTGAACTGAGCTGACTTCTGAAGATGGTGACACTTGCCGAAGTCACAGGAGCTGCTATTTTATAGCATGACTGCTTTGTAAACTTCTTTTGTTTAGGGATAAAATCTAGCTCTCCAATATTTTTAAGCCCAAGAGTCCCCTGGACTCTGCAGCTCAGTTTTTGCTTAGACACAATTTATTCTTTGCAGCCAATTAAGCTGAAGAAGCCTGGAAAGAAAATTTGGAAAGGGGTTAATAAAATTCTTTGCCTAGTTAAAATTTAAAAAAAAAAAAGCATATAAAAGACAAGCCATCACTAAGAAACCCAGAGGCAGCGGTGGAGAGATGGCTCAGTGGCTAAGAACACATGCTGCTCTTGCAGAGGACCCAGGTTCTGTTCCCCACACCTATGTCATGTGGGCCACAACCGCCTGTAACTCCACCGCCAGGGTATCCAATACCTCTGGTCGCTGCAGGCTCTGACACGCCCACCACCACCACATCATTTAAAACAAGACATCAGAGCTGGAGAGACGACTCAGCAGTTAAGAGCACTGGCTGCCCTTGCAAAGGACCCAGGTTCAATTCCCAGCACCCACATGATGGCTCACAACCACCTTCAGTGTAAGCTCCAGGGGATCCAATGCCCACAAGGGACTGCCCCCAGTGACCCACTTTCTCCAACTAGGCCCTACCTCCTACCCTTTGCCACTTTCCCAATAAGGCCATGATATTATGAATCCATTGAGGAACAGTTCCATTCATTACATCAGAGCCTCGTGATCTAATTGTCTCTGTAACTGCTGGCACACTCAGTGCTCCTCTGACCTCGACATTCTCAATCTAAGGATGTTGACTTGGCAGGGAAGTAGAATGTTGGTCCCCGTGGGCAAGGCGTTGGAGGAAAGGGGGAGATTTTCATCAGCGGGGTACAAAGCTTCAGTTCCACAGACTGAGTGAGTGCTAGAGATCCAAAGGACAGTGCTGGGGCTGTAGTTAATGTTTTCACACTCGAAATATGCAGACATTAGGTCAAAGTGTTCTCACCAAATTCGTACACACACACACAAGTGTGACTCAAATGATAGACTACTGGGCTGGAAGGTGGCTCAGTGGGTAAAGGCACTTTGCCGACAAATCGTAACAACCTGGTTCGAGCCCCAGGACCCACAGCGTGGAAGAAGAGAACTGAGTACCTCACGTTATTCTTTGCCCTCCACATGCATGCCCATCTGCATACATAAGCCAATCAATCAATCAATCAGTCAATCAATAAATACGCAATGCAAAGTCAGATATACTAATAGCTTACTGGAACAATAGTTCATTATGTATATACATATACATATATATTACAGTATATCAGAGTAGATATACTGTAAATATATTCAATTTTAATAAAAGCCTTTCCAAGATTATTAAATATTGACAACAGCATAAGAATATTAACTATATTAAGTTTATACTTTTCATGTGTTCAAATGATTCAAAAGTCTGTAGACTGAATGTGGGGTTTTTGTTATTTTGTGTGTGTGTTGTTGTTGTTGGTTTTGATCTATTTGCTTTTCCGTGACCTCAGGCCAACGGTGCAGAAAAGAGATCGGGCACACCTCTGGATTTCAGCTCACTAGGGGACAGGTGACTAAGGGCATGCAGTCCCCACCACTGCTTGGTCCCTTGGGTCAGACTCACTCTGCAAGCCCCACAAGGAAAACACCTGCCAGCGCTGGAAAGGCCAGGCCATCTTTGGTCGCACCACTGGGGTCCCTGCAATCAGCAGGTCTTCCTAGACCCTTGATCCTGAAACCTCCGCTGCTCTAATCCTGTGAGCTGTCCTTGTGTAAACCCCTCCCTAGTCATTCACCTTGGCGTATAGTCCCCGAGCATCTATTGCTTCCCAGAACCCAGAGACGCTTCCTCATCACCATCTACGTCAGTCCCCGGGATCATTCAATATGACCCTCTCTCCATCCCCAGCCTCACAGCATAGAGCTTGTGTCCAGGCTCAGGTAGGCCACAGCCTTGTGAAGTGGAGCCACTTCAAGACCATCTGGCTATTATTTGATCAGATCACAACTGTGTTATCTGTTAAGCCATCCAGCATATCCTACCCACCCCACCATCAGGTTCCACTGCCTCAAGTCCTCAAGCCAACCACTGTGAGGGACCATTTCTCTCTGAAAGTGCACCCACGGGCAGTCCCTAACTGAATGCTATAGCTTCTGTGCGATGCATGTATCAACCATTTCAGAGATGAGGAAAAGGAAGGAATGAATCAACTTCCTGTCCACAATTCAGCCAGCATGTGGAAATCTGGAAACTTCTGAACTTAGCCCAGACTTGGTTCATTCTAATGAGCTTCCCACATCACAGTCTCCTTCCAATGAGACCACTGCCTGCTGTCCAGACACCAAGTCACAGCAGGTGGGGAGGCGGGAATAGGGATACCCTAGCCTCTACCCGGGCTGCTTCTCCTTCCTCCTACTCAGTCAGGCCTGGTCTCTGGAGGCTCCAGATACAGTGCAGACAGGAGAGCTGGTCCCTTGCCTGGGGGAGTGCCATATGAGCTGGGCACCTGGAGGTAGTGTGGGGTAAGGAAGGCCTGTGGCCACTTCACCTGGCTGAGCTTTAGGGTGGGGTGATGAGCTACCCTGTGCCCCTGTTAGTCGCTCTCGGTAGTCCTAACTGAAGGCTGTCGGGGTCACCCCAGGTGAGGAGGTCCTTTAAATACTGACTGAGGAAGAAGGAGGCCTCTCTCCCTTCCCTTCACTGCCTTAACTGGGTCAGAAATCATGCCTGAGCTTCAATTGGGAAATTGAATTCCTTAAGGTAAGACAGAAAGGAAAATTGTAACCACTGACAGAACTTTCTGTTCTGTATGCCTGATTATACCCATCAGTCACTTTCCAAATTACCATTCAGAGGCTTGTATTAATTATAAATGCTAGGCCAAGGGCTCAGGCTTATTAGTAGCTAGCTCTTACATTTAAATTAACCCATATTTCTTATCTATGCTTACCTCATTTTCTATACATCTCGCTTCCTCAGTGGCTAGCTGGCATCCCCTTGACTCCACCCTTCTTCATCTCCATCCTCAGTTTGATTGCCTAACCTTATCTTGCCTCACCCTGGCCCAAACTGCTTTATTATCAATGAGAGCAACACAGATTCACAGCATACAGAAGGACATTCCACTGCATTTCCCCTTTTTGTCTAATCAAAAAGAAAAGTTTTAACTTTAACATTATAAAATTATATAACAACAGTTATCAAGTAAGAATTGTAGTTACAATATCTAGTCTCTATTTGTATTTGACAAAATTAGAGAAAACACTCAAGTCTCTATCTTATCTTGGTGAGTCTAAAGTTTTGTATCTAATTTACCTTTTATCATAACTAAGTAAAACTATAACTATCTAGTCCTCAACTCTGTGAAAGACCCCAAAAGGATATACTATTACCTGAACAAATAGGAAGTGCATTGCAAGCAACTTCTAAAACTCTAGAAATGACAGAGACATCTGGCTGCTTGGATACTCACTTAAGTTTTTCTGTAACATTGGGGCATCTATCTTCAGTCTATAGGCCTAGAGTATCTAGCAGACTTTTTAGTGAAGCAGGAAATTTGAGGGACTGTCTCACCTATATTGGCAAAGTTCATCAGTTGCTTTCCTCGGTGTCCTGAAGAATGTCTGGCAGTTTCTTCTGTGAAGCAGGAACCTGGATGGCCATCCCATCTTGATTTGGCAAAGTTTAGCAGTCATTTTCCTATGGGTCCTACATGGCCAGTTTATACAGCATATTGTTAGGCAATCCAGGCAAGACCAGTTTCTTGCCCAAATGGCTAGCCTTGCCACATTGAAAGCAAACTCCTTATGGAGTTTCTTTGATTCTCATCATCCTCTTTGAAGTAATTGGTGCTGCCAGGAGCATGTCTCACTGTCAAGAAAAGTCTAGTTCTTAAGACATTTTAAATGCGATATTCTGTAGGTCTTTGAAGTGTTTTAAGATTACCTATCTAATTGAAACATACCTTTGTATACCTAGAAAACCTCACTAATATGCCTGTAAGTTTGATTATTATAGATGACTATTAATCTGTATTCTAAAATATACATTACATTTTTTAATCAGCTGCATAAACATAACACCCTAAGTAAGAGTAGAAATATACATACAGTACAACAAAATTAACTTTAAATTTTGATCAATAAACCAAAATCCATACTAATGTAAAATATGTAAGATTAATAGTTGTTTTTGGATTAAAGTAGATTCAATAATCTACCTTTTTACCTTATCATTTCTATTTCCCCTGTTTTTCTTTTCAGAACAATATCCCTGAATCTAATCTCCTTTGTTCAGCTTTTTTCCTGACCATTATCCATAACAACTTGTAAACAACCCCCTCAAACAATGACAAACATTTATAATTTATTTGGGGGAATGTGGGTGTAGTTCTCTAGCCTACTTCCCACTAATTGGGAGTGTTGGTAATCTTTGGGGGACCCTAAAAAAATTCAGGATTATGGTCAAGTCCTGATTGGAGTAGTCTGTGAAGCTGGATCATTTCAGCCAGCAGCCTTCAAGCTGTTCTGGATGCAGAACTCAGAGGAAACTGCAAGAGAGATACTCTGAAATGTTGGATCATCTGGGCTATCCATTCCTATTGGAGAATTTTCAGGGGGTCTTCCTCAACCAAACCTGATTTTCCTTAACCCAGAATGAATCAACAGCCTCTTATTTTCTGTGGTAATAAAAGCAGAACCTCTTTCCCAAAGTAACATATCTTTTGACTTAAATTTTGGAGTCAAGACATTTTTAAAATATATAAGTTAGATTAATCCAGCAACACTAATAATCAAACATCTCTTAGCAGCTGTTGCTCCTTCCTCAACAAACATAAAAGACAATGCAATAACATAAAGTATCCAGACTCTCTGTGCATTTTCCATCTTTACATGACTTATTTTAAGAATTTTCTTTACCCCTTTTCTTTCCTCTCCCAAGCCTATGCATGTTAAACACACTGTAACCTGTTTAGAGGCTTTTCTTTTCTTTTTTTGTCTGAATTTGTCTTTATTTTGCATCTGTAACCTTTTCTGTCTGCATGAGCAAAAAACTGCTGTGTAACTTAGATCATGGCAGGCTGGTGCTAGCTCCTCTGCCCCAGGTCTAGTCTATTCTCATGGTGGAGGCACCTTTCCTGCCAGCTCTGAGAGCCATGTTTACCACTCCAACTCTGGGAAGTTTCTAGGTCCACACCATCACCGAGTAACGTGTCCCATGGCTGCTTATAAACACTATATAAGTGGCTCTTAAAAGAGCTGCCCATTTTTGCTGTGAGCACCGAGCCAGAAAACCATCTCCTAAGTTAGCTGTGCCTCTGCTGGCTGCCAGCGAACAGCCCACCAGAGAAAAGACAGCTACCAAGAAGTCATGCTTGACTCCGTTCCTGTGTGTCTAGAATCCTATTTTAGCTTTGTCAGGTTTTATGTGGATGTATGTAGATGTAACCAGCAATCTTATTAAATAAGAAATACAGAAACAATGTAAAAGAGAAAGCCGAGAGGTCAGAGCTCAGAGCTAAAATCTCACCCTTCCTCCTGCGGTGTCCCAGCTTCCCGAAAAGAGAGCTATATCCTGTCTGTTCGTCTTTTTATAGTATTTTGTTCTGCCTTCTCATTGGTTGTAAACCCAAACACGTGACTGCCTCGTCACTGTCTGAATGTACAGCCCCCTAGGTCTTAAAGGCATATGTCTCCAATGCTGGCTGTATCCCTGAACACACAGAGATCTATGGGATTAAAGGCGTGTGCCACCACCGCCACACTCTGTCTATGGCTCTAATAGCTCTGACCCCTGGGCAACTTTATTTATTAACATACAATCAAAATCACATTTCAGTACAATTAGATTACTACCACAGATGTACATGTGTCACATTGGAGTGCTATATGTAACCGGTGGCAGAGCTTTCTGTCCCATATGTCCAATTGTACCTGCCAGTCACTTTCCAAATTACCACTCAAAGGCTTATATTAATTATAAATGCTTGGTCAATGACTCAAGCTTATTACTAGCTAGCTCTTACATTTAAATTAACCCATATTTCTTATCTGTGCTTTGCCACATGGTTTGTGGCTAGTTACCTCATTTCCTACCCATCTTGTTTCCATGGTGGCTGGCTGGCGTTCCCTTGACTCTGCCCTTCTTCATCTCCATCCTCACTTTGATTGTACCGCCTAAACTTATCTTGCCTTGCCATTGCCAAGCTGCTTTATTATCAACCAAAGAGAGCAACACACATTCATAGCATACAGAAGGACATTCCACTACAGAAAATACATAATTAAAACTCAGTGAATAAAAGGTTATTAGAACATTGACAGATATGCTATGGGACTGTCTCCTGAATTCTTCAAAAGTAAGTGCTTGGCACTACACAATAATTTTGAATGCTAATTATGCTAGAGAGGGTGGGTCCTGGAGACCTATAGATTACAAGAGTTCTTGTACTTTACAGGCTTTTTTCTTTGAATATTCTTGGCATTAGTCAGGGTTCTTTACAGGAACAGAACCTATAGGATGAATACATATATGTACATATGTAATCTATTAGTTCAGCTTGCACTAAAATAGTAACCACAGCTGCCTCTCACCTGAGGGACTGAGAACCTACAGCTGAGGATGGGTGCCATCTTAGTTAGAATTTCTATTGCTGTGAAGAGACACCATGACCATGGCAACTCTTATAAAGGAAAAACATTTCACTGGGGCTGGCTTACAATCCAGAGGTTTAGTCCATTATCATCACGGTGGGAAGCATGGCAGTGTGCAAGCAGACATGGTGCTGGAGAGGTAGCTGAGAGTTCCACATCTGGATCTGAGGTCAGCAGCAAGAGAGAGTGAGCCACTGGGCCTGGCTTGAGCTTCTGAAACCTCGAAGCCCCACCCCAGTGACACACTTCCTCCAACAAGGCCACATCTCCTAATAGTGCCACTCCCTATGAGCCTATGGGGGCCATTTTCCTTCAGTCACCACAGGTGCCTCAGTAATCCCAATCTGGTGCCAACACTGGAAGAGTTCCTAGAGAGCAGTAGGTCCTTGGTCCACGGTGGAAGTTCAGAAATGCTCGTTCTGATATCAGGAAGGAACTGGCAGCTGCAGCAATGTGGTAAAGCAACTTGATGGCAAGCGGGAAGGCCAGATGAGCAGAGGGCAGATAGTCTTCCTTCTGCCACACTCTTCCTTACCTGGGCTGCTACCGGAAGGCACTTCTATGCTCAGGATGGATCTTCCCATATAATCAAGGCAACCAGGGCAGATAGATCTTCAGTCAAGGCTCCCTATGGAGGTGATTCTAGCTAATGGTGAGTTGGCCTTAAAACCATCACAACGGCACTATGTATTTACAGGTCTACTTGCCTTCCTCACTGTGAAATCCCTAAGGTGAAGTATGTAGGTGCAGTATGCACCTTTGCCCGAGTTCCTACTGTACATAAGACAGCAGGTGGATCTGGGGGATCCCTCGGAGACCCCATCACTCTATGTGTGCAAGCACAGCAACAGCACACAACTGCTGTGGAATCATGCTTTAGTACACTGGTTTAACAAAATGCTGCTTGGCCAGTAGCCAGGCAGTCATTGTCTGCTTATCCCACCTGTTCCTCCTGCCTGGCTACTGGCCAATCAGCATTTTATTAAACCGGTGTACAAAAGTGTGATCCCACAGCACACAACCACACTGGGAGGCCCTGGCATGATTGGGTGCGTGAAAGCAATCAGTTGAATCAACCCTTCATGTTAAACCCTGTCAATCTTGCATGAGAGGCAGGCAGGAAGAGGGTGAGGCTTGGAACCATCGCTTCACTTTCTCAGCTTCCAGGTTCCCCTGGGTTTTATGAGATGAGTATTCAGCAGGAAAGCTCCAAGTTCAGTGGCTGCATTTACCTGAGCTGTGAGTAAAGCAGATGTGGCTGTGGGTCACTGACCATATATATGCCATCATGAAGTCATGAGGACTGGGTCAACCAGACTTGAAAGCTGGCCTCTCCCATTATACTGCATCCTGACAGGTTTGCAGATATACCTAATGAGGTTCTAGAGACGTTCCTGACCTCCATTTAAAATGCTACTATTGTCTCAGAAAAACACAGAATATGGTGGTTGATCTTCAGTTTGTTTGGCTGGATTTAGAACCACCTAGGAGACATACTTCCATGTTTGCCATTGAAGGAGCTTTCTAGAGAGGTTTAATGGGAAAGCCGAATGCCCTTCATATAGGCTGCCACTAGAAGGTGCGGCCCAGATTAAAGGTGGATCTTCCCACCTCAAAAGATGCAAATTAAAAGTGGGTCTTCCCATTTTGAATGATTTTAATTAAGAAACCCTCCCCACCACAGGTGTATCCAGCCCCTTGGGTTTTAGTTAATTCCAGATGTAGTCAAGTTGGTAACCAAGGACAGCCATTGTACCACCCAATGCTGTATCATCCATGCTTTTCTGGCTCCTCCCTGTGTGGCTCTCTAATGATGACCAGTGAATACCACTTGCCAACCTTCAACTGTGGGGCACTGTCTTAGGAGAGTCTTCAGGTTCTTTTTGTCCCAGGTTTCCAGGATCTAGAGAGTCCAGCACTGTCTCAAGTGTTCCTTGCCACCTTCCCATTCCTAGGTTGGGGCTCGTGGTACCTGCTGTTGGCGTCTCCAGCCGAGGATGCCTGCTGGATTTAGAATTTCAGACTTCAGGCTGGAGAGACAGCTCAGCCATTAAAGGCTAGGCTCACAACCAAAGTATAAGAATTTCAGTCTCCTTTCAGTATGGACTGGCCAATGCTTGATGCCACAAGGGCTCAGCGGATGTACCCACCGAGCTTCATTAACTTAGAAGAGATTTTTATATGCATGGATAGGGCAAAAAGAACAGCGAAGCAGATACTGATTTGCTCTATTTCCAAGAGGACAAAGGTCGTGGCTTCTCAATCATTTGCCTGTCTGAGAGCCATGATTTATTAGCTCCATAACCCCATATTCCCCAACACCTTCTGTTCCTATTTTCATTGCAAACATTTTAAAATCATTTAATCCATTATAACTTATGTAGATACTCACAAAATAAAAAAAAATACATTTTTATTAAAAAAAAGTTCAAGGCCACCCTCGGTTGCACAATGACTCTGGCGTCAGACTGGACTTCACAAGGGGGGAAAAAAAAGAAGGAAAGAGAGAAAGGAAGCTGCGGGCAAGAAAGTTGCCCCTCTCCAGGACAGAACCGTAACATACACTCAGAAAACCTCATCCACGCCCGATATGGATGGTTCTGATGAGACTCTGGACTTCTGATATGGTGCTGTATAAACCACCTTACTTTGCCGATATGAATGGTTCTAACGAGATTACGGACTTCTGATATGGTGCTGTATAAGCCACCTACTTCGAGCTGATGCTGTGATTGAAGGAACGGGGAGACTGAGGGGAGAAGATGCATGGTCTCTGCATTGGGGAGAGACCTGGGCCTGGCACCTAAGAACACCCAGGAGGTGTTCCATGAAAGAGTTCCTGGGGGATCAAAAATGTCACTAAGGGAGCTGAAGAGATGGCTGGCCACTGAGCATGTTTGCCGCTCTTGCTGAGGACCAGCGTTCAGTTCCCAGCATCCACATGAGGTGGCTGACAGCTGCCTGTAACTTCATCACCAGGGAACCCGACATCTTCTTACACACAAATAAAAAATAAATAAGCAAATATTAAAATAACAGATTCCCACTTAGTCTTTCTGAGTTTTAATACCGAGGAGTCCCCACATTGGAGAGTGTGTATTTCAAAAGTGTGTATTCTTTAAAGCCTCCCTACCGCGGTTGAACCAAATTTCCCTGGAAAATCTAGAGGGTGCCCTATTGAAACCGGAACGTGCTTCCCACCTAGCACCACGTCGCATGAGGGCGTGGGCGATGTGAAGCAAGAAAGTTAGAGAGGCCACCTCGGGTGGAAGAGTGGTTCCGGAGTGAGAAGAGAGTGAGAGGAAAAGAGGAGGACAAGAGGGCTGGGGTGGGGGTGGGGGGTGGGGTGCGTAGGGTCCCGTTCTCTCCTTAGGTCCAGTCCTTAGGTCTGTTCTCGACCACCACTCTGGAGGTCGTATGTAGCATACCAAGGTCACAGCGTGATGTGTAGCAGCTGCGGCCTCCACTCCCACCACGTCATTGTCGTTTTCGTTCTTGGGGTTGGCAGCTCTCACTCTTGGGAGCGGCTCTTGGCTCATCCCATCATGGGGATTCGGCGTCCAGAGGCTCCCAGGGTCCCCGGGAGACAGCAGCGCGGAGGCTGCGGGCACCTGAAGGTGAGAAAAGAGACCAGAGCTAGCTGAGTGCCTACACCTCCTCCAATCTTCGCCTCTAATTAGGGCAACCCTAGCTTTTCTTTGCACAAGCCTCTAGGCGGGTCTCACTGGGGACCAGCCCAAGCGAAGCCGCGTTCTGTGCGCTGTCCCCAGCTGTCCGCCAGGGGGCGCCTCTACCCTTGCTCCCTGGGACTCCGCCGGCAAGGAAGAGACTGACTCCAGGGTTGTGAAAATTCCTTAAACTTTTGAGAGATTTCACCTTTCCTGGCAGGATCTTGCCTGTTTGAGGTTCACCCAAAAGGTCGGGACAAGGGACTCTCGTTCTTCTTCACCTTCTCAGATTGTAGCCCATCCTACTTTGAATCACTATCCCTCTTCCCGTCCCCCACCCCTTCTCTCGGAAAAAGAGAAGTGCATAAGAGGACAGACATTTGGACGAACCTGTGGAGAATGTGACAAGGGGAAGGCAGGAAGAAAGCCAAGTGGGAGATAAAAGACCCGAAAAGGAATTGGGGGTGAGGGGAGGGAGAAGGAGGCGGGTAGGGAAGACTCGGATCCAGTGAAGTCCGATCCTGCTCGGAGCATCATCAGTGACTGCGTGAGAGATGAGATGCGGACAACTTCTAAAAAAAACGCAAGGAATGCTTGGGGCAGGAATTTTACCTCGGAACAGAAAGCTCCTGCAACGTGGACCGGATAGGAGCCGTACTGGCGGCCCTAAAACGCCCTTCTTTGTGTCCGGTCCCCAAAAAGGATTTGATCTCATTCAGGGAGATTACAAACCTAAAGATCAGGCAGCGAGGACGTGAGCGGGGGCGACAACTCCTGTGTGTCTATCGTGCTTGGATCCAGTCTGACAAAGATAAACACTTGAGGAGGAAGTTCTTGGAGGCCAAGAATGGATTTACATACCTGCAGCCAACTAAGAAATCAGTCATGGTGTAATGGTGTGCACTCTAGACTGGGAGTCCAGCGATCAGAGTTCAAGTCTCTGTGGGGCTCCTATTTTTAGCGGAAACCCAAGTCTTTTACTGTGAAGCCAGTCTGGGCTTGAAGGCAAGCTCACTTTGTTTCTTCTCTGAGCCCGTGGTTCCGGAGGCAGAGAAGTTTCCCAGGTCAGGAGCTGGGGGGGATCCCGGTGTCCTGGCTGCTCCTCTCTACCATTTGTGACCCACAACTCCATCTCCAGGTTCCTGTCCCTCAGGAGTCCGGTCTCAGAAATGGGGTTTTCAGTTAGGTGGGGTCTATAGTCGGGAAGTTGCTGGCCAGCACACCCTTACAGACGATGGCACGGTGTGTATTATATTATACATTATATATATATATGTATATATATGTGTGTGTGTGTGTGTGTGTGTGTGTGTGTGTGAACTGCATGTGCTGTTTAAGCTTGTTGAAAGCAGACCACGTGAGTGAAGAGGGCTCTCTTGTCCCAGACTCCAGAGTGTTTATTTCATGTCCTCCTGTGATGGCTAATCTTGGTGGTCAACTTGACATACCAAGAGGAGAGAGCCTCCTTCGGGAAATTGCCTGGATGTGATTGTCCCGTGGGCGTGTCTGTGGATCATTTTTCTTGATTGTTAATTGATGGAGAAGGCCCAGCCCACAGTGGGCAGTTCCATCCCTAGGCAAGCGTGCTTGGGCCGTATTAGAGAGCTGAACCGGGCCTGGCAGCAAGCCAGCAAATAGCTTTTCTCCATGGTTTCTACTTCATGCTTCTGCTTTGAGCTCCTGTCTTACTTTCTCTCGTCTGTGATAGGCTGTAATCTAGGAGGGGAAATAAACTCTTTCCTCCCCAAGTTGCTTTTGGTCAGAATGTTTTATCCCAGCAACAGAAAAGCAAGCTAGAACACCCCCAAGATGGCTGTCCTGGAGCAGGCAGCTCCCCCCACCCCGTCAGATTCCAGGAGCTGACTTTGGGGGAGGGGTGTCTACCCGGTGTCAGAATTTGGTACAAGAGCAGGGTCCAGTCACTATCCGCTGAGCCATGTGGATGGGATTCCACTGGTAGCTTGAGGAGCCAATGGGAATGAAATTAAATGCTCCCTATTAGTGCTGGAGCCACCACCGGGAGAGGGGAGCCGGGGTCCTAAGGCAGTGGTTTTCAGCCTTCCTAATGCTGCGCCCCTTTAATACAGTTCCTCCTGTTGTAGTGACCCCCACCATAAAGTTGTTTCGTTGCTTCCCCGACACCGCAATAGGGCACCCCATCCTTGTCCTCCTGCCCAGCCCGGGACTCACTGTCACATCGGACATAACTGCGATTGTGCTACGGTTATGAATGGTCATGTAAATATCTGTGTTATCCGATGGTCTTAGATGACCGCTGTGGAAGGGTCATTGGAGCCCGAGGAGGAGGTCATGACCCACAGGTTGAGAACCGGTTGACTAAGCGGTTACGTACCCAGAGAAGTTTACTTTCCAGAGAGAGACTGACCCAGTTACAAGGGGCTGAAGTCTTTTACTTGCATTTTCGCCCTCCAGGGTACCTGGGGGAGGGGAGACGCAGAGTTAGGACCTTTTTGCCTCCCTCGCCTCTTTCAACCACCTCTGCTGGGTCTTCCCATTTCCTTTTAGATCCCAGACTGCACTCTTATACTTTTCAGTACTTCGTAACTACCCCAAATTCCAACCACAGGAAAACAATTCTTTAAATGTCTTCAGGCACCTACATAGGAAAGGCTCCTTTAAATCCTCTTCTAACATTGCCACGATCTTCTCCAACGGAGTTGTCCTGGCGCAGAGTTCTGGCAGAAGGAAGCTGCAGTGATTTCCCACTCGCAGCCCGGGAGCAGCCACCAGGGGCGCTGAAATCCAGGCTCAGCTTTTTGTATAAATTTAGGATTTAAAGAGATTCCCCAGTCAGACGCACTGAAAGACAACTTGCGGCCTCTGCTGGTTTCAATCGAAACTCCGAGTTCAACAAACTGAAATGCGCTGAAAATGCTCAAACCCAACACCAAGCTGAGAAGGGCTAGCTGGCGTTTAAATTCTTTTCATCCGGTGCAGAAACAAGAGAAGGATCCGCGGATGTGCCGGCAGCCAGGAGGCGCGTGCGCAACCTCGCGGTGCTGGAGCCCTTCCAGGCCCAGCTCACCTGAGGACTGGGAGGGGCTCCGATGTGACAGGGAGTCCCGGGCTGGGCAGGAGGCCAAGGACAGGGTGCCCTATTATGCACTAGACTGGTGTCTCTGAGCTAAGAGCTGGGACATATCTGTGACCTGCAAATGACCTAGTGCTGGAGGAATGCCGGGACCTGTTCCCCTTTCCTTCCTCTGCTCAGGAAGGACTGTGAACATGAAAGAAAATGGATCCTACAATGGACTAAAGAGAAAGGTCCCACCGAGATTTGAACTCGGATCGCTGGATTCAGAGTCCAGAGTGCTCACCATTACACCATGGAACCACACAGGCAGTGACACTCTGATTCACTATAGGTGACCAAATCCATTATCAGCCTCCTTCGTACCCCACAATTTCTTCTTCAAGCATGTTCCCCCCTTAATTTACAACCTGAAGAATCCCCGCGCTCACGTTCATTCTGTTCCGCTCTTGGCATGTGGCGTGTAGCGAGGATAGGTGTCTCTATGAGAGAGTGGATTTAACACTAGGATCCGGGAAGTGCAAGCCCGTTTTTCCTGGCTTGCTGATTCTAGTCTTAACACACAACCCTCCCTCCCCGCCTCCCGGGGTTCCTTATTTTGCTTTGCATTTTTTTTTCCTATTGTCCAGATCCCCAATCCCCTAGTTTCTCCTCCAGGTCCCAAACCTCTTTTCTGCCTCCTCCCTCCTTCCTTGCCCCTCTCCGCTCCGTTCCCTACCTCCACCCACCACTCACAGCCCAGGTCATAAGATCATTGGGAAGTGCAGCCTTAAAAAGGAAGGCAGTCGGCGGGGGAATGTTCACCCAGCGGAGGAGTATCTTTGCTTCTTGGGCCAGAACGCCGTGGGAGTCTTTCCAACAGACAGAGCAAAACTCTGCGGGGGCGCCCTCGAGACCTGGACAGCACTGGTCTTAGGTGAGTACTGGACAGATTGGGGGGGTGAGGGGGACTCTGTAACGCTTCCCTGAATCGCTGAGACCTGAGAAACTGCTGGAACACTGTGAATCTTGGCAGTTCCTCTCAGCGTCCCCCGTGGCTACCTCAGCAGAGCAGGGTGGGGGCCAAGTAGGGTCTGAGATGTCATGAGATGGGGGAGAATTCTAGGCGACACCTTAAAAGTTTAGCACACTATGACCGAGATCGATGTAGGAGGCGGATACACACTTCCTTCCTGGCAGGAAGTGGTGGTTGAGAAGCACCTAAGTCCTCGTCTCCAGAATGTGGGTTGTTTCCCAAATATAGGGCCGGAGGTCACCGGAAGATGCATGAAAGCCTGTGTCATAGACACTGCTGCAGTGAGACGTCAGACCTGCAAACACCACCGGCACAGTTTCTTCCACCTGGACCTGGGCACAACCAACATCTGGGCACTAGGACTTCCTGAGAAGAGGACAGAAATGTCAGGGTAGAGAGCGAGCACATGGCTTTTCCTCTTAGACTGAGTTATACCAGTCAGTGTCGCCTGAGTTATATCAGTCAGTGTCGCCGGGTGCTAAGGTTTGGATGCCAAGTCTTCAATACCCCTCCCCTCCCCTAAGGCTCATGAGAAGCCTAAGCTTCAGCATTTTTGAGGGGAGGACCCCAGGGCCTCGGGATCCTGAG
Source organism: Peromyscus maniculatus bairdii (assembly GCF_049852395.1). Classification (NCBI taxonomy): domain Eukaryota; kingdom Metazoa; phylum Chordata; class Mammalia; order Rodentia; family Cricetidae; genus Peromyscus; species Peromyscus maniculatus. The sequence continues at coordinate 77,669,364 of NC_134857.1, read as the reverse complement.
GGCACTAATTTCATCAGGGGAGTTTTAGGAAATGAAGCCTGGTGGGAGGAAATAGGTCAGTGAGGAGCGAATTTGAAGAGCCTACCTTGTGCATGTCTCTCCTCTCCCCTCCTCACCTGTCTACCTTGTGAAGGCCACGGCCTGAGCGTCTCTGCTAGGCCATGTGCTTTCTGCTCCTGGGCTCAGACTGAAGCAATGATGCCAGGCAAACACGGGCAGGAACCTCTGAGTTCACACGAGGTTAAATAAACCTTTCCATGCTAAAGTTGTTTCCCTCTCCAAACAAACAAACAAACAAGCAAACAAGCTCAAAGTGGGCAACCATAAATGAACCACAGCTGCAGTTTTTCTATGGTCAGCAGCGGTTGTTGTCCTTGGGGCAAGTGGGTGCAGAGGGGTGTAATTCAATTTTTCCCAAAGTATTCTTTTATTATATGAATAACAGAACAAATAGATTCATGTGCTGCGTTTACAAAGAAGAAAGAAAATAAGAAAAAATGAAAGATGGCACAACTGCCTCCATATATGGAAGAATTTAACCTGGGAGTAAGAGTTTCTCCAAGGAGGGAACTGTGAGAACGTGACAGAATCCTGAGAAGACACCGGGAACAAAGTTCCAATTTCACATGACCAGTTGGAGCAGCGAAAGGTGGTTTAGCCAGGCTAAAGAGCTTCTGTGGGAATCCCGCCCCACCCTCTTCTACGTCCCTCTCAAAGCCACTGTCCTCTTATACTTGAGAAATGGGGCTTGAGTTAATGACCTCATCATGATCCAACTGACTGAGCACATTTAAGAATGACAGTCCCCTCCCTGACAAGACTCGGGACCCCTGAGGAAGGGAGGCAGAAAGATCATAAGGGCCAGTGGTCAGGGAGGACCAGACCGGAAGTGTCTTCTGGACATGACAGGACCCATGAACTCACAGCCACTGTAGTGGCCTGCACAAGATCAAGTCAGGCGACATCCCAGAATGGAGCGGGAAGGCCTTGAGTCCCCACCCCCAGCTGAGGGGCGGTTGGCAGTTGATAGCTTCTGGGAGAGCAGTTTTAGGGTGTGGCCCATGGGGGAGGGGCCTACTACTCTCCTGTGGATGGTCCAACACCCATGGGTATATGGGCAGCACAAATTAGACTCCATGGGATTAAAAGGACAAAAAGGACACCTTGGGAGAGGGTGAAGAGTTGGGGATGGATCTGGGAGCACTGGGGATGAATATAATCAAAATATATCATACTCATGTATGACATTCCATAGAATAAAAATAGTATGTTTAAAAAATGACCGAGGGCCTCGAGAGGTAGCTCAGTTGGTAGAGTGTTAGTTGCACTCGATTGAAGTCCTGAGTTTGGCTCCCTAGCACCCAGGCCAAAGCCTGGCTCGGCAGCGTGCTCCCTCCCAGAGTCTAACAGTGCGGAGGCAAAGCCAGGAGGCTCACTGGGGTGGACTGGCCAGCTAGGCGGTCCTGTGCAGTGGGTGAGCTCCAGGTTCGCCGAGAGATCCTGCGGGGGGAAAATAAGGTGGAAAGCAATAGAGGGAAGAAGGTGTCTGACCAGCCTGGCAAGGCATCCCCAATGGTGCAGTAGCGGTACTCTTATCTTGGGGGTGACCCACAGCTGTCTAATTGGATGTGTGGTCCAGTCAGCAGGAAGGTATATGGTGACATTTTATTTGTACCGAAATGTGAATTTATTTGTATGTTAATAAATAAAGTTGCCTGGGGGTCAGAGCTAATAGCAAGCCATAGCAGAAGTCTGGTAGTGGTAGCACACGCCCTTAGTCCCGATCACATGACAGGCAGATCTCTGTGTGTTCAAGGATACCACCGGCATGGAGAAACACACCTTTAATCTCAATACCAACTATAGAAGACCTGGAGGTCTGTATAGACGGGCAGTGACGAGGAGGTCATGTGATTGGGTTTATAACCAATGAGAAGACAGAATAGAAAGTCAATAAAAAGGGCAAACACACAGGAAGTAGGTCTCTTGCGGCTGAGGAGGACAGCAGCGGCAGTGAAGGGTAAGGTTTTTAGCTCTTAGCTATTGCTCTGACCTCTTGGGCTTTTAAACTCTGCAATTGGCTCTGTGTTTCTTATTTTAAAAGACGGTTACGAATACAAAGGTATTCGTGCATGGTACTGTAAACCTAGCCAGCCGCTCATGAACAGAGATGTCATAGATCGGAGAAGACCTACTACTGCCTGTGTCCTAAACTAGCATCGTTTCTTACTGTTCTCTAACATTTCTCCATATATCCACAGGTCACTGCAGCTTTCACCCACCCCTCATCAAACGAGCTTCTTTTTACAAAAGATGGAGACAATTACAGAGCTCTGTAACCGGTGAAAATTCAGAGAATTAGAGACTGTGGGGTGCCCCAACCCAACTGATCACATCTGCATTGAAAACCCTACATTTAAGGCTCAATGAAAATCACAGAAGAGGGAGCAGAAAGATGGGAAGAAACAGCATCCCAGAGTGTCTACCATTAGATAGCGTCCCCTAGACATGATAGAGAAAATGTACCCATAACTCTCAATATGGTTGCATGAACAAGATCAACCTAATGATAACACCACTTAATGGGCCAACACAGACAAATTCCACATGGCTCCAACCCTAGATAAAAGGCTACAGGTAGTCAATGGCTGCTGAGAGAGGGCAAATCAGTTTCTTCCAGGCATGAGCTCCCATATAGGCTGTCCAATCCCAAGGGGTCAGCCCTAGCACATACATAGGATCAAAGATAAACTGACTCAATAGGTTATCCGTAAGCATGTACACTTGTGCATATATATTGGTTATATATCTATATCTTTATATAAAACAGTAAAGTAAGAGATCATGAATTGGGGAGGGGACAGGGGTGGAGTTGGTTGGGAAATGGGAGTGATGTAGCAGTGTTCATGTATAAAATCTAAACAAAAACAAAACCCCCAAATCCCACCTATGACATAAACAAACTATTGTATGTGATATTAGTGTGAGTGGCCCTTAGATCTGTAGCCAGTCCATAAGGATTAGAGCATGAAAAGTTATTGATGTATCAGACAGGAAACTGAAGACTGTCTCACTCTCCTTCCTTCTACACACACGCACACTCACTCACCTTAAAGCTTCTCTTCTGTGGGTATATGTCTGTATGTACACCTTACATTTTGTATAAGGCTGAAAGACTTTAAAGGAATATTCTAGTGCTGTACACTGAGTTAAATGGTAGATGTGGTAATCAAGTAATGCCTTTCAGAGAGGTGTTTCTCTCTCTCTCTCTCTCTCTCTCTCTCTCTCTCTCTCTCTCTCTCTCTCTCTTTCTCTCTCTCTCTCTCGGTTTGGTTTTTTCAAGACAAGGTTTCTTTGTGTAGCCCTGGCTGTCCAGAAACTAGCCCTGTAGACCAGACTGACCTCAAACTCACAGAGATCTGCCTGCCTCTGCCTTCCGAATACTGGGATTAAAGGCGTGCGCCACCACTGCCCAGGAAAGTATTTCTAAATTCAAGATTTTATTGCTTCAACTTGGCCCTAGTAGGTTTGGTGAGAAATAAACAACTGAAGAATGCCAGTAAAAATTAGTTATTGGGAATGACCTTCCACTCAAGTATCTACTGAATATTCTAATAGGGACTTTTGTAAGCACTAGGGACATGAAGCCCACAGACAAGCCTACTCGTGGGGAGGTCAGAGAACAGTTTTGGGGGTTGGTTCTCTTCTCCCACCATGCAGTTCTGAGGAATGGACCTAGTCAGGCCTGGGACCAAGTGTCTTTACCCCCAGACCCATCTAACAGGCCCTGTTGTTTTTTTTAATGGTAAACCAGTGAGCCTGGGCCTTGTTTTGTGTCCTGTGCTCCAACTTCCTTTATCCTCTAGCATACATAACCATGATGACCTGGAATGTGTGCTAACGGGCCATTAGGAACCACAGTGAAGACCACATCTCAGTCCCTGGTGTTTGCTCTCTAAACACTGTGGTTGGCCTACACCTTGAGAAAGCATAATTGCACATGTACAGGTTTAAAGCATAACATGGTGCAGCCTGAAGCAATATGGAGTACTGGCAGCCAAAGAGTGAGGCAGAGGGTGGCTTTTGGATAGGAAAGCTTTTGGGGAAATGAGAAATGTCTACAACATCTGATTCCTTAAGGGTAACCTGGACTACAGGAAGACTGGGGAAGAAACACATTGGCCATAGCCAAGAGTAGCCATTGGATGGCCCCAGGACTGGCTCCTTTGTATGGCTGGGAAGCACCAATTCAAGAGGCAGCAAAGAGCATGGGCCTCTCCTTTCCTCTTAGAACCCACCCAATAACCACTGGAATAACATGAAGGAAAGATGCCTGGAGCTGTATGGAAGGAAGTCCCTTACAGCTTCTCAAGACCAAGGAAAAGGACCACTATGTCTAAGAAAAGTAATTACGTTATCCTGTACTATACATACACACCTAAGTATTTACTGAGTATTTTTCTGGCACTATCCTAAATACTGGAGGATCAGAGGTCAGTCAGTTAGGTCTCCTTAGAACCTCACATCTGTTAAGAAATAAAATACCTTCATCAGAATTTAGTAACTGATGTCTGGATATGATAGCAAAGTAGAGAGGCACATAGGGGACAAGAGCATCTCTTCCTAATGAGAAAGAACATCGAGAATTCAAGGATAATCCTATTTTCACTGCAGGTTACCATGAAAGATGTCCCTATAAATAGATGAAGGCATGAAACCTTTAGGAAAACCTTGGAGATTATACAGAATTCCTCAGATTATTGGGATAGGAATACATAGCGCTACCCAGGCATGGAAGTGAATACCTCCAATCCTAGCACTTGAGAAGTTCAAGCAAGAGAATTGGCAGTTTGAGTCCACCCTGGGCATCACAGTCAAACCCTATTTCAAAACATGAGAGGGCTGGAGAGATGGCTCAGAAGTTAAGAGCACTGGCTGCTCTTCAAGAGAACCTGGGGTCAGTTCCAGTACCCACAAGGCAGATCACAACCAGCTCCAGGGGATCCAACACCCTCTTCTGACCTCTGTGGGAACCAGGCACACACATAGTACATGGACATACATGCAGGCAAAACACCCACATACATAAAACAATAAATAAATATAATCTATATATTTAAAGGAGAGAACAAGGAGGCAGGGAAGGGAGGGAGGATGTGAATATGCATGGAGCTGAAAGTGAAATTACCTGTTCATTGATGATGTAATCTAAAATACAGAAAATCTTAAGGATTATACACATGTACAAATGAATTCAACAAAATAACAAGACATAAAATCATCAAACAAAAAAATCAATGTTTTATACTTCAATAATATAAAAGTCTATTTATAATAGCATAAAATAAATAAAACATGAGCTCATCAGCCAAAAGATCTGTAAGACAGAACCTAGAAAATGATGCTAAAAGAAATAAATAGGAAGACATCCCACATTCATGAACAAGATTTACTATTACCAAGATGCCAACAGTACCCAAAGTAATACAGATTCAATGAAACCTATCAAATCCTAACCTTTTCTTTTTAGAAATAGAAAAAAAAATATCCTACATTCACAGGCAACTTCACAACTGCCAAAATACCATGCTGAGATCAAAATATACCATGCTGGGATCAGAAGACAACTTGCAGGAGTTGGTTCCCCCTTCCAACATGTAGATTCTGAGGACCAAATTCAGGCCACCAAGCTTGGTGGCAAGCATCCTTACCTGCTGAGCCATCACCCCAGTCCAAAATAACACTACAAAAGAACAGCTCTGGAAGAAAAAGACTAACAGTATCCTTGAACCACCAATGTCACTGGGAACTGCCCCAGCGGTGAAAAGGTGACTGGATAGGATACAACACAAGACCCAAGCCACAGAAGCCAGAGATGCTGTAGAAAGCACATGGCAGTGTTAAGTTTTGCTCTCAGAGAACTCTGGTACTATCTGTAGTTTCTGTGACCAGGGCATATGACATCTGGAACGTTCTTTCGGAGGCAGAGCCCTGCAGTCTCGTCTAGGCCATCTCTGGACTGTATGTTTTGTGGTTAACTGTTGAGTTCACTCTCATTAGTGGTTTTCTATACTCATTAGGGTAGGTTTTCCTTACACATCTGACCATGTGCGGTCCCTCCCTCATTTTGTCCCTGATGGCCACTCCCATAGTCATTCTCTCCTCAAGAAAGTTCACCAACAGACCAGAGCAGCCAATGTAGGGGGACTCGGCTGTTTTAGGAAAATCCAGAGGCTCCCTCCATGTAAACTGCTGGGGGAAAATGCTCTTGTACATTGTAAAGATTTGTCACTTGAATTGGTTTAATAAAAGCTGATTGGCCAGTAGCCAGGCAAGAAGTATAGGTGGGGCAACCAGACTAGAATTCTGCGTTAACATGGCGACTCACAACCACCCGTAATGAGATCTGGTGCCCTCTTTTGGCCTGTAAGGACACATGCTGGCAGAAAACTGCATATATAATAATTTCTTTTAAAAAAAAAAAAGAGAATTATGGGTTAAGTGTAAGAGCAAGTTAGTAATAAGCCTGAGCTACCAGCTAAGCATTTATAAATAATATTAAGCCTCTGAGTCAATTATTTGGGAAGTGGCTGCTGGGTATTTGGGAACAAGTGGGTGGGAGACAAACTTCCACTTATAGTAAAAAAAACTCCATGAAATGAAGGGAGAGAAGCAAACACTGTATTCTACACATCGCCCTGAACAAGCACAGAGAAGTCTGCTGTTAGAATACAGCATATAATCTACTCTCACAGAGAAGTATATAACCTAGCAGACAAGTGGAGAGGGTTCAGGATAGTGGTCCCTACCCTGTGTTTATTAGAATCACCTGGGAATTTTAAAGTTCCTGTGTGTGGACCCCACACCTAAGATTTCCATTTAACTGAGTTGGAGGCAGCAGACAGCCATCAATATGCTTAGATTCTCTGTTGGGGATAAGAATGAGCAGTCAGGGATGACAATCATTGGCCTGAAGATCTCAGCTAATCCAGCAAAAGACAAGAGCTAAACATACAGTCAGTTTGTAGAAAATGCTGGAAACAAATAATCGAGAGTTGCATTCCTGTAGTTAATGCCAACATGTCCTGGGGCAGAAAAAGAAGGACGAGTGGTAGACGTGTCCTACAGTGATGGCTTCTCCTTTGTCACAATTTACATTCTTCAGGTTCTGTAATATCTTGGTTTTATCAGGCTGCTAACAACGGAATCAGCAAACAACTCAAATATTATTGCTGTATAATACTTTTATTAGACAGATTTATGGAAAAAACAAACCCACATTTTTGTGTTACATTATACAGTTTTCAGGCATGTCACAGTCCAGTGGTGAACTTGTGTCCAGTTGTGAAATACTGAAGCAGCTTTGTGTATCAGCATCAAAGGCCACAAACAGCACCGTTTAAGAGACTCATGCATATTTAACTGTCTTCAAATTAAATCACCCCTGCTTCATAACAAAAAGTGCTATAGTGTAAATTCAAATTCAAACATGTCTCAGATAGGCCACCCAGTACAGAATTTAGGACAAACGAACATTGCTCTCTGGCTGTCCTAAAATGGTAAAGTGGGGAAGGTTCTCTACAGAGGGGAACAGAAGATAGTCAACATCTGATACAACCCTTAGTGTAGGTGTCCCTTGACTATGTAACCTGACACCTACAAATCCCTAGTAGTTAGTATTTCACACCAATCTTAATGCAAAAGCACTGTCCCACACACAATTCAAATCAACTCCAACTAGTGTCGGAACTATAATAGAGTCTTTTTATTTTTAAAGAAGTTTGCTTACTTGAAATCACTAGTGAGAAACACAAGCTGAGACAAAGCCCAGCTTAGACTTCTTGAGGGAGTAGATCCTACAAGGAGCAGACTTGAGGTTTTTTTTCTTCTTTCCTATAATTGAAAAAAGATTTGGCTTTTTATCCCAAACACTAAATTCACTGTAGAAATCAGTCCTTCAGTCTCCAGCTGTGTCTGTCACTCAAGGACAGACAGATGCCTAGACCCCTCGAGTTCTGAAAGACTCTTATTCCTGCTGGGGCTCCTATTCATGTAGCCTGATAGAAGACAGCAAGAACTTGGCTTTGAGGATAAGTCCTAATACAGGAATAAAATAGTTATCTGCTCTTCTGCCCCAAATCTCAAGAATGTGAAAACGAAAGTGTCTCTGAGAACAGAGTGAATACCACACACTCACTTACACACACACACACACATACACACACACACACACACACACACACACACACACACACACACACACACACGGACAGGTGCATATTGTTCTGAGGTCACACATTTGAAAGCCCCATCCCCCACTTTCCCTTCCCTTCCCTTTAGCAGCGTGCATGGAATACTGACACCTTGGAAAAGATTTATGGAAGATCCAGCATATCTACAAGAAATCAAAACCAAACAGGAGTGGGTCAAGGTTCCTCTCAGAAACGCAGCTTCTTCCTTTGTAGTTCATACTTACGAAGCTAGTGCTCTTGAAGCTAGGTGTGCCCTTCAGGGGTGTTGCCGACAGTGGATTATCCTAGTCAAGTCTAGGTAGACAGGAAGCCTATAACCATACTATGGAAGTTCTTCACACTGTCCAAGTCACAGACCCAAGTTTTAGGCAACATGGACTTGAGACCCTAGTGAGCTTGTCTTGCTGATAAACCAAGTCAAACAGAATGCAGAGGAAAGGGAGCGAATAGAGGCACCAGGAGAGCGAGAGAAGACATTTAGCAGGCTGCTAAGCTTTCTGTACAATGAAAGCCAAGGATCCAGGTTGTGTCTGGCTTGAATTGCTTTTCTTTTAAAGAGGATATTTTCAGTTTTAAGTTACTCGATCCTTCAGTTTCCTGGTACCATTCCTCAGCTCATTCCGTACTCCATTTCCTCATAACCCTCAATCTATATCTCAGGTGTTCAAGAGGTAGCCCTCCTTACAGGCTGTTTTAGTCTACCAACTTGGACTACAAAATTCCCATAGGTGAAGGAAAAAAAGTAAATTTTAAAAAGACTAAAGTGTTTTTGTCTTATTTCCAATTCTACCAAACTTTTAGTATAGAAAACAAACTGTAGCTTAACCTAAAAGAAAAGCAGTCACAGAGCTCCCCGGGGCCAGACACCAGCAGGACAGGGGCAACACCGGAGTCACCAGCCAGCCCCCCTCACCCACTCCTTCCTTCCACACCAGCTAGAAGTTCAAGTTCGGCTGGGGATGACTTGAGAACTAGGAACTGTCATTTCCAGATGAGAAGGATCTGAAGGTCACCAGCACCCAAACCCTGTCACCACAGCCACACCTGACCACAGAGCCTCGGCCTGAAACTGAAGACAGCTTCCCTCCCCTGCCACGGCCACACCTGTGTGCAGTAAAAACTGTAGACATGAACACACAGATGGTTCCAGCTCCTCTGTTAACAAGTGCAGATACAGCAGAAACCCCTACGTAACAATCAACACTCCAAACTCCTCCATGGCCCACTTCTAAATGGGCACTGGGAAAACAAAACGAAAGTAAAAAGCCGTCCAGTAGAACCGCAGAGCCTCCGAGCTGGTTATGCTATGGGTTAGACCTTAGTTTCCACAACGGCACACGATCCGGAAAGCCCACTGGAGAGCAAAGGTTCTCCACAAGGGAGGAGGAGGGCAGTGGCTTGGGACGGCTGAAGCAGTACTTACCCCAGTCACCCAGTTACCTACCAAGGCATCCAGCAACCTGTATTTCCTGTGATGCATCCCCACATCTCCCTGCTTCACACTTGGGATCAAAGAGGTCTCAGAATCCAGAGGACTGCTGAGGCCATGTGTGGGCAAGGCAGGAGGTAGCTACACTGACCTACGGGTCCCTCTCAGGGCGGCTGGCTCTTCTTAGCAGACAAGAAGTCTCTCAACCATAAACAACGCTTAATGCTTGGCTTGCATTTATCTGCAAAACAGAAGTGTCAAGATACTTGGAGAAAATATTTCCTGTGAGTCCTGTGTGGTTGAATACTTTTCATTCAGTGGTCATCAGTGACCCACTTCACCGTCAAACAGATTTAAAAGAGGCCGAGGAAGAACACATCTTGTTAATACGCGGTGCAAAGAGCAATAATGTGCAAGGTTCTGAATACCGGGGCAGTTCCTCATCTTACACATCTCTAAAGTAGGGAAATCTAGTATGTGCGTCTAATGAGCCTGCATGGACTCATGTCTAAAGTAGTGCTTGGGTAGTGAGGTACACATGGCTGGCCATATTAACCCAAGACTGCAGAATTCCCTAGACTGGAGAAGAAAATCTTAAGAACCATTTGTCCAAAGCCTGAGCTTCTTTAGTAGCTGTTAACACTGATGGACATGCTTGCTTTTTTTTTTTTTTTTAAATTAAAGAAAAATGTAGGCACATAAAACTCTTTCAGGAATGAAAGGTGGAAGGTTTCCTAATTTCACACTACAAACCGTGTGCTCTGATAAAGAACAGATGGAAACAGGGCCAGGCCCAGTGGAAGCCCCGTGAGCGTGTGCCATACAGCCAATATACAGGCCCAAACTGAAACACAAAGATGTGCATTTCTCTTAAAACTGAGCCATTGTGTTTCTTCAGACATTAAAACAAGTTGTAATAAATTGTGTTGGGTCCGTGCTAGGCTAAAAAGAAGACCCCGGCAACGCGAGTCTCCAAGGTGAGTCTAATCCCATACACCTTTTCAAAGGGGTTTTCACTTGACTGAGTAGTCATGTATGAGCACTAGGGAAACCGTTAAACAGGGGACATACAATGAGGAGGCTTCTTGTGGGGCATCTAGTGTCATATAAAAACACTGTGTCACATACTGCAGGAATACAGAATCAATCCATGCAAGGAAAGCCACCCTGCAACGAGGCAGCTGTAAGGAGGGCAGCAGCCTGGCACAAGGCTGACCCTTTGACACCAGGGTACAGTGGCAGACCCTCTGCCTGACAAGGATCCTAAGAGTTTGCTATTCTTTCACTTTAGGAAAAGAAGCTTCCGGTATACTCATTGATGCGGCCACAGCTTCCCACTCAGGCCCTGGCGACTTCTCTCTGGCTAGGCAGAGAGAACCTATCCAGCTGGGCTAGGAGGCCTCCAGTAACCTTCCTCTCATATGCATATATATGGTTTTGTTTCTCTGAAAATAAACTCCATGAACTCATAAAGCTCTCATCTGCAATCAAATGTAAAAGCAGAGCACCCTACTCAGAGGCTCTGAAACACACATATCAGCCTCAACACAAATCAGCCTTCCAGCCTCACAGGAGACCGGCTCAGTTCAAAGGCAAGGGAGATGCTTCTCCAGAATCCTTGGAGGCAAGGAGTGATGTCCTCTTCAAATGGGCTTATACAGCAGCGTGGTGACATACTTCTTCTTGTAGCGGTGGGTCGCACTGAGAACCATCACACTGTCCTGCAGGGCAGAAAAGCACATAGAGATAATTCGTTAGTTCTGGTGGCTGCTGGATCTTCCCAGCCATCAGTCTTTCCCAGACACTCATGGTCTTGCTGAAATACTCCAATAAAAGCAACTTACTGGAGAAAAGGTCATTCTGAGTCACAGTTCTGGATTATAGTCCACTGTGCCAGGGAAGCCAAGGCATCAGGAAGCGGAAGCAGCTGAGCACATCGCACATTTGTATTGAGCATGTTTCCCCCACTTTATCCAGTCCAGGATACCCTGCCCAGGGAATGGCCTGCCCACAATTAAGATGGGTCTTCATATACCAATTAGTGTATTCACTATAATTCCCAATAGGTATGGTCAGACTCACACCTGACAGTATTCTAAAATTTTTCAAGTTGACAACACTAACCAACACATTTACTTTTCAAGAGATAGTCTGAAATAAAAGAACGAGGCTAGTTTTGCTATCAAATCTAATTCAGTTCCAATCCAGACTCCTGCCATTGTGGTATGGGTTGACAGCCGTGAGTGGTCTATATAATGGTCTGTGTCCCTCTGCTCCTTTTTAAGACTTCTTCATACAAAGGATAATAGCTACCATTAAAGTGGTTCTGATGATTACAAGAGAAGATCAAAGTATCTGACACATAAAAGGTCAGGAAGAAATACTAATTTATAACTCCATCCCCCTTCTCCTTTCAAATTACAATATTAGACCTAAGCCTGGCAAGTAAAAAAAAAAAAAAAGTGCCGTCAAGCATTCCCAGAGGAAATGTTAAATGTGGTAAGAAAGGGAATGATCCTTCTCAACACTCATTCCTAAGGCCTCAAGTAGGTCCAATTGCCACTCAATGCCAAGGAGGAACTCCAGGCATCCTCTCTGACTGGGAGGGAACCGTGGGAGTGCCTATCTATCCTTAAAGTACGAGAAGCTTCTTTAGACATCCAATCTGACGGGTCAATTCTGAATGGTCCAACAAGCTGAGAAGTCCACCAGCAAAGGCACCAACTTCCAGGATGTACGGGAGAGCGTGGGTGTGCCACAGAAGAGAAGACAAGGGACACCGACTGAGAGCCACAGGACAGTCACAGAGGCAAAGCTCAACCAGATCTCCAAGAACCCCGAAAGTCCAACATAGAGACCAGCGCGGCCTGCTATCTTCCTTCACCCTGTACTGTCCACCATGACCGTGTCCTGGACTAACCCTCCGGCTGGTCTGTGCCGAGCCACAGCCTAACGAGGTGGGAGCCAGGCAGGTCAAACTCGGTGAGAGAGGAGCATCCCTGAGAAGCCCTGCATGGTGGGGATGGGCAGGAAAGAGGGGGGGCGAGGGTAAAGAGGACTGAGCTCAGTCCCGTCTTATACTTACTGGCCATCTGACCTTCTCTGAGTCTCAGTTTCTCTATCTATAAAACAGGGGTTAAAAATAATACTTACCTCTCAAGGTTACTATGAAAATGAAATTCAGTATATTAAAATTTTATATACACCCACACAATCTATTAAAGTCAGCTCTACCAGTGACCTCCCTGTTCTTGCTGCACATCCAAGAAATCTGAGCAGCTTCCAGAGAAACTGCTGGAGTCACCCTAGGCACACTTACTCAGAACTTCTGGGGAGGAGACCACTCAATCTGCCGCTCACCAACTTCTCCACGGAGTTCTTGTGAGGATCAGCTTCGCCAGCCACAGAACCACATACTTTTATGCTAACAGCCAAGCCACAAAGACATTAAAGCAACAAGAAACCAGGAGTCTAGGGCAGGGGTGGGGCAGACACAGACGGTCCGTCACTGACTCCCTCCCTACCATACAAGAGATGGAAACACTTGGGTACACACAACCAGGACATCTCAGCGCAGCTCAGGTCCACATTTGAAGTTCTCCTGTCTCATTCAAGCATTTGTTGAAGGAAGCTAAACCAGAGTTTCACTGAATCCAACGACTACGAATCCAAACTTAAGTAAACAGGTGGTACAAAGGTTCCAGCCACCCACAGACACTGGGGAGCAGGAGGGTCCCCATCACTGACAGTTCAGCTAGCCTGGACCAGACCAGAGACTGGCATTTAAAATCAAACAGCCTGAGAGGTAAGAAAAAGACAGCTTTTCTATCATTTGACCGTCAGTTGCCAACTGCAGTTTTAAAAGCCGCAGCAAGCAAGTTACCACTGAAGAGCATGCAGGACTCCTACCCTTCCAGTCGGGAGGCTGTGGGACACCAGGGCCACCACTTACCTTAATGGACAGCGCATAGAGATGGTTCAGCATGACATGGTTGGGCTCAGGAAGTAAGGCTGGATCACACTAGGAGGAAAAACACCCCCCAGCCCCCACAAATGTGATTAAATGCAGACAAAACAAATAGCTTACTGTTCCTCTGGTTGTTAAGAACTCTAAATAGGTACATTTTGCCTCCTATGAATCATGCATTCCCAGATCATAAAATCTGGAAAAATCCTCAGTCTAAAGGTGAAATGCTAAACCCCAACATCTGCTAATTTTCTTTAACAGAATTAAAATGAAAACCTAACAATATAGATGGTTTGGGTGAAAGGGCAGAAATAATCTTCCTGGGAATCAACCACCAATTAAGAAAAACAGAGAAAAATTAGTTACACAAAAAGTTGTGTATTTCTGTATATCCCCTAATGAGAGCACCCTTATCTTGTGTTGGAATAGAAGTCACAGTAGACATTAATTCCAGCATATTTGGTTCTGATTTTACTATAAACAGAAACAACTATAAATTTTGCTATTGGTACCTAAAGAAGTCACGGTTCAGTCTTGGAAAAGGATTCTATGGTGCTGCTGACGTGACCTGGCCTACTGCCTTCACACATCTGTGTCCTAATTCCAGCCCCAAGGTTACTTAAGTTTGGCCTCAGTGAACCTAGATAGCCCCAGATGCTCTAGCAGCCTGCTCAGGATACTCACTGAAATATTAGTGTCCTTGTTAAGAATAACTTGGAGTAGGTGAGGGGGCAGGATGGGTGGGGATTTGAATCTCTCCTCAGATCGAAACACATACATTTCTTGACCATAAGGCCCTGGGGGTGAGCTGGATAGGTCTGAAAAATATTTATGCAAAAGTGAAGGAAAGTTGAAGTGTTAGTAATAATGCATGGGGAAAGGTATCAATGCACAGCCATTAATCTTAAATGTAGTACAAGTCCTAGAACGTAAGGGCTTGTGACCTACTGGGCCTCTAACTGTAAGGAAGCAAAGGGAATGTCTGCGTCATCCTGAACATGGACCAGGAGGCCTCCCAACAAGGCAACATGATGTAAGAAAGCAATGAGAGGTCCGGACCTAGGCTCCAGGAAACCAACTCTATTTGCCAATCAGAGGACCTTGGACAGATCCCTTTACTATGGTCAGTGTCCACATCCATAAGATAAAAATCTTCCTAATTCACAATGCTTTTGAGGAAATCACAGTGACAGTGGATACAAAGGTACTCTGTGAACTCAATGTGAGAAGGTTATATTTCATTTTGTTTCTACCAAAGCAACCGACAACAATGTTATACATTCAAAGTCTACAATGATCACAGCAGACAGAACAAAACCTAGCTATAGTCAAAGAAGTGCAGATGTAAGCCAGAACACAGTCCCACTCCATGCTCAGTGGGCTGGCTGCCACTGAGATGACAAGTACTGGCAGAAATGTGGAGAAACTGGGAGCTTCGAGCTACAGGGTTTCCATCACTGGCAGAAATGAACAACAGTATCACCACTTTGGAAAACAGTTCAACTTTGTGACCCAGTACTGGGTGTATCACCTAAGATAAAACATAAGCCCACACAAAAGCCTGGCCATGAGTGTTCATAAGCAATATTCATAAGAGCTTCAAAGAGGAAACAAAATCCAAGTATCTGTCAACAATGGATGGATAATCAAAAAGGAACTGTCATACCGTGGACTTCCATTCAGCCATAAACAGAAGCAAGAACATGTTTCAACAAGGATGGAAGCCCCGGAAGCCCGTTAAGTGAAAGAAGCCGCATGGTGTATGGTTACGTTTCTATGAACTGTCCTGAACAGGCAAATCCATGTGGCAGGTTTGTGACTGACACAGGGCAGGGAGGAGGAAGAGATGGGAACAATTTTTCTTTTGAGGTGACAGTTTTAAAAACTCAATATACCAAAAAAATGGATAAACTGTACAATTCAAAAAGATGTGTTTTATGGTATCTGAATTCTACTTTAAAATGAAAAGAATTCAGATTAAACCCACAAAAATTAAATAAACTATGTTTTCTTTGTTTTAAAATTTTATAGTTCCAGAGAAAAGATCACCCCCCCTCCCCCGAGACAGAGTCTCTCTGTGTAGTTTTGGCATCTGTCCTCTGTCCTGGATCTCGCTCTGTAGACCAGGCTGGCCTCGAACTCACAGAGATCCGTCTGGCTCTGCCTCCCGAGTGCTGGGATTAAAGGCATGCGCCACCGCCGCCCAGCCAGAGAAAAGATTTTAATAAATCTACTTTAATGACTCCGGCTTGCTTCGGCATGTAAGGCAAAAGGAAGGCAGCAGTAACAGTGCAGCCTTGGACCAGGGACATCTCAGACACTGTCAGTTGTTTTGGACACGTCATCCACAAAAATGCCATCGGGAGATAACACAGGACAACTTTCATGTGCTGTCTGTACACTAAAAACCCAAGTTGTCACTGAAAAGTCACACTCATGACCACACCCCTTATCTGCACGTTCCTAATAAATGGATTCTATGCACTACATCACTGGACTGGGAAAATGGGTGAAACCCAAAGTGTGCTCGTCTTCTCACTACATAATTATGATTGACAGTCAGATACTCTTTGGCTTTGTAGCTCATACTATAATCATAGTCCTAGTGGCCTCAGAATTTAAACCTTTTAGGATCACCACCCCTCCCGCCAATAAGAATGCTCAGCATAACTTTCTGAGTTTATATACTGAAAACAAAATTTTTCTAAATAGGTGGTTACTGTGCTATGGACTATTTGTCCCTTGTCCTGGAGATTCTGCTATGTGCTCTACTTCAGGGTCACTGAGGGTCCAAGCCCTCGACTTTACTGCTGGGAGTTGGTTGCACGATGGCATGACAATCAGCAGAGGCGGGCTTCGCACGCACGAGACCACACGCTCAGTGGAGAATGTGTGGTTCTCCAGGCAGGCTTCCCATGCACGAGACCACACGCTCAGTGGAGAATGTGTGGTTCTCCAGGCAGGCTTCCCATGCACGAGACCACACGCTCAGTGGAGAAGTGTGTGGTTCTCCAGGCAGGCTTCCCATGCATGAGAGAGACCACACGCTCAGTGGAGAATGTGTGGTTCTCCAGGCAGGCTTCCCATGCATGAGAGAGACCACACGCTCAGTGGAGAATGTGTGGTTCTCCAGGCAGGCTTCCCATGCACGAGACCACACGCTCAGTGGAGAAAGTGTGGTTCTCCAGGCAGGCTTCCCATGCATGAGAGAGACCACACGCTCAGTGGAGAAGTGTGTGGTTCTCCAGGCAGGCTTCCCATGCATGAGACCACACGCTCAGTGGAGAAGTGTGTGGTTCTCCAGGCAGGCTTCCCATGCATGAGAGAGACCACACGCTCAGTGGAGAAGTGTATGGTTCTCCAGGCAGGCTTCCCATGCATGAGAGAGACCACACGCTCAGTGGAGAAGTGTGTGGTTCTCCAGGCAGGCATAACTCTCACTAATGAGACAGTAACTATGGACATTGTTTGCAAAGCATGCCTCTGCTACTAGAGTGAACAAGCACAGATAAAGACCTTGGGGAAAGGGATATTACATGAAACAGAAACACACGGGATTTCCCCCTGGATATTCAATCCATAGATAATAACTATTGGCTTTTTTCTTTTTTTCCCTCCCTCAGCGACAATTATAGTCGTAGGCTCTCATAAAACCGTAACTGTCAGCCGGGCGGTGGTGGCGCACGCCTTTAATCCCAGCACTCGGGAGGCAGAGCCAGGCGGATCTCTGTGAGTTCGAGGCCGGCCTGGGCTACCAAGTGAGCTCCAGGAAAGGCGCAAAGCTACGCAGAGAAACCCTGTCTCGAAAAACCAAAAAAAAAAAAAAACCGTAACTGTCAGTTGAGCTCTCAAACGAGCTGATTCAGGTTAGAAGGACAAACCAGACGTGTCCAGCCTTTACATTTCACCAGATGCTATTGGAAAGTGTGAAACCTTACTGGAAACAGCTTTTGAAACCACAGGCCACTGGGAGGTTATACAAAGGTAAAGTGGACAACAGTGTATCAGAATAAGAAAGGCAGACATTATACCAGGGGATTTGTGTCATAGTGGAGTGTGTGGGGTGGGGTGGAGGGGAGGGGAGGGGGTCATTATAAGATTCCTGAGAAGACATGAAAATACAAAATACAACAAGAAACCACTCTGGGGAAGGAATATGTATTGTTAGAAAGGCACAGCAAGAGAAAGTAACAGCACAAAATTACCTCGACACGATGTCTCCGAGCTTTCCATGGAATCTAACTTTAAAGCATCAAACACTTCAAAATCAGATTTCTTGACATGGATCAAATTATTAATTGTGCCAAGCTGACTGGTAACCACAGGCTGAAACAGTGAATAAAAAAAAAAGATTGGATTCCCTTTCAAATCCTTCTTCTCCACCCAACCTCCCTCTACTTTTACAAAAGTCTCTAGTAGGGAGGGGCTGTTGCCTACTGAACCAGAGGGCAATAAGTCCTAATGAGACCACTGAGGCTCCCCTGCAAATCAAGGCCTTACCTCTGATGGGTCATGAACCCACTGTCCATCCACAAAGAACTTGTACTGGTGCTCTCCCTCTGGAAGGTCCAAGATGGCAACAAAGTCGTTATGACTGGGGAAGAACACAGAAGGTCAAACAGGCCAAGTTCCTTCAAGAAGACAGAATGGGGAAAGGGGCCATGATGGCGCCATCCCAGGGGCCTTCTACATTCCTGAGCTACGATCTTGTGCCCACCACCACCCCCATGCAAAGCATAAATCCATCTCCTTTTTCTCTGTCACTCAAGACATGTACTTGTCAACCTCTCCCAAAACCTTCATTCTTAACCAGTATCTGGGGGTGGGGGATGGGG
This sequence comes from Peromyscus maniculatus bairdii, assembly GCF_049852395.1. Classification (NCBI taxonomy): domain Eukaryota; kingdom Metazoa; phylum Chordata; class Mammalia; order Rodentia; family Cricetidae; genus Peromyscus; species Peromyscus maniculatus. The sequence goes on along the minus strand of NC_134857.1, from coordinate 77,650,881 downwards.
TGCTGGGGTTGGGGAGATTGATTGCCAAAATGTTTCATCTTAGTAAACTGCTTTGTTCTAGCAGAACAGATTTCTTGGGGCTGGGGAGATGGGCTCAGCCAGGAAGAGTGCTCGTGGTGAGCTTGAGGACCTGAGTTCGAATCCTAATATGCAGGTCAAAAGCTGGGCATGGCTACACATGCCTGTAACTCCAGCATTGGGGAAGCAGAGACAAGCAGACCCAGAGAAAGTGCTGGCCAGTAAAGAAAGCTAGCTGAGATGGAGACATTCTGGTTCAATGAGCTTGTCTTAAGGCAATAGGGCTGAAAGGCACAGAGGAAGACACTTGGTTCTTGCTGTGGCCTCCACGTGCACATACATGGGCATACATATATGCACATATACATGCACTCACACACGCATTACACACAAAGAACAGAGTCCTCATGATTATGAATAAGGTAAAAGATAGGTTGGGGTGGGGAAATATTTCAGGGTACTCTTTCCATATTTTGGTGAGCCTTTTGTGGAAAATGACCCACTACACAAAAGGTCACTCTGACAACCACATAAATCATCCACCATTGCTTTGCCGGCAATGAACTGGCATGAGACTTAGAATGTCACAGTGCATTTTGTTTTAATGCAGAATTCAAAGCAACGGGAATTAGCTAGTGCCAGACCTCCTCCAGACGAGAAATGGCTTGAGAAGCACATTCCTGAAGAATATACCCACAATGCTGTTAGAAGCTCCCCAAGGCCTAGTCTCTCCCCTAAGACAGGGGAGCAGGTATCCGACAGTCCTGCTCTGCAGACTCAATGGAAACACGTGTCGTCACCTCTTAATCAGTGGAATCTTGGCGCTCCAATTGTTGAAGGACCCAGAGATGAAGACCTCCTTGCCTCCTTCAGACCAGCGGATAACGGTGGGCCGGGCCTGCTGGGTGGGCTTCACAGAATCATCCAAGTCCTGCTGCCACGGTACAAACTCTTTGTCCCCGGGGAGCTGTAAGAAGGAGTAGGTCATCCCTAGAATAAATTATGACCCAAGGGTTTTTAAGAGGTAACTTTCCCCAGGGTATTAAAGGTTCTAGGCTTCAACTAAAGATAGCTACCCTAAATTCAGCAATTAAGTCAGAGTTTGAACAAACTACAGAAAAGTACCAGCACAGGGTCCAAAATGGTCAAATGGCTTCTGTCCCAGCATTGCCTAAACCACAACCTACATCGTTTTCCCTGCTGAACCTCGGGTCGCCCTGCAAACAAACGAGCAAACACCCTCCAAAGCCTTCCTCCAGTCTATCCATGCAGACAATTAGGATACGCTTCTAAGTGCCTCTTAAGAGAAAAAAATATATAAGAAAGCCAAGTATGGTTCTTTAAAAGAAAACTAAGCCAGGAATATATTTTTCAGAGGCAAACTGGTCTCGATTGTCAACTGCAATTGAAGTTATAGATACCACAATTCCTAAGTAATTAACAATGCTGTTTTAGCTACTAGGTTATACAATGGAACATTAAAAATTTAAGGGTGGAGATGTAGTTCCAGGTAGAGCACTTTCCTACCAAGCATGAGGCTGGGAGTTTCATCTCCAGCACCATCATCCATCAATCACCACAAATTCCAAAGCCAGACCACCGATTCGGTACCCTTATTTGCTAACTAAGGCCAGGCTCATGTAAGTACCCCAAGGGGAGGGATGACATGCGGGAGGTCTGGGAGCACAGGATGGGATTCTGAGAAAAATGAATTCCTTAGTTGCTTTTCATTGCCATCCTTTAGGACAAGCATGGGCAAACAGTAGCCAGTGAGCCGGACAGCTTTCCCCAAAGCTTTTGTTTGGAAACAGCCCCTCATTTGTTGACCTACCACCCACAACCTTCTGCTATGGTGGGAGACCTGGGGAGTTATGACGGACTGTCTGACCCACAGAGTCTAAGTTATTTATTATTTGATCTTTTACAGAAATAGTTTGATAATCCCTACTTTCCACCGGCCTCACTGACTGGTAAATAAGACTGGATGGTATCAGTCAAGCACTACAAACAAAACAACGGAGGTTAGAGTAAGAAAAGACTAGCTTATTTATTTGGGCTTTTCCCTGCTTTTCCCAAAGTGAACATCATTTTTTCCCTTCCATTCTGTCTCCTGATAGTTCTTAGACCTACTGCACAAATACAAACCAAAGTACACAGAGAAAGGAAAGAAGGGACTTTCACATTATTCAGGAGGTTGGAAAGTTGGATTAAGACAAAGCTTTGGCCTCCATAGTCTCCCAGCAATGCACTGGGGCTGATGGTTGCCTTAGGACTGTTGACATAGGCCTAAGAACAACCCTCAGATTCTCATTCAAAAATAGGATCTGAGAATACACTTTTCCAAGCTTTCAGGTAATCACACTATAATTATATTACAGTAAACAAGGAAAACATGTTTTGCTTTGTTTTTTTTTCCCTAGGGGGTCAAATTCTCACTCTAGTTTAGACTGGCAGTGATCCCCCTGCCTCAGCCTCTGAACAGCTTAAGTTACAGGCATGAGCTGCTATCATATCAGCTTTAAAAAGTTACCTTTTGAGGTGTACCTTAAAATGTTCGGAATACTGTTTGTTGAAATCAGTTTCAGAGTAGCTGGTGGGGAAGTGGTTTGGAGTACACACACACACACACACACACACACACACACACACACACACCGTTCATTCATGACCTTTCAGCACCATTTAAACAGAGTGACACATACACTGTTCATTATACTGCTCTATTTTATAAATGCGTCAGATTTCCCATAAGGTTTTTAAAGTAATCTGGGGGGATCAAAATATACAAACAGGACTGAGAACCACTGAGTAAGTCTACTAAAAAGCCTGACCTTTGAAGCAAAGATCCCCCCAACACACACACACACACACACACACACACACACACACACACACACACACACACTGCGTCTATCAATTACTTTTATGACTGAGGATTTTCAGTTTTGAAAGCTCTACACTATTAATAAGCCTGGCTTTGGAGCCAAGTCCTTCCACTTATGACATGACATTTCTGTGCTAGGAGCGAATGCAGCTGACTAGCAGGAAGATGGTTTACTGAGTTGAACCATCAGCAAAACTACCAGGAACAGCAGCAAGCTGGCAATCCGAATTACAGTCGGAAGATGTTTCGGGAAAATCAGTGGGAGGGGTATGTGAACTATATAGTTTTTAATCTGGATGAGACAGAGAGAATTGTTACAACTACTTTTCTCATTTCACAAATGGCAAGATGTGAGGGAAAGAATGTTCCAAAACAGGCCCAAATCCACACAGAGCAACCTGGCTCGTATTCAGGACACCAATTACTGCAGTCACAGTTTGAATGTACCCAAATCCTGAGTCATCAATGTAGGAATGAGCAAAAATATACAGCCTGTCACCCCGGATAAGCTTTGGAGAAGGAAATCTAGGCTGAGCACAGAGCCCAAACGATGAGGAAAGAGTCCTAAGGTAGGAGAGGAAGAAGGGAACAAAGAGGGAATCCCCCCCCCCCCCCCCCCCCCGCAAGAAATGCATAGCTCAATACCTCTCTCTCACTTCTCTAACGGTGATCTCAATCAGGATCCGAGAAATAAGCCGTATAATCCAAATTTCATGTGCTGTCAAAGCAGTAAATGAAACTCTATTCACAACCCTAAGCCCCAGTTCAGTGGGAAGGGATAAAGTGATTAACGTCAAATACATTCCAATCCTCTCCAACCCTCAAGTTTTTCTTTTTTACTCCAGACAGCCTACTTGGAGAAATTAAATGTATTTAATGCTGACATTTCTAAAAGTGATTAGGAACACAGAGTTAGCAATCACACTGCTGTCGGCTCCATCTGCCTCTTCTTTCGGGGGGGGGGGGGGACAAAAGGGGGTCTTTGGCTGACAGTCCTTTGGGCAACTGTTGTGGGTGGTCTTGAGCCTCAGGCAACATTTGGAAACACTATAGGGGAGTGAAGGGGGGGTAACTTGCTCTCCCGCAAAGTGCAACCAGGTGTGCAAAAAAACACAGCCACAGTCGCCACGTTTATAAAAAACCGAACCGTTCACCCAATGATGCCCTGTATTGATCCCCAAAGACTAGGCGCAAGTACTGAAGTAACCAAGTGACGGCTGCTGAGAGCCACGCAAAGGGGGATGAAGATCAGAGAGGGGGAGAGAGCATCTCAGAGAGTGCAAACATGATATCTACACAAAGACATTTTCGGGGAAAAGAAATTCATTCAAGCTCTCTTGAGGCCAATGTGAGAAACGGAGCCCCGAATCAGCAGCTTAAACAACGCACTCTCTCTCTTAAGTTTCCACCCTCGCTCACAACCTATACACATCCTGCCAGCTCTACAAGAAGGCAGCTTGCGTGCAGAACCAAGGATACAGCGGGCAGGGGACGTGTCTCTGGTACCAGTCCTAAAAACCTGGCCCACAGCTCAGTCACAACTGCCTCTATCCTCATTTGGGGTAGTACCTAGGAGGCATGAGCACTCTGTCAGCGGGAAAGCCCTCTCATTAAAAAAAACCCGTAACCCTTGGGAGCGAGGATGAGGAAGAACCAATAAGGGCGAAGCAGCCGACAGACAGCCCGGTCACCTCACCTTGGAGTCGGGCAGGCTGAAGACGCTGGGGTCGTCGGTGCTCCCCACCATGATCTTGTGCTCCTTGCCCGGGCCATGGCCGCCGCCCTCGGCTCGCGCAGCCTTGGCACCATGGCGCTCGCCGGACACCCGCTCGCTGGTGGTGTTTCCCATGGCTGCAGCTCCAGTCGGGGCAACCTGCGGCGGGGGACGACACCGGGCGGGGAACACCCCCGCGGCCGCGTCAGGGGCGTCCCGGCCCCGCCCCTGCGCTCGGGAAGGGAATCCCCGCCGCAGGAGGCCGCGCCCGGGGTCCCCCTCCCTTGCCTACTTCGGGGACGCCCCGGCTGGGGCACCGGCTCCGGGAACCACCCCTGCCCCGCAGCCCCGGCCCCGCACACCCTCACGCCGCTCACCTCCGGCGATGCGCTCCGGGATCGCGGGGCCACACGCACGCCGGCTGTTCGGCGTACGGGGAGACCAATAAAGTTATTGAAATTGAAGCCGCGCCCCAAGCCGACGATCCGGGTTTCCTCCTAAAATGGCTACAAGGCCCGCGGCGCGGACCCGCCTCCGTCCCTGGCCCCGCCCACCCGGCCTCTGGCCCCGCCCCCTGCGCGCCAGCCCCGCCCTCTCCCAGTCCTAGCCGCCTGCCGCTCTAGTCACCGGCGCCGCCGGGGCCGCCTCTGTGGTGGATGCGTGCGCACCTCCAGCTTGGGGCGGGGCGGAGGGTGGGGTCAGGGTCCGGCGTCTCAGCCGCTGGTATTTGGACGTCTAGGCACATTCACGTCTTTCTAAGCAGTTTGTCTAACCGTGGGACGCGGGCTCGTTAGAAAGGCCCGATCCGAGGTCTCATGCCCTAGGTACGGAATTAGAATCTGCACTTTAACAAGATCCCATCAAACTGCTTGACAGCGTCGTAGAGAGCGGATCCACATTCGAATGGTTTTCACACTCGGCTTCCAACTCTACCCAGCAACCTCTTTCTAACTGGAAGTGATGAAATAAACAGTGGGACAGAGAATTGAGTAGACGCATGAAGCTTATATGTGGCGCCCAGCTCTTCATAGTGGTGTTTTCTCTTACAATGATCAGCTGTGTGGATGCATGCATTCAGCGCATGGTGAAGTTTAGCCAAGGAGGCAGCAGCAGAGTTGAGAGCGCATGGTAGGCTGGGGACATATTGTTGGACTCGCGATTTGAAGCCAGTAGACTAGAAAGTGAAGGCAAAGCAGGCTGGCGGAGGGCCCGGTGGAGTCCAAGAATGATGAGCACGGGAGCAGCAGCGGAGTGAGCTGCGGAGATGGGAAGTCGTTGGGAGAGTGGGAGGCCTGCCACTGACATTTCAGGGACCTTGCAGTTATTAGCACTGGCAGGATCCTCGACAAGATCAAGGATGGAGGTGAGGTAGAGCATAAAACCATCAGAGTAAGAAAGTCATAGAGGGGCCTTGGAGAGATGATGCCTCGGTGATTAAGAAAGAGCACTGGTTGCTCTTTCAGAGGACCTGAGTTTGATTCCCAGCACCGACATGGTGGCTCACAACCCTCTCTCCCCGGGGGATCTGACATCTTTTGATGCACATACAAACATGCAAGCAAGACACTCATATATAGATAAAATAAAAAATGTTAAACTAGGGCACAGAACCGGAAAGTGAGATGGCAGTGTTGGAGGTCTACCTTAACATTCATTTCTTCCCTTCTTAAAAAAGCATTGACTTCAACCTTGGAAAACAGTCCATCTCCACGGAGATGCATTTCTTAGCCTCCCTAGTACGTAGATAGATGGAAATGTTATGTAGAACTTCTGTTAAGTCTTTCTCCACTTCTCTATCCTCGTGTGTAGGATGTCCATAGAATGGCCAGCAGCCACTTTGGACCATGAGGTAGCTAAAAACGACGGAATAGAAAAAAAAAAAAACAAAACTATGCAACTAGCAAATCATCTCATAAAAGATGCCTACCTCCAGACGTTTTTGGTTTTATGAGAGGGAAATAAATTCCAATCATGTTATGCTACTAGTGTCTACTGCTTTCCTATTAAATGTAGCTGGACCTAATCCTAGTTAATCCATTAGATTGGTGAAGTACTAATTACATAGATATTAATGCCACCTTTGGGAACTACTGTGTCTATAGACAGACACATTGAGCTGGGTACTAAAGTCTTCACTGAATGAAGGGGAATAAATGGGTCTATAAAGAATTACAACCAGAAGAGGTAGTGGGTGCTTCCAAAGAGCTGGCGAACAGGAGAAAGCAAAAAAGAAATAGCAACAGGGATCTGGGTGTCGTGAGAATCAGGGGAGAGATAAGCCATGCTTTCTGTTTTAAGATCTAGGCTTCTTAAGACCCGCTCGATCGAGGAAATAAGCTGTATTCCAACACCTGTTTCAAATCACAAAGTGCATCAGAACTACCCAGACTCGGATCAGTGGTCTACTCCAGACTGTTTTCTGCAAAACAGTTTGTCCCAAAACCAGTTCCTTTTAGAAAAGTGTTATTCCCTATTTTATTTAATCCTTTAGAAACTCATCCTTTTTTAAAACCTCCCTTGTTACGTATATTCATTCAATTATCATTAGTTTAGTGAGGCTCCACTATGCTCTGGACTGGGAACACAGATTAGTTACAAGACACCTGTGTCTGAAGAGCTGAGAGAGGTACCAGGTAAAGGAAGCACTGTCTTTGCGTCCTGTGATAAGGACGTCCATCAAATGTGACTGAGGACTTGACTATACCAAATGTGATGAGGACACAAAGATCACATATGTCACATTCAGGGTCAGGAGACCGGTCCTAGAAGGGATAACAGATGAACTGAATCTTGATGTGTGAGTGTTACTCAGCTGGAAAGGGGACAGGGGATTTATTAAAAACAGTACAACAGAGACTGTGTGCAGAAGTATGGTGCCTTGGAGAGTTGCAGGTAGACAGTCTAGAGGATGTTTATGTGCCATGCCCTGTTAGGCAAGATGAACTAATAGTAAATATTATGTATATATTTTATGTATAACTTGTTTATGTACAACTTGTCCTTCACAGCCATCAGTTTTCCTGCTGGGAACTACTGGTTTAATGTGTTCAGCCTCGGGGTACAACCTATCTGAGTGATTTTAAGAAGTCTTGACCTTGTACCAAAAATGCCCCCAACCATAATTTATATTTATCCATCACAGGAAACAAAACTGCTTTATTAGAGTGACTTAATCTGAGCAGAACTAAAGAAATAGTCATTTAAATAAATGGTCCCAGCCAATATTATTTTTCAAAAAAAAAAAAGATCTATTTATTTTTATTTTGTGTGTCAAGAGTGTTTTGCTTGCATGGATGCACATGTACCACACACATGCAGTGCCCATGGGGGACAGAAAAGGGAGTCTGATGCCCTGGAATTGGAATTACAGACAGTTGTGAGCCACCATGTAGATGCTGGGAACCAGACACAGGTCCTTTGCAAGAGCAAGTGTTCTTAACCACTGAGTTATCTTTAGACCCCACTAGCCAACATTCTTCTGAGAAAATTTTAGTATACCATAGTTCAGGTCAAACTCCGAACTAAACAAAAAACAAACTTTTAGAATCATTTTAGATTCAAGTTGCAAAGACAACATGAAGTTCCTAAGATGTTCCACATCCAGTTTTCTTCATGGGAACATGTCACTCACTGTGCTGGATTTATCAATTTAACACCAGTATTGATATATCATTTTTAAGGCAGAGTACACATTTATTAATGGTCCTTTAATTTTTGAATTAATGTCTTTCTATTTTGGGATTTTCACTATGGATACTTTTTTTTTTTTTTTTTTTTTTTTTTTTTTTTTTTGGTTTTTCGAGACAGGGTTTCTCTGTGTAGCTTTGCGCCTTTCCTGGAGCTCACTTGGTAGCCCAGGCTGGCCTCGAACTCACAGAGAGTTCCGCCTGGCTCTGCCTCCCGAGTGCTGGGATTAAAGGCGTGCGCCACCACCACCCGGCTCACTATGGATACTTTAACCCTCAAGGCTCCTGTGTGCTAGGAAGCCCTTCTCAGACTTTTTTTTTAATGAGTTAAAAGGTTCTAAGGTGGTAAGATATTTGTAGATCATCCTGAGTTTGCCTCGTACTTCTCTCAGGTCTAGCCTGGGCTAAAGTCCGAAGGAGGATCATGTCATATGATTGTCACTGCTTATGTTGACATGGACCACCTAGCTGAGGTAGTTTGTCTGCTTTCTCCTCTGCAGTTACCTCTCACCCCCTCCCACACTTAGATTTCTGAGGGAAGTTCATCTATGCAGTCTATTTAAGAGAGTTTTGCTTCATTTCCTTGAGGGACAAGCACATGAGTTATTTGTAATTCTGTGTGGGAGATGGGATGGGATCCATCCCATCCCACTAATGTTTTCAATCATTTATTTATAACAGTATGGACTCGGGTACCTTTATGTTTCGTGTTACAATCCAATACTAAGTCATTTATTGCTCAATTTTTTTCCAGTTGGGCCATTGGGGCCACGTTGCCATGGCTTCTCTCCTCCTTTGACGTGTGTTACTCGGTTCCTTTTGGCCATTTCTTTATTCTATGGTGTTACAAGAATACATCTTTTGGGTAATCAGATTTATCATAGTTGAGAAAGTGGTGTCATCTTTTCATATGGCCAGAAGAGCAAAATGTGTAAATTCACCAGTACTTACGCTTTATATCTTCAATTATTTTAAGTTCAATATCCTATTCTGGTCCTACCTTCAGTTTGGTTTAGAAATCAATGGTGTTTTTGTAGTTTTACACATTCTAAATGGAATGAGAGAGTCAAATCGATTTAAAATTGCATGCTTTGAAAGAAGCCTTTGGTGTTACGGCTCATGAGGAGAGATGGCATTCCTGGAGGTGCCATCCTTCAATGTCTTTACAAGCTAAATGGGAAGAATTTTACATTGTAACAGAAGGAGAGTTCAGATGCAGTGATTCAATTTATTTTTTAACAAAAGCAATCTATATTTAAAAAATCCCAGATCCATTTTAATAATGAGAAACAGTTTCAAAAGGATTGGGGAAGGAAAAGGACCCCAGGAACCATACCAGGGCTCAGTACTTAAGTCTGCAGAAGGTACACGGGGTGAAATGTCAGGCAGCTTCCGATTACATGTATGATGAGGAAAGAGTTTGAATTCTCACAGATCAGCTTATGCATATTTGTGTTATTCTAACGCTGTTCTTTGCGCTGACCAAACTTACCCCCTACTTCAGTGACTGGCAGCAGTCCATTTAGAGACATACTGCACAGCAGTTAGTTCTGAAGGTACCCTGCCTGCACGTCCAGTACCTATCCCTAGGGAGTTCAGTGAACCCGATAGCTGATGCTTCTTAACGTCTGCAGTTCAGTTCTGTTGTGGGATATTTGTACACTGTGTGAAGGTGTATTGCTGTGATTGGAGTAATTTTTTTAAAAAAGCAAAACGCCCAATAGCTAGGCAGGAGGTATAGGCAGGACTTCCAGGCAGGGAGGGAGAAACTGGGAGGAGGAATCTAGGTGCATGATTTTGCCAACGGACTGGGAGCAAGTCGGATGTGCTGTGCTAAGAAGAGGTAGCTGAGCCACGTGGCAAAATGTAGACTTTTTAAAAATGGGTTAATTAAGTTATAAGAGCAAGTTGGGAAAAAGCCTAAGCTAAGGCCAAGCTTTCATAATTAATAATAAGTCTCTGGGTTATTATTTCTGGGCTGGTGGTCCAAAGATAGCCTGACAAGAAAGCCTGCTACACAGATCACTTCCTGTTTTTCTGAACTGCACCGTAGCACCCAAGAAGAACTGGTCTAGGCCAAATGCCCCGGTTAATATTAGCACCGTAAAAATGAATTCTATCTTAAGACATAAATGACGTCATTGACTCTTACTTTGTAGACTCTGAATGGAAGGAGAGGGTAGAGAGGTGGAGAACTAATCACCCTGGCAGACCCCGCCTCAGCAGCTGGCAGTCAGTCAGTCACCTCCTCAGCTGAAGCCCTCCTCCATCCTAATACAGGCACTGACAGGTCAAGCCAGGACATCTAAGCAAACCCCCACACTCTTCAGCTTACCTATTGGAAGATGGCAGTTTCTTTCAATGACTTTTAGACCCAGAGAGCAATTTCTTTTCTTGTTTTGTATTTTGCTGTTGTTGTTGTTGGAGGCAAGTTATCACTACGCAAATCTGGTTGGCCTGAAACTCACTATGCAGACTAGGCTGGTCTTGAACTTGCGGTGAACCTTTGCCTGGAACTCCCCAGTCCTAGCATATGTGCCACTGTATGCAGTCTAGTAGTCTCTTTGTTAAAGAAAGCAGAAGCAGGTGACAGGGAGATGGCTTGGTAAGAGCACTTGCTAATGAAAGCAAGAAGACCCGAGTTCAAATCCAGTACCCACATTAAAGATGGGCCTATTCAGTTATAAAATAAAAACAAAAATTAACCTCCAGCTAGACAGTGAATTGTATCAGAAGAAGAGTTCCATGGAGTCAGACATGTATCAGATTGACTTAGGGAGGCCAGCCTATTTCCTATATATCACTGAGTATTTATTAAGCACATGCCACATGTCGGAACTTAGCTCAGGACATTTTTTTTTCCTTTTATTTTATTTTACAATACCATTCAGTTCTACATATCAGCCACAGGTTCCCCTGTTCTCCCCCCTCCCACTCCCTCCCCTTACCTCCAACCCACCCCCTATTCCCACCTCCTCCAGGGCAAAGCCTCCCCCCCCCCCCAGGACTGCCATCAACCTGGTAGACTCAGTCCAGGCAGGTCCAGTCCCTTCCTCCCAGACTGAGCCAAGTGTCCCTGCATAAGCTCCAGGTTTCAAACAGCCAACTCATGCAATGAGCACAGGACTTGGTCCCACTGCCTAGTTGCCTCCCAAACAGATCGAGCCAATCAACTGTCTCACCTATTCAGAGGGCCTGATCCAGCTGGGGGCCCCTCAGCCTTTGGTTCATAGTTCATGTGTTTCCATTCGTTTGGCTATTTTCAGGACATGTTTTCTGTTTTGCCATTCAATGCCCTCACTGTATTAATTATGAAGCCAGGAATTCCTCACTGTCTGCATCCTTGATCCTGGACTTCCAGCCCTCAGCACTAAGTGGTTAATTCTTGCTGGACTGTCCTCCTGCAGGAATTCCTGAGCTGGATGTGTTGCCTCTGCTTACAAGGTCAAGCTGTAGCCAGTATGTGCCTGATAACAGGAGCAGTCTTTTCAGGATGAATGATTGCACTCTGAAGTCGAGGTGTGCAAGATTAGAAATACAGCAGTCAAGCATTAAGAGGACTCTGCAGATAACATATGGAGACGAGGAAAGAGGCCCTGACTTCATCGTCTGGGAATTTCCAGAAGGAAAAAGTGGAGGCTCAAGAGAGGAAGGAAGATGAATTGATAAATGAAAACCCAGCCTTGCAGAAGGAAAAATGAGAAGGGGGGGGTGGAGGTTTCTGAGCAGTATGATGCCCAGTGTTCAGTCTTGTCAGGTTCTGAGGTGTTGCTAGATGAGGCTTTTCCAGGGAAAGCCAGGAGGCTGACAGTGCCCCATCTAAAAATAAGCCAGGATTACAGCAAAGAAAACAACAGCTAGCATGACGACGCGCATCGTCGTCAGAGAAGCCCCGGAGTCCCCCTTTTCAACCACCCTTGTCATCAGAGGCTTCCTTACACGATCTTCTGTGGTCAGAATCGTTTGCCGAGCTCCTGCCCACTTTCCGGGGCCCTGCAGGCGATACTGGACTGGAGTGCAGGGTCCCAGTAGCAACCGTAATGCCAGCTTGGGGTCGGTGAAGGCGAGAGACAGGAGATTGGGCCTGACACCCACCATCTCTGCAATCTCTTCCATGGTCTCTACGTAGTCGCCCTGGATAGTGTGGCGCTGGCTGTCCACATACCTAAAGCAAAGAAGACAGAAGACTCAGGCTAACAGTGATCCTGGCGAACGGCCCGTCAGTGCTTTGTGAGTGTCTGCTTGTGGGCCTGATATCGTGCCAAGAACTGTGGGAAATACATAGGCCATGTGTTACCTTCCTTAAGGATTTTATAATGCACCAGACTGCTGCGGGGAATATTTGATCACACCATGAACCTCTCAAGTTTGTGTTTGCATTAGTTAAATAAAATCAACCTTGGGTTAGGAGGCACAGCCAGTAACGAGTTGAAAGAAAGTGATCATAGTGAGTCGGAGGGAGTCTGGAAGATGGATAGAGAAATGCACAGGGAGCAGGAGGGGGGAACTCTGAGTGTGGCCATCCTGTTTGGTTTGGAGTGATGGAAGAGACGCTCTCTTTCTGAGACACCAGCAAAGAGGGAAGGTCAGCTAATTGCTCCTCAGTCTCTCTGAGCTAGCAGGTTTTCACCCCAGCCTCTGACTCTTGAGTCTTTTTTTGGTTAATAGAACAATAGAGATTTAGTTAAAAACTACACTTGGCAGCGCCGGGAGGCAGATCTGGCAGAATAGAAACGTCCTGCCAGGCTGCTGCCTGAAAATGAGGCCAGGAACTGCAGAGCTCTAGTTACTGCTGCTGAAACAGCAGCAGATTCAGGTGCAGCTGCTGTGCCCAGGGAGAATCAACGCTAGACTCTTGAATGCACAGACACTACGCTCAAGAAGGCAGACGTGTATAAGGCTTCAGGTAACTATTCTGGAATGGACGCAAAATGGGAATGTAGAGAGACGCTTGTTTAGAGAGCAATGGCTGAGGGATCCTTGAAGGATAAAGCCCAAGCGAGAACAAAGGAAGGATTGGAAGGGAGGCAAAGAGCAGAGTGGAGATGTGGGGAAGGAATGGGCGGAGACTGTCTGGGTATTGCTCACAGCGTGGGAAACGTGAGTGGATATGGAGAGGCAGGGCTGGCAGATCCAGAGGATGCAATGCTATGTGACATCGAATGCCTCAACCTTCCTCAAGCACGGGATCCTCGGTTACCCTGTGAGGACGAGAGTTAGTGGGGTGCACAAAATAGGGCTTCTCTGGACTGACATCAGTTTAGAAAGTCGAGAAGCTGAGAGAGGATGCCATCCTCCAAGAGTAACTCGTCCTCTGGATGGAGATAGATGGGATGGTTACACCAAGCGCAGATGTAAGGGTTGAAAGAGTTTTTAGTGGGTAAACGTGATAAACAGTGCTATCTATGTGGACAAAGGGCATCTGGAGAGCAAATGAAAAACAACTTTTTGCTCTGTGATGACTGTAAGAGAGAGAGGGAGTAAAGAAAAAGCTAAGCCGCGCGAATAGAGATGGAGGAATCCACAATGGAGGACAGAAACAAATGACAGGAAGTAAATTTGAGTGAGCCGGTGAGATGGCAGAGGGACTCTCAGATGACCACGGAGGAGTTAGTGAAATGACACTAAATTTCGGAAGTGAGGAGACAGGGAAGAACTTGGGGACTTGGCTTCCTGGGAGCTCCAGTGACTCAGACATTGTGGGCATGCGTTCACTTATCCCATAGGTGGAGGTTAGAGCTGTAGCATTCACGAAGGTTCAAGAAAAGGAAATCACCAATGCCACCTTGTAGGGTTGTCACAAGGAGTCAATCATCTCCGTGAATATGAAATGCTAAATATGAGCGCAAAATTGACCCCAAGCAGAAGTTAGGTGACATCCCTGGGGACCGCACACAGTCAGAAGGCCGTCCGAGAAATCAGTAAGCCACAGGAAAGAGGGCAGGCAGTTGAAATAAGTTAGTTTTGTGCCCCACACAAGGGAGAGAAAACCACTCCAAGGAGGAGGGCTGCTCAGAAGTGTCAGCCTCAGTAGTGAGAGGAGGGGGCCCGACGTGGGCTGTGGGCAGGGGTGTCCAGGGAGTTAGAGTGCAGGGGCGTGGGGGGAGGAGCAGAGGGGGAGAGCACAGGATCCAGCAACTCCACCACAGGACTTCAGCAGAGCAGGCAAATAGAGCGCCTGGGAAGGGAGCTGCCAGAGAAGGAGGCAAACAGAGAGCCCCGCCATTTAAGAAATCCGCACCAAATACTATGTCTGATGTTCCCTCGTTATGTTCCTTTTTCCTACTCCACTCCTTTTCGGCCGTAAACATGGCCTTTAAACGTCCTACCAGCTTCTCCCTCCTTCCTCGGCCACATGGAAACCACACATGCTACAATTCCCTCTGATATCACAGTATAACAGAAATCCTTCAGCCCACACATGAAAACCAAGTCTAGCAAATATTCTTCTTACTGAGAAATACATAGAGGAGACTCAAATGTCTCCTGGGAGAATTTCTTACCTCTTTGCCATTTCCTCTCGAGCCTTATTTATTTCTTCCATCATTTCACTCTGTGAGGGCAATTTCTTCAGCCCTAAGGAGAAACGAATTAAAAACAGAAGTGTTAATTACTTCAGAATGGGCAATACTCCTGATGACCATGACCACACTGTGGAAAATTGGAAGAATTACAGGGTCTCAGACGAGATTACAAAATGCATTCAGTCCCACCACTACTAAAATATGATGGTAAAAGTTGAGCATCTAAATCTGGAAATCAGAAATTGGAACTGTTCCCATTGAAGAAGATGCCCTAAGTAAGAAAAAGAAATCCACAATGGTATCACGTTATCAGGTCACACTCAAAAGGCAGGCACAGCCGGATTAAGTCCTATACAATGTTATGTGTAAAGATGTCTAGGAAAAAGTAATTAATTCCATGTTTAGACTTGGGTCTCAGCCCAGAGGTAACCCATTACACAGACGCAAATTGTCAGAAATCTGAAATCTAGAAGACCCTGGTCCTCAGCATTTCAGATAAGGAACGCCCCTTTCATTCTCTGAAGTACACTTACATGTATCACTTACTCTATTCCGCCTTGTCCTTGCAAGGTACCTTTTAATTATTTCTTTTATTTTTGAGATTACAATACAATTACATTTCCCCCTCCCTTTTCCTCCCTTCAAGCCCCCTCACAAACCCCTTCTTGCTCTCTTTCAAATTTATGGCCTCCTTTTTCGTTTATTATTACATGCATATATGTATATGCATATATATTCCTAAATATAACCTGTTCAGGGATGTTCATGTTTTCAGGGATAACTATTTGGTATTGCATAACCAATTGGTGTGCTCTTTCCTGAAGACTATAGCTCCTGCTCTCAGCATTTCTTATTTGCCTGTAGCTCTTTGTGTAGGGTTGAGGTCTTCTGGTCTTTCCCCATCCACTTTAGCATGTTTGTTCTTGTTCAGCTCATGTGTAGGCAGTCACGTCGGTGAGACTTTATGGGTATAGCTTCTGACATTACTATGAGACACAATCTCACAGACAACTCCCAATCCTCTGGCTATTACAGTCTTTCCAACCCCTCTTCCAAAATGTTCTCTGGGCCTTAGATATGGAAGGTTTTTTTTTTGTTTTGTTTTGTTTGTTTTGCTTTTGTTTTTGTGGATGTATCCACTGGGACTGGGCTCCACAACTCTGCATTTCCTTGGAAGTTATTTGCTTTTCTCTGACTTCCAACTGATCTCTTAATGTGGTCTTTCAGTTGGGAAATGAATATGATGGATATGAGGAAATGATAAATGACTTAGAAGCCTAGAAAAAATGAGGTACAACATCCAAGTTCAAGGGAATGGGAGACAGTTCTGCACTGGTATCTTGATAACGAGGAGGTTTTATATTTCAGAAAAAGAAGGAGGTAAAAATCTCACCATGATATTTTATGCTAAAGTCCCATGGACGGTAACTCTTACCACCTAAATTCTGTTATTTGGTAAGAGTTGAGCGTAAGGCCAATGGCAACTCATAATACTCAAGCTTCACAAGTAAGTTTAAGCTCTGATGTGCAAACAGTTCCAAGAGCAGGAATTTGACACCAAAATACCAACTAGACAAGTCCAACTAGTGTTTAAGCCAAAATAACTCCAGGTCAACCAACCTTCTTCACAGGTAAATGGGCACTAGGCACTACTCCATAAAATTCTGAAACATCATTTCAGGATAGAAATCGATCTTACCTACGGCAGTCCTCTTCTCTATGATACTAGTATCAAGCAGCTATCTACCTCATTTCTCCTTAAACATCTCTGGTCACGGAGACCTTATGTATCCCAAGGACATGGCGTAATTGTTTGGATGCTCTCATCGTTGGAACACTCTTTGTATTAACCTTCAAATCTACTTTTATGCAACTTGAAGCACTGGGTCTAATTCTGCTTCCGGAGCGAGGGTTGAGGTTTAGCACTGGAGAGGTCTTGAAACAAGACACATCAGCTCCTCTAAGCCATTTCATCAGCAGACTGACCCCAAGTCCCCGTGGAAAAGGTTTCAGCTGCTCGGCCAGCTTGGTGATGGATTTCCCTGTTCTGAGCACACCCCGGTTAACTCCCCTGGCAGTCTCTCTAAACGCGGGACACAGAAACTCAGTATCCAGGAAGAACCTTCTGTGTCTTCCATGTGTCCTCTCATGTGAGCTATGGGAAAGAGGAGCATAGGAGGCGGGGAATTGGGACGTTGAGAAATTCAGTATTCCACATTCTGGGTGAATCTCTAAGCATCTCTTAACCTATGGCTGAAATTAAGTCACGGTAGTCTATATTAGACTTTATCTCTAACGAAAGGATCATTTAACTCCACAAATATATACGAGCTGCACACTGGAGTCACCTGGAGAATCTTTTTCTGAAAGATCTTAAGCCACACTCACCTCTGAATTGAGCACCACCAGTGACGGGAGTAAAGCATGCGTAATTATTAAGAAAAATCACTGATGTGTTTCTGATGCGTGACTATGGTGACACATTACTGCTTTAGGTCCATTGAAAATAAATTTTCTGGCACTAGCTTCGTGCCAGGCTCTGTTGAAATCCTTCCTACCCTGTAGGTATTTAGAAGCACTTTCATAGGCATAGTTAAAAACATTTCACCTCGCGGTCGACATCTATCATCCCTTACCCTTGAACACTTGGGTGGCCCAGCGCCCTTGGAGCTCAGAAATGGGCATAATGGCCCCCAAGGGTTGAATTAATCCGATGATCGCAAGAGTCGGCTTTTCCAGGTTAGGCGGAAAGACTTTTTTGTACAAGGACACCTTGTTTTTGACGACCTTGACAGAGTCTTCAAGGAAAGGAAAGGCAAAGCTGTAGCCTGTGGCGAAGATGACCGCGTCGATGTCATCCTCCCTGGAGCCGTCCTCGAAGATGGCGGCCGTCTCCGTGAACGCCTTCACGTTTCCTTTCACCTTCACCAAGCCGGAAATGATGCGATTTGGCAGTTCGTCGTTTACTGTTGGATGCTGACTCAGAGCCCTGTAAGTGGTAAGACGGGGGTGAGGTCAGAGTGAAGGAGAAGAGGAAAGAAACCAGCACGGGAGGGTGATTCCGCGCTGGTGGTAAAAGCCAGTGTTTGCCCCTTGCATCTGGCCAAAGGCGCCAATCAAGGTCTGCCTTGTACCAGCTTGGCGCAGATCCGGCCCTCGGGGCCTGGATGGCTTGGGAAGGGAGGGTGCTGCAGGAATGAAGGGCTTCACCTGAGGAGTGCACGTAGGTGGTCTCTCAGGTAACAGCAATGTTCCGAGGCAGGGTAAGGCTACAGTTTCAGACAGCTCTCAAGAACTGGCAGAAGTAGATCCTGAACATTACGCTCAGTCCCATTTCCAGTTCCAGAGCCCAGAGATAGACTTAAACCATCATTTTCCAAACCACAAATAAATTACATACGTATACTAACATCTAGTCTATAGAGAGATAGCTTTACTGTGCACTGAATTCCTTGACCCTCAGACTTTATGAAGAAAGGAGAACAGCTGTCATTACCGGTGACTTGGAGATGAGGAATCAGGCCTGGAGAAGCTGAGTGACTCCCAATGTTACACCGCCTAGGATCTTAGAATGTTTGTCAAAATAGCTTTCTATACTTCCGATGGGGTAAGTAGTGTTCCCTGGGGACAGCACAGGGTAAGGTGCCAGATGCCTGTTTCCACCTTCTTGGGTCTTTTTTTTTTTTTTTTTTTTTTTAAAGGCCAGTTTTGTTACAGTTAACTTGCATGGATTCTAACCTTTATGTACATTCTTTTCTACATTCCAACCTCAGGATTTCATTCTCCTTTCCAAACAGTTCCCTATTTGCTGTAATTTGAATGTAACTCGCCCCATAAGCTCATAGGGAGTGGCCTTATTAGGAGGTGTGGCCTTATTGGAGGAAGTGTGTCACTGTGGGGGCGGGCTTTGAGGTCTCCTATGCTCAAGCTGTGTCCAGTGTCTCAGTTCACTTCCTGTTGCCTTCAGATAAATATGTAGGACTCTCAGCTCCTTCTCCAGCATCATGTCTGCCTGCATGCTGCCATGTTGCACCATGATGCTAATGGACTAAACCTCTGAAAATGTAAGTCACCCCAATTAAATGTTTTCCTTCAGGAGAGTTGCCATGGTCTTAGTGTCTCTTCACAGCAATAGAAAACCTCACGAAGACACTATCTTTTATCTAAACCAGCCATCTACACAATTGTGCAAAACATAAAACTGTTAATCCCGTATCTGCCTATAACCTCCCCTGGGCAGTTTTTTTTCTTCTTTCTCCTGGAACGTTTGTTGTCTGTACACTGCCATCTCATCGGCTTTCCACACCATTTTCAGAATGGCTGTCCCTGAAGACATTATTATGCTACCCACTTCTTAATGTTTTTTTCAAAAGATTTTTATTTAATATGTATGTGCGAGTGCATGTGTGTATGTATATGTGCCACATGTGTGCCTAATTCCTGCAGAGGCCAGAGGCTTTGGATCCTCTGAAAGTGACAGTACAAGGGGTTGTGAGCCTCTGATGTCCTGTGCAAGAGCAGCAAGTGCTCTTCACCACTGAATCATCTCTCTCCAGCTCTGCTTAAAATATCTGAATGCCTTTGCATTGACTTCATTCTAAACCTTATTTAGTAGATGATATAAAAGTTTTTATGCCTCATGAATCTGAGTCTACTCAACATAATGTAATAAAGAAAAAGCCATTATGCAAGTCAGAATTTAGAGATGATCTACAAAACAATATTATATATATATATATATATATATATATATATATATATATTTAAAGGTCTATGTTAAAAAAAGAGAATTGGAATTATTATTTCAAGGTAAGAGAGAGTATGAATATATGACAGACTGTAGTAGGGGTGAGTGATACATTTTTGAAATGATAAAAAACTACAAAATATTGTTGGAAAAACTGTTAAAACTTTAATTGCCAATATTTTTGGACATATTTATCAATATTAAATTTCCTGACTGTGATACTTGTGTTATGGATATACCAAAGAATGTTCTTTTTCTTATGTGATATATGCTGAAGTATTTTAAGTACTTTTGTTTTGATGATTACAGTTTACTCTCATATAGTTAAAAAACTATGCACCTAGGTATGTGTGTAGTCTGTGTGTAGATGTTAATCTATTGATATTTCAAGAGGGGACAGAAAAAAACACAGAAAACTGCTCAGACAGTCAAATGTAGGTAACAGGTACATGGGTAGACTTCATATTTGCTAATTTACAACTTTTCTGTAGATCTGAGTACTTAACCAATATAAAACATGGGAGACCAATGAAATGGCTATTTGACATTTACCAGCAGTAAATATCTCTTGGGCCAAGAATGATGACCTGAGTTGGATCCCCAGAACCCACACTGTAGAGATAACTGACTCATATAAGCTGTCCTCTGTCTCAACATGTATACCTTGCATGGCTTGTGTGACCCCCACCCCACACACAAATAAATAGATAAAATAAAAAAGGCACAACCAAGCATTTAAAATTAGGCTTTAGAAATGCTTTCATAAAAGTCTTAACATTTATTGACCAATTGTGTGTATGAAAGAGTGTGTGTCTATGTGTGTATACATATGTGGTCTTGTGTGCCACAGTGGCCCATAGAGGTCAGAGGAAAACTTGGAGGGGTCAGTTCTTTCCTTCCATTATGTGGGTCTTGGAGATCAAACTCAGGTCCATCAAGCTTGGCAGCAAGTGCCTTTACTGTGTGAACCATGTCATTGGCCCCAAGTCATTCCGTATACTATAATTTCATTCTATACTCCTACTATATTCCATGCTTTGCTGTCTGTCCCCGTGGGCCCCATTCAAACACATTACAGTACTGAAGATCAAATGCAGACTCTCACTCATATTAGGTAAGTGATCTATCACTAAGCTATATCCTCAACTAGTTTGTATTTTTTTACTTTTCTCATTAAGTTGCCCAGGCTGGCTTGCCTTGAACTAGGACTCATCCTGCCTCCACGTCCCCAGTAGCTAAGATTATAATCCTGCACCATCAGATCTGTCTCTATGAATTTTCAAAAACCACATTTGTTATTTTTCTTTCTATTGGTGTTTTTAAGGGAACATCCATTTTCTGGACTATGTCATTTCTTTTTGTGTTGACCTTGGATAAGTTACTTTGTCACATAAGATTCAATTTTTTTATATTCCTAGAAAATGGGCATTAAATTAGACCAGCCTATAAGGTCATTGTAAGGTCTGAGAGAGAGCATAGGATTCACTTAGCCAGCTCTACACTTACAGAAAGCCCTCCAGAGGACAAGGTGTATTTGTGTTACGAGTTTGTCTTTTCCCTCTGTTTGTCATGCCCAGTATACGGAATGCCTGGCTCACAGCAGGCTTGTTGGGTGGAAGAAAAATGATGCACTGACCTCTGCCACTGTGTCTTAGTTATTGATGAGTGCTGTACAGAAAGAACCGATACTATGAGAAAATAGTTACATCAAGAATAATGATAAGCTGAAAACCTACAGAGCAGCAAGCTGGAGAAAAGAATCTCTGGTTCTACAGATGTTCTTAATGTCTGGGCAGGGGTGGCTCTGCTAGAGCCCATGTCAGCAGTGCTGGTCTTTGGGCCCTGGCCATCTCCAGCCCCTCTCCCATCCTGGGAACGTACCTGTGTTTAGGCTTCAGGCCAAACATTTCATGATCAAATCTTTGGTTCATCTGTTTTTCCATAAATCCGTTTACTATTGATGGGCTAAGGATCTTTGACAAATAGTAGGAAAGTCGAGAAGAGAACAGCAGATCGGTAGGATATCCATTTTTCCCCACGCGGTTTAAGATCCAAGCTCCTCTCCTGGTACTGAGGAATACCTGGGCCATGGGAAACATTGTTTGTTTTGATCGGTCTGTTCACGGTCCTTCAAAAGCAGTCCCATGCTCCTTAAGGTTAAGTCCCATATAGCCTTGTAAGCAAAATGCCCTCCTGTTTCCTTCCTAAGCTGGCACAGTCACTGGCCATGCATACATCTTGCTGTAATCTACTGTCTTTGCTAAACAAGCCCTTTTCTTATAAATCAGTGGTTCTCAACCTTCATAATGCTGATGCTCTTTCATACAGTCCCTCATGTTGTGGTGACCCCCCAACCATAAAATTATTTTCATTACTACTTCATAACTGCAATTTTGCCACCGTTATGAATTGTAATGCAAATATCTGTGTTTTCTGATGGTCTTAGGCGACCCCTGTGAGAAGGTTGTCGTGACCCACACATTGGGAACCATGGACATAAATCCTCCCACATCTACGCACTTTTGAGTCTCAGATCAAATCTGCTCCCTCCATGAGGACACCACTGACCTTTCGAGGGGATCATTTTCTCTCCTCCCCCTGAGCTTTCCTAGCACTTACCATCTACAGAACACCTTAAAAAATACAGATTCAGGGCTGGAGACACGGCTAATAGGGAACTCACCTGCTGCCAAGCTTGGCAACCTAAGTTCCGTCCCTAGGACCTAAACGGTGGAAGGGGAGAACCAACTCCTGTTGGTGTCCTTTGACCCCCCACATATGCATGGGCACCTGTGTGCTCCCCCTACCCCCACAAAGCAAACAACTGTAAAGCAATTTTTTAAAAAAGCTATGGAATACTAAAACTGAAAGGAACTGCAGATCATTTAATCCAAAACCCTTAGTCATTTTGCCACTGACATTATTTGCAGTGTTACAAAAACCTTGTTTATCATTTGTATCATTTATATTACATCATTTATCATCAACAACCCTGTTAGAGAGATGGCCAATCTCCACCTCAAAAATTTATAAGCTCTTGGCCTCTGACTCTCCGAGTGTGTTTCTGCAGAGCAGGAGGTATAACCTGGGCACCCTTAGTCTCCCAGCATATCAGCATCACTCCTTACTGATACCTGTGACCTGTAAGTAAGCCAGGCCCTTTACATTTTAATTTAACCAGCACACTAAACTCTTGAGGAAGCCACTGTCAGCCCCATTTTATGGATGGAAGGAGTAAGTCACACAGCCTGAGGTCATCCAGCTAGAAAGTGCAAAGCTGACTTTTTCTGCAGTGTCTAACTCCCGAGCCTGTGTAAGGAAATTGTTTCACTGACTGATGAAAACAATGGAGACCGCTAGTGGACCTAGAGGAAACAGTCTTCCAGTGTCCCCCACTGCCAAAGTCCACGTTCAAAACTGACTAAAGGCTGATGATGTTCAATTACCAGCAAGTTATTACTTTTTCTATTCCACATCTCCCTCTGGAGGTGGTTTCTAGAGCTGTAACAATGTACTTTGCTTCAAGGTCTTTGGCTTAAGCTTTCAAGCAGTGAGCTGCCTGTCTGCAAAGGAACGATCCTTTCCTCCACACGTACATCCTCACCAGTGGAAACCCGAGGGCTTACATATGAAACGCTTCTGCATGTCACGGGTGAAAGTGCACACACATATTCCCAGGAACCAGATGCTTTTGTGTATCAGCTATACAACTTTGGCAAAGTGAGGTCAATGCTCAGGGCTGAAGTAAAAGGTTTGCCATTTACTAATCAGTGACAGTAATATATGTACCCAATGGAATTGTGAGAATGGTCTTTGTGCAAATGGTGTGACTTACAGGGAGCACGCAATACATGTTAGTGACTGTTACACTTTAACTCCGGTTTTCCATCGCTACCTGTTTACAATAAGCAACGAATTTACAAATCTTACTTTAAAAGGGCTGTGTAAGGACATTATTTACTCAATATAATCTTGCATCTTCATTGAGTCACTACTTTATTGGCAATAGGTAAATGCCTACCTGTTTCTCAGTAATTGTGATTATTCTGTTTCTGTACAAATATGTTCAAATTATTTTAAGAAAAATCCTTAATGCTACAGTTTTGTTCAACGATATTTACACAGTAACTTTACCCCAGCAATACCTCTCTTCAGTGCTGTTTCCATGTCTAACCATGAAGGTGATTTCCTATGTCACTCCACGAGTTAATTCTATAATTATCAGGGAATAATTACATGGACAAGAAAGGGATATTTTCACTTCACAAAAAAACATTATGCTATGCTGGAAAAATGGCTCAGTGACTAAGAACACTGGCTGCTCTTGCAGAGGAACCAGGTTCAGTACCCAGCACCCAGGTCAGGTGGCTCACAGCCACATGGGCTTCAGGAGAACCTGATGCCTCTGTAGTTACATATGTACACACACACACACACACACACACACACACACACACACACACACACACACGCAGTGAGAGAGACAGACACACACATGCATACAGACACACAGACATAGTCACACACACATACACACACACCATAATAAAAATAAGTCTTTAAAAAGCATTATGTCAAACTTCCTTGATGCACTGAAATTCATCGGTCCATTTGAAAATGTTGATTTATAGGTTGTGTATTCAGCATCAACCCTAAAGCTGCAACCTGGGCAGTGAACAAGCCCCACGTGTTTGCTGCAGGCCCGGGTGGGCCATGTGTAGGTCTCTCTGTTCTTTCCTGGGTCTACTTCCTTGGTCAGAGTGAAGCAAAGTAAACCAATTATGGATGCAAACCTGCTTGGCTGTGTGGCTGATCTCCACAGCCAGATCCCCTCCAGAATTCCCAATGCCAATTACAATGACTCTTTTCCCGGTGAATTCTATTGGGTTCTTATAGTCTCGGCTGTGAAAGTACTTTCCTTTGAACTTTTCAATTCCTAGAAGAGAAGGGAAAATAGTTATTGGGGGATGGTTTGTATGAAGGATATTATTTGTCAAACCACGTGTTTTGTTTTGTGGTGTTTAAAGTTTCAACTTATATTCTCCATATTCTCCCTTTATTAAGTGACTCTCTCATCTTTCTAAACATTTGCTTCTTTTTTTCCTCTCGTTGCCTTTGTGATTTCCCTGTCATAAATAATTTGCATTTTGAATCTGTAGACACAAGTCCAGACAGCCTCAGAAAACCTCCATTCTCCTTTATTTTTCATCCCCACATTAAAAAATACATATTTTAAATAAGATTTATTTATTCATTACATATAGTGTTCTGTCTGCATGTATACCTGCAGGCCAGAAGAGGGCACCAGATCTTATTACAGATGGTTTGTGAGCCACCATGTGGTTGCTGGGAACTGAACTCAGGACCTCTGGAAGAGCAGTCGGTGCTCTTAACCTCTGAGTCACTCTCCAGCCCTCATCCTCACAGTTTTATGTGTGTATAGGGCATATGTAGAATACATTTTTAAAGGTCAAAGTCCAGGCCAGAAACATGAAATGAAATGCTTTAAGCTTTCACTTCATTCTTAGAAACTCAATATTTCTGGTTTTTTTTCTTCTCCTTCTTCTTCAATTGATGGAACATCTCTAATTCCAACTAGTGCTAATCAAGAACTCTAGAATTTCTTTAGGTTGTGAGGAGAAGAGTCACCATGAGTTTTAAATACAGTGCTATTTGGCAGGAATACAATCACTCTAGAAGCATATTGAAAATCGATCTCATCACTGCATAGATACCATACACACATCGATGGCACATGTCAATAGAAAGACACAATAAACACGAGCGTGTGAGGCTGTTGCTGGTATAACATGGCCCACGAGTCTACGGCACACTTTTTAAATACATGGAGGAATTATACAAGGTACAGTGTAGAACATACACAACAGTAGGTTACCCATCGTCCAGTGTTAGGTATTTAACAGGCCCACATGCTACGATGTTAAACAACTAGACAGTGCAGCAGACTGGTCTACAGCACAGCCCTGCAAACATCACTCTGTGCTCCTGTGTCACGAAGGCTGAGCCCTTACAAAAACAGCAGGAACTTTTCAGCTCGGTTACAATAGTATGGGGCTACCATTGCACATGTAGTCATTCACTGACCAAAAAAAAATATGACATTTGTGGCTCATGATCATAGCTGGAGCTCTGATTTTCTTCCAGTCTTCCAAACTGCCATCCTCTGCACTTCCAAAATGGCAGCAATACACATTACCCTGACATCTTCAGGGGGATGCATTTAATTAGGGGAAGACCTCATTTTTAAGACTCACTCAGACCCCACCCTTCCCATTCCTCAGGGGTCAGACCACAGTCATGGCTGCCGCGTCTTCCATCACGGTGGGTTACTCACCAGGAAAGCTTTCCAGGGGTAGGTGAGCGTCCGTGTGATGGCCTGTACAAACCAGGACTCCATCGAAGACATCCACCTGCTTTTTCCCTCCACACTCAGTGACCACCTCCCATTGACCTGAAGTAGAGAAGTCAGGTTGCTTCTTCACGGTGCACACTGTGGTCTAAAAATGTGACAGAGAACTGTAGTCACAGCTTACAGAGTCTGTGTCTTCCCTACACAGCTCCCTACAGAATGGTACACACATAAAGGGCTGTCACAGGTACCATCACTTACAGGGCCTCTCTTGGGATATCTGGTTCACACAGTCCATGGATGTCAACAGGGCGGGCTACAAAATCGGGTAGGCAATGGAATGCACTGTCCTCTGCTCTGAGAACAAACACATTGCTAGGTCTCTTTGTGCCCTAAGGCTCTGCGGTGCCTGAATAAAAGTAGGGGCTTCTCCCAAGCATGAGTGACATATGAACTAAGGACCTGTTCCTCCTCCATCCCTTGATATTCCCACCCCCGTGTCTGGCCTTAAACAGAGGACTCAGCTTCAGGTTCCCCTTTCCGCTGGGACTAGAACACCACCCCACTGGCCCTCATTGTTTGTCATGGAGTCTTTCTCTGCCTTCTACAGCGGTTCGTTTCACGGGCGATTCTAACGAGGCGGTGAGATGGGGTTATTGGTGGCATACTTTTTAGCTTTGTGAAATAAACAAATAAATAAATAAATAAGGGTTGCTCTAAACAGCATAATAAGAATGTTTTCTGGTGAGCTTCTGGAGCCTTGGCCGGAATGTCTCAGTGGACTGGAAGAGATCCCACCCAGCCCCACCATCTTGAACCACACCACGTTCTCTGTCACGAGCATTTACGCAGGTCAGTGCTTCTGCTTGGATCATCTCTCGGAAGATTCCTATTCGCCCCTCAAGTCTCAGCCCAGATATAATCTGTCCTAAAACAAACTCCGCTGAAGCCCGGTGTGTCATGTCCTGGTGGGCTGGACACCCTCCTCTGGGCGGCCACGGGGAGCTCCCCTCAGCCGGGGCCTTTTTTGTACCTCTTCACTTTTATTAGTTCCATACATAATACAATTTTTCTCTGGCTTTTTTTGTCTCTGCATTTTTTTTACTGCTCGGCACAGTGCCAAGCTTATTCAAGAAGTGTCTCTCTTAAACAAAGGACAACCCACGGGCTGCAAGTGCCAGGCTCTGGAAGTTGTTACCTTGGGCAAGATTTAGCAGAATAGTCACGAGACAGTTTGGGCTGTTCCCGGATGTCATAAATACGTGTTATTTTATGGCCATGATTACAAATTATAGTAACGTGAGAGAAAACTTCACAGAAAGAAGGAACCAGGAATAATCTAGGGTGATAATCATGTTGTTTTATAAACAAGGACATTTATAGAAATCAAAGGTGAGAAACTCATTTGTCCAAAAGTACAGGTTAATCTGTAGTAGACTGAGGACCATAATCCAAGGTGTCTTTGGACAGAATAAATATATGTCCATTTCAAGTTAGTCTTGACAGATAACACAGGCAAAAGAAACTTCATTGTTCATTGACCTGGTGAACAATTTCAAACAGGAAGCACACGAAAATGTCTTACCTTGAATTGGATGTATTTGAGAAGGTCAAATTCTTTAGCATACATCCTGAAGTACTCCAGGACCTGGGAGTTGTGCATGAAGTTGGGGTAGTGGTCTGGGATGGGGTAGTCACTGAAGCACATCATTTCCTTAGAGGTGTTGATGATCACGGACTTGTAAATACTGGCCCTGCCTTCTTCACGGTTCTCCTGCGGCAAACAAGAAGGATTTATGGCAACGTGAGAACCGAACTCAAGGTTTTTAAGTAGCCAAGGAGCATTTAAAAAGTTATCAGAGTGGAACGTATTTCAACCAACCAACTAACCCCCCCCTACACACACACACATACACACGCACGCACGCACGCATCTCCCAATATATGTCTTCCTTGTAGTCATATCTTTGCTCTTGACACTGAACTGTCTCTAGAACTTTCTTCTAAACAGCAGCATACACTTCACATGGCACTGAGTACCTTCCACAGCCAAATCCTAAGTAGCCTTGCAGTGACTGGCTGAGACACTTAGAAAGCTCACTCTGGTGGGAGCCAAACTCACAGAAGTCCATAGAAGCTACCCTGAGACCACTGTACTGTCAGAAGCTCAACCGAGGCCCGTGAAGAGAGTATCTGAAGCTGAGAATTATCCACCCAGCTCCCACTAACCTAGCCACTCCCACTGTAGCCCTAACCATGTGAAGGGCCGGTCTCAGCTGCCCTCTAATTATAACACGTGAGTCCCGAGGGAGAACTGCCCAGCTCAGGGGCTAAGTTGTGGGGGTTTTCACACACTGCAGCACCCTCGGAAAACATTGTACCTCATACCAATCCAGGTGTGAGGCTGCAAGTGGCCCAGCACTTAGGAGCACCTGCTGCTCTTGCAGAGGACCCAGGTTCAGTTCCCATCGCTCACATGGGAGCCCACAACCATCTGTAACTCCGGTTCCAAGAAAATGTGATGCTCTCTACCGGCCTCTCACGCATGCAGTGCAAAAACATGCGGTCAGCCGGGCGGTGGTGGCGCACGCCTTTAATCCCATCAATCGGGAGGCAGAGGCAGGTGGATCTCTGTGAGTTCGAGGCCAACCTGGACTACAGAGTGAGTTCCAGGAAAGGCGCAAAGCTACACAGAGAAACCCTGTCTCGAAAAACCAAAAAAAAAAAAAAAAGACATGTGGTCAGGTAAAGCACCCATACACATTCAAAACAAAAGAAAACAAAAGCAGGTGAGCCCTACAATTCATGAAAGAGGAAATAAAAACTAACTTTGTGGCCAGTCACATGAGTGTTTATGTAAAAAACAAAACAAAACAAAAACAAAGAATACAAAGTAAAACTGCAACTACTCCATACAGCCAGGCCATACAGAACAAGGTCAGCCTACAAGTCACTGCAGAGCTAGGGCAGGGCTCAGCTGGTTGCGAGCTTATTTTGCAAGCATGAGAACTTAAATTCAGTTCCTAGAATTATCCATCCAGCTGACATTAAAAAATGTCAGGTGTGGTGTTATGAGCTTGCAACGGCAACATCAAAGAGGTGGAAGCGGATGGATCCCCAGGCCTTGCTGTCTTGATTGATTGCTGTCAATCATCCTCGTTTTCTTAGCAAGTTCTAGGCCAGGGAGAGAAAGAGGCTGTCTCTCATAAAAAATGGACATGCCTGAGGAACAACGCTTGAGGTTGCATGCATGTGAACCTGCACGTGTGCACACTTGTACATGCATACACATACACACTTACACGGAGATACATAGACACGCACAGGCACGCACACAGTCAGTGGCATAACCAGGCTTGGTGGTGCAGACTTGTAAGCTCAGGACTTGAATGCTGAGCCGAAGAATCCTGAAGTTCAATGCTAGCCTAAACTACATAATAAATTTGAGGCCATCCTGGGCTACAGAGCAAGACCTTCAAAAAATAAACAAGTAAGTAGACTATCTGCATACAAGAAATGAACAATTGGAATTTTTAATTTTAAAAATACACCATTTAAAGCCGGGCAGTGGTGACGCACGCCTTTAATCCCAGCACTCGGGAGGCAGAGGCAGGCGGATCTCTGTGAGTTCGAGGCCAGCCTGGGCTACCAAGTGAGTTCCAGGAAAGGCGCAAAGCTATACAGAGAAACCCTGTCCTGGAAAACCAAAAAAATAAAAAATTTTTTTTTAAAAATGCATCATTTACAAGACCATCCCCCAATTAAATACTTAGGCATAAATCTAACAAAAGATGTATAGGGGAATATGAATAAACTACAAAACAGAGCTAAAGAAAAGTCAAAGATTGAAATAAGTGAAAGCTGTTATCTTCATGGATTGTTAAGACGCCTGCTCCTCCTGCCTTGCCCTGGAGACACAGTGTGGTCCCGGCAGCAACCCAACAACCTGTGAAGGTTCCCAGCTCCTGGAGCATCCTGAGCAGACACCTGTATAGTATGTTCCTTGGAGACTCTTTAGTTAATTAGTTTGTTTGTTTGTTTTGTTTTTGAGACAGGGTCTTACTATTTATCTCTGGCTGTCCTGGATCTCCCTATATATACCAGGCTGGCCTTGAACTCACAGAGATATGACTACCTTTGCCTCTCGAGTGCTGGGATCAAAGGCATGGGCCACTGTATTTTAAATGCCCCAGCTAGAATTTTAAAGTCATTTATTCGTTTATTTATTTGTTTATTTATTATCTTAACTCATAGAAGTCTGCCTGCCTCTGCCTCCTGAGTGCTGGGATAAAGGCTGTGGACCATTACTCCTGGCTCAGGCCCTGATTTAAACTTAAGTATATTGGACGCTAATACATGGCAGGCATCCTGAGTGGCCCTAGAATGGAATGCTGAGCAGTGAAGACATGGCTGTTTTGAAAGAAGCCAGGGCATTATGATGAAACACAAAAGATTGATTTTTATAGGATGGTGAAATTCTGCCAAGAGGGCAATCAGAAAATAAATGTTATTAGATCTCTAGCAGACAATCATCTCAAGCCACTTTCGCAATAAAAATCACAAACCTGATATTCTGGCACGATGCTGGGTACTCTCCCAACTTCCTCCCTTCATGTGTTAATTTCATGCTCGTGTGGGAATTACTAAACCTGGCTCTGATGCTTAGCAGAGATCCTGAGCATGCAGGTCCCAGTCCAGGCCTCCTGAATAATACCTGGCATGCCGCACCATGCACTCAGCACTGTCAGAAGTGACCGGTACACGTACTCAGTTACTTTCTGCCCACGGTTATAAAGTAGGCACTATGTGAGCTCTTTCTTGTAGAAACAGCAGACATGGAGAAGTTACGTGCTTTCCCCGAAGTCACACTCCTTCTAGATGAGAGACAAAGGCTTTGAAGCTAAAACTGTGTTCTCAACCCTAACCTCTGTTCTGACTGCATTCCTAATTAAGAAGCTTTTTGGCCCACGCCCAAGGCTGATAAAGGAATGGGGGTCTCCTAAGGGAATCCTTTTTCCCTCTGAATAACGACCAATGCCAGAGTGGATGTCTGTCTGTCCTGAGGCACGATGCAGGGCTGCACTGCTGTCCAAACTGCAGAGTGGCATGCAGCTACTTCCAAGGAGGTGGCTGGCGCTGCTAGATCTTATGAAAAATGAAACACACGCCTGACACTTCAACACTACTCAGAACATGAGTTGAGGATGCAAGCTCAGGGCACGCCAGTCAACCAGTGACTATCAACCATCAGCGAAGGTGGTTGATAGTCACTTCCTAAGCACAACTCTCCCTCCAGAAGAAAGTTTTCTTTCTTTCTTTGAGACAGGGTCTCTCTACACAGCCCTGGCTAGTCTTGAACTCACTGTGTAGACCAGGCTGGCCTCCAGCTCAGAGCGATCCGCCTGCCTCTGCCTCCCGAGTGCTGGGTTCAAAGGTGTGCAGCACTGTGTCCGGCTGCTATTTTAACTTGCATTAACAACTTGCCCAGTTGTATATGCACAGGGTTCAGAGGAAAGCTAGAGTACTAAAGGAGAGGCTAGTGGCTGGGGCAAAGGCCAAGGAATTTGACCTTCTCTTCTCAAGGGAAGGAAAAGTTTAAAGCAAATGGCATTTTGTTGTTGTTTTCGAGACAGGGTTTCTCTGTATGGCTCTGGTTATCCTGAGAAATCTTATTTTTATATTCTATTCAAGGACGAGGATTGTCAGGATTACCTCAAGTGAGAAGGAATGTGTGTGCTGTGCATGTGTACATGTCTGTCTGTCTCTCTGTTGGGGTGTGCATGCATGCACGGTACATGTAGAGGTCAAAGATCAATGCTGGGTGATCTCCCTCATTGCTCCTCACCTTATGTATTTGAGACTGCATTTTACTGAGCCTACAGCCTGGCTCACTGGGTAGCCCCCAAGTCTCATGAATCCTATCTCTGAGCCCCCATAGTTGGGATTACAAGGGCATGCGGCTTCACTAGGCTTCTTTCTTTTCTTTCCTTTCCTTTCCTTTCCTTTCCTTTCCTTTCCTTTCCTTTCCTTTCCTTTCCTTTCCTTTCCTTTCCTTTCCTTTCCTTTTCTTTCCTTTCTCCCTTCCTCCCTCCTTCCTTCTTTCCTCCCCTCCTTTCCTCGTGAGTGCTGGGATGAAACTCAAGTCTTCCAGCAGTAAGCCCTTAGCATTTTCTAGAAAAGCCATCTCCCCAGCCCCAGGATTAAAAAAAAAAAAAAGATTTCTTTTTATTTTATATGTGTGAGTGTTTTGCCTACTTGCATGTGTGTGCTATGCTCACACCTGGTGTCTGAGGAGGTCAGAAGAGGGTCTCAGGTCCCCTGGAGTTTGTAGGCTGTCAAATGGGCTCAGAGCAAGTGCTCTTACCTGCTGCACTATCTCTCCAGCCCCGTTCTGGGAACTGCTTGTAATAGAAAAGAAGATGGGGGGCTGGAGAGGTGGCTCAGAGGTTAAGAGCACTGGCTGCTCTTCCAGAGGTCCTGAGTTCAATTCTCAGCAACCACATGATGGCTCACAACCATCTGTAATGAGATCTGGTGCCTTCTTCTCGCTTGCAGTCATACATGCTGTATACATAATAAATAAATAATAAAAATAAATAAATAAATAGGATTTTTAAAAAAAGAGCAGTAGTCTCAAATTTAAAAAAAAAAAAAAAAGAAGAAGAAGAAGATGGAAAGGATTGCAAGCGGCCACTTGGCTCATTATCTGTTGTCACGAACCGGGAACAAGCCGGGAGCTTCTAACGTTTGCTACTTCTCTGCTTCCCAGATTGTTTCCCCTTTTTGAATAGCACAAGTTGAGAAACACACAATCAAACAAAACCCTAGGTCCGTGTGCCATTTTCGGGGCACCAGGAAAGGGAAAAGAAGTGACATTTGTGTTGCGCTTTGCCAGCCAGCCTAGAGAAAGGAAGAGGCCTAAAATCTGAGGTGACATCTGCCAGGGCAGAATTCAGTCCCGCCTTGCTCTTCCTTATTCCAGGCATGGGATAATACAGGAGTTGCATACAGGAGATGAAAGGAGTCCTTCAGGGAGGGGCCCGGGAGATTTACCTGGAACCTCCACAGGCCTCCGATGTCATCGGACCTTTCAAAGCAGACGGGTTCCAAGTCTTCTTCCAGGCAGCACTTGATACAGGTGAGCCCGCTTGCTCCCGACCCAATTATGGCGACCCTTTTCTTGGTCATGGTGCTTCAACGACTGGGTCAGCCTCACTTGTCCTGGCGAAAGAATGACAAGAGAGAGTGAACGCACTTCAGGTCCCCTGGAAGACCCGGGCCATGGCACACAAATACATAGATCAAGAGGTGCGTCTGATGGCCCGGAGGTGAGTCCTCTTGGGAAGGTACCTGCTCAGGTCGATCCTCCACCAGCACTGGGCTTCACTCCCGGGAGAGCAACAGTGTCTCAGCTAAACACAGCGGGGGCCAATGGGGAGGGGCTGTGCCGTCCCACCTCCTCTCCCGCCCCCTCGAGGGCGTGCACCCTTCTTCCAGAAACGAAAACAGCTCAATGTGCTGCTTTGGGAAGACGTGAAAACAATAACATTGTATATGTTTTAATCGACAGCTTTTTCCAGCAGCACCCGCATAGGGAGAGCGGCCCTCCAGCTCCATCCCTTCCCACTTTTCTTTCGGGGTTCGCTTTCAACTTCCTGCTTTTGTTTTTAAAGTGGTAAAGGCCCGCTAAACTTCAGAAGCTAACCTTGCTCCAAATGCTAAACAAGAAGAAAGTTCACTTTCTGCTCTGTCCTGG
Organism: Peromyscus maniculatus bairdii; assembly: GCF_049852395.1. Classification (NCBI taxonomy): domain Eukaryota; kingdom Metazoa; phylum Chordata; class Mammalia; order Rodentia; family Cricetidae; genus Peromyscus; species Peromyscus maniculatus. The sequence goes on along the minus strand of NC_134857.1, from coordinate 77,617,182 downwards.
CTCCTTCTCCTCTCCCCACTTCAGAGACCAGGTGATACTGGATTCACTACTACAGTAGGAATTTAAGGTTGCAGCGAGTTGAGCTGACGGCTGGGGCGGCGGCGGGGGGTGGGGGTGTCCTGCGCTTTGCGCTTCCTAGGTAAAGGAGCTTCCAGGTCCGTGCCAGAGGTCAAAGCATGCGCACACAATTTCAATTAAATACATTCCTTTTTCTTTTAAAGTGATCTCTCTCTCAAAATTTTCATTTTGAAATATTTACTTAAAAAGGGGGTTAAGCAACCCGCTGGAGGCGACACAGAGTAAGGAATGGAGGCCAACGGGGACAACCCAGCGGCCTGGCTCCAGCCTGGGCTCTCAGCCTCCACATAAGCTGCCCTCGCCCGAGGATGTTTTGACTTATTTAGTAACAAGCCCGTCCGCCAGTTCTTCACCCCTTTGTTGTACTTTTTTGCCCAATGCCTGCTATTACACGGTGGTAGGCTATTAGTTGAACTGCCTTAAAACAACAAAACAAAAACCTCTACTATCACATGGTTTATTTCTACTACTTTAAAGTGAATTTAAAAACTAAGTCATTGACTTGGAGAATCAGTTTGCTGCCTCAGGAAGACTCCTGCCAAGTATGTGGTCTAAAGGATATGGAAACAGAGCAAACCCATGAGGGAACTTACAGCCCTGTACCACACAACAGGAGGCCGGAGCCTCCAAGCCTGCTGGATAGAACTGCCGGGCTGTTTGTTGTTTTTTGCTCTTTTGGGGGGGCCCACCATCCAGCTCCCAAGTAAATCACTCTCACTCAGAGGCTTATTCTGATTTATGAATGCCCGGCCTTAGCTTGGTTTGTCGCTTGCCAGCTTTCCTTAACTTAACTTATCCCGTCTACCTTTTGCCTCTGGGCTTTTCCCGTTCTCTCACTTCTGTAAATCTTACTCTTACTCCGTGGCTTGCTGGGTAGCTGGATGGCTGACCCCTGATGTCCTCCTCCTTCTCTGGATACTTCTTCTCCTCCTCCCCGATTTCTCCTTCTATATAATCTCTCTGCCTGCCAGCCCTGCCTAGCCTTTCTCCTGCCTTGGTATGGGCCAGTTCTTTATTAGACCATCAGGTGTTTTAGACAGGCACAGTAACACAGCTTCACAGAGTTAAACAAATGCAACATAAACAAAAAGTAACACACCTTAAAATAATAGTCTACAACACTGCCCATGATCAGGGTGGATCTTGCCCCTCATTGAATCCTCTCTGGAAATGCTCTCATACACATAACCCAAAGTTGTGCCCACCAATTTCTTAAGTGATTCTAAAGCCATTATGAAGGTTAACCATAATGATTGTGTTCATAGTTTCTGTAGAGGTCAAACCAATAGCTTTATCACAGTGAAATTTCTTTTTGAGAAAAAATATTTATCTTTATTTTAAGAGTATGAGTATTTCGGCTGTATGTATGCATGCACAACATGTACATGCCAAGTGCCCACAGAGGCCAGAAGACTATGCCTTATCTCCTGGAGCTGGAGTTACAGACTGTCGTGAGCTGCTGTTTGGTTGCTGGGGACTTGAACCCAGGTCTTCTGCAAGAGCAGCCAGTGCTCTTAACTTCTGAGTCATCTCTCTAGCTCCCACTGTACTCTTATTTTTCCTAATTTTTTTTGCGGCATCTGCATTTTGCTCACATTCATTCAGTAACTATCCCCTCGGAGGCCACTTCTTTTAAGGTGGCAGCTGTGTAAAGAGGAATGAGTTTGCGTCTTCACTGAAGTCAGCTGCTTCACAATCACCGACTGTGATACGATCTGACTGAACATTGGGACACTTACCTGAGTGGTAAAGTTTGCAACCGTCACAGTAGTTCAGGAGTCACACACACATGGTACAAGGCCCACTGTGCTGTAGGTCCTTGGTGCCACAGAGAAGGGGGAGGGACACAGGGAGATACAACGTGGACACTGTGCTAGGCTGAAAACACGATCCTCAAAGGTATCCACATCCCAGCTCCCCGCAACCTGAATGTTACCTTATATGACAAGAAGAACCTCATAGTTGTGAGTGAGCTAAGTGCTTGAGGTGGGGAGATTATTCTGACCAACCTAAGTGGTTCCCCTCCAAGGACAAGGAGGGGAACTTTACTGCTTTTTAGAAGGAGAGTGGGAGATGTCTGGCAACAGAACCAGAAGACCACGTGAACAATGGAAGCAGGATACTATGCTTACTGGCTTTGAAGATACAGGAAAGGTGTAGGAACAAACCAAAGCAAGGCAGAAGCTGCAATAAGCCAGGAAACCCACCTGCCCTGCAGCTGCTGAGAAGGAAGGGAGTCCTCAAGACGCTGACAAAGGCATTTTAAGTTGGAGAGAATAATAAGATGATCACTGTAGTGTTCATAAAATTTAAAACAAAACCAAAGTGAACTGAATAACTATAAAAATAGGTTCAATAAAGAGGCAGAGGGGCTGGATAGAAAGCTCAGTGGTTACACTCTTCTGGCCTCCATGGATATTAAGCATGCATGTGGTACATATGCATGCATGCAGGCAAATCTTGTCTTTTAAAAAAGAGGTAGAATATAAAATCAACTGTTTTTGCATGGTCTGGAGAATGATTTACGATAGTCATACTTTTGTTTTTGGATGAGTGAGTATTGGAGAAATTATTTTGGCCACTCCACGTAGTTAAAAGGATATTTATTAAATGGCGTAACTCACAAATTAAGTAATGGGTAGGTCGCAGGGTCTGGGGAAGGTGTATCGCAATCCAGCAGTGTTCTCCGGAGCTCTGCACAGTCAATCTGCACCGGTCAGCGTTCTGGCACCGAGAGAGCGCCCAGAGCGAGCGCTGGCCCATCCAGCTCTCGGTCCCCAGGCGCCTCCCCTCGCCCCGCCTCGTAGGCGTGACAGTTGCCAGAGTCTCAATGGGGGTTGGAACTTCCAGAACCAAGCTGGATTGGCTACCCACTACAAGTGAGTATATCAAGTATGTAGCAAACCAAAGGAAACCAATAAAGAATGAGAGATAGGTAAATAGCAAGACATCATCCAAGTGGGTGCTCAAACTATCTAAGAGAAACCGACTGGGAAAGGTCCACTAAGGCAGCCAGCTGGGGTTTCCAATGGAGAGTTCAAAGTGTTCCCCATGAGACTTAGAACAAATAGCAACAACAGAGATAACATTATTAAAGTGGATGCTTGCCACATTTTCTAGAAACCATTCGAGGAACTGGAGGCAGCTAGCTGGAGTTTTGATTGAAGTTTTTTCCTAACGGATGAATATTTTATGGTTGAACCTTTTATTTTTTAAATGTATTTTCATATTACGAGATGAACAATGATAATCTTTGTTGGAAATGGCTTATCTTTCAGGTTTTTATTTTTTTTCATGGTGTGTGTGTGTGTGTGTGTGTGTGTGTGTGTGTGTGTGTGTTGTGCTGGCACTTGGGTAGGTGTGAATGTGGCGTGGGAGAGGTTGGTCAAGTTGCCTGTCCTGATTAATGCCAGAGGAACTGGAGTGGGACAGCAGGGGACCCAAGACAGCCAAGCCCTTGGGTGTCATTAACACGGACAAGGCTCACTTTTCTATTCCAGCTCCTTCGATAACAGACTTCGGAGCTTACAGTCAGGCAGAGAAGCCTGCTTCACAGCCCAGCATGGTCAAGGTTATTTAAAGCACAACAATGTTATTTGTCTTCAACAAACGTCTGAGGTGTGATAGCATCATTTACCCTAACTGCTCTCTAGAAACTGAAGAAGGCTGCAGGCATTCTGTGTTTCTTCTTACATTTTGAGGACATTCTAAATTCCTTTCCTGAGAATCATCCACATCAGATGATCCCACACCCATGTCACAAATTCATTATATGCTCACATAATCTTAATTCAAATCCCAACAGTGGAGGCCAGAGGCTGATGCTGGGAACATCCTGCTCACTCTCTACCTTATCCAACAGAGCAGCGTCTCTCAGTCAAACCAGAGTTTGCAGGTATGGCTAGTGTTGCTAGCCAGCTTGCTCTGGGGATCCCATCCCTGCCTTCTGGGAATGGAATTACAGGCACACCATCACGCCCACCTGGCATTTACATGGTTTCCAGTCTTCAGACTTTTTTTTTGGCCAAGAGTTAACCACTAAGCCATCTCCCCAGCCCCTTTTAAATTGTTTTCAAGTCATAATGTTTTAATTTGGAGCTTTTTTGTTTTGTTTTGCTTTGCTTTGTTATTGTATTAGGGGGAGCAATCTATCTTTTATGTATACTCTTGGAGGACACTTTGAGACAAATATGTTTGAGTCTGGAATGGGGGTTGGGAGCCATGTTTGTGGAGGGAGGTGGCTTTTTAGTGACTTTAAACAGCACATTATAATTTACTAATGTAATAAATATTATGTTTGCCCTTAAATTGCTCATGCATTCTTTATCTTTTTATCCCCATTACTATTCGTTCATTTACTTGGCAGCCTCATCATAAGGAACACTCTGCTCTGTCTGGGACCATATCAGGAACACCAGCTTACTGTCTTAATGGGGCATCCCCAGTCAGTTCTGCTAGAAGTCTGCTAGCCTCCAATTTGATGATGTTACTATTTTCTGTTATTTGTACTTAAGAGCCTTACCCTAAAAAAATCACTCTATTCCACCAGGACTCTATTGAAAACTCCAGCTAAACGGCTCAATGGGGATCCCCCAGTTGATTTCTGCTCGATGTTTGAGCACCCAGTCTGACGGTGTTTTACTCTCTGTACGTCTCTCACATGCTGTTCAGTCCTTTCCTCTAGCTTGCTGGTGTGGTAGTTTGAATGGGAATAGTCCCGTAGGCTTATTTATTTGAATGTATGGTCCCTAGTTGGTAGAACTGTTTTGGGAAGGATTAGGAGGCGTGGCCTTGTTGGAGAAGGTGTGTCACTGGGGGCGGGCCTCAAGCTTCCAAAGCCCACTCTAGGCCCAGTCCCTCTCTCTCATTCTGCTATGTGCTTGTGGATCAAATGTAAGCTCTCATCTACCGCTCTAATGCCGTGCCTGCCTGCCTGATGCCATGTTCCCAGCCATGATGGTCATAGACTCACCCTCTGACACTGTAAGCAAGCCCCCAATTTGGTGCTTTCTTTTATAAGCTGCCTTGGTCATGGTGTCTCTTCACAGCAATAAAACAGTAACTCGGGCAGCCATATACTTAACAAATTCATTCAAAACCAAAATAGGACTGTCACAGAACATTCTCCATATCACACAGAACATGACTGGCAGAGTCTCTGGATTTATGAGATGCCAGGGGCCTTTGAATGTTACCCCATGATTGCGGTTTTAGATACTGAAGACATCTGTCCTCCTTATTCTTGCAGTGAACATGTGGGACACCAGGTGCCTACGGGGCATACCATTGCTCCCTTCATTAGCAATCATATCATCACCATAAGCCAATTTCTCTTTTTATGAGTTACTTCTTTAAATCAGATAAGTATCTTACAAATTTAACAGTATGTGTACAGGTAATCTTAATTTGTTACATTGTACCATGTATGTAATTTAGATTCAGCTTTTCTTTACAAAAAATAAAGTTAAAACACATAAGTAGGCAAGGGAGACGTTGAAGGGTATACAGATAAAATTATATTTTTAATGAAAGGGGTAAAATACTTTAAGATAAATTTTATATAAGATTGTTGTTCTAAATAATAAAAAATAAAAACAGCTCCCCAAAATGTATAAAACCAAGTCACAAAAAATCTGAGTTATGCAACATTAAAGAGGATGAGACTTAGATAAGATGTAGTTAATGATTAAAAGTTATTAAAATTCCTAAGGTTATATTGATCCACTCATGCTAATATTTACAAAAGCTGACTTAAAAATAGAAAAATGTATACCCAATAAAGATAATTACTTATGTTTTTGCTAACTTTGTTAGGCTTTTAACCACTTGAGTAAACAGTCCAACAATAACAACAAAAAGTCAAGATTTTTCTTAAACGAAGCTTTATTTAAATATCACACAAAGGTTAAAAGTACAAACTGATAAAAACCCTTTGCGTCTCTAACTACTGAAGCTTGGAGGCTTTACACCCATAATGATACGTCACTAAAAGGATAGCTGACATGTTGACCCTTGACTCCGGGATCAACCAACACCCAGGAGTCTATGGAACCTCTGTGATAAGTCACCTGTCCTCTTGATCAGGAAGGCCATAGTCTCCAAAATCTGGACTGTACCCAGCACACACACTGCAGGAGACATCATCAACAGAGAGGGAAATGTTCCCTAATAAGTCCTAACTCATCTCCACAAATGATCCAACTTAAAAAAAAAAAAAAGTATCTAAGAGTATTTAAGTACAGAAGAGTAACCTTTGAAAGTCTCGACTAACTTTTAAAAACCAAGTAACCAAAACAAATACTGTCCTTCAGGTAACCGCTTTTAGTCAATTAAAAGAGGCAATCTGTCAAATTCCAGAAAGTTACTACCTGGGTTCACACGCCCCAAATGAAACTGTGTTCTCCATAACCCAGACTCCAAAACAAAGAAAGAAAGAGCAACCCACTAAAACAGTAAACCAATTAAACAAGTTCTCTTCAAAAGTCACACTCCCCAAACAGGTTTTGCTTGGAATGCTCTGTGGCTCAGAAACTCCAACTGAGTTTTCTGCTTCCTAAGGTTCCTAGGGAGGTTTCTACTAAATGGCTTAAGTGTCTAATCTGGTATAGCACCGTCTTCCTGTGCCTTGTCAACAAACTCCTGCCAATATCCCGAATGCAGCTAGCTGAATCAATCCCCTTCTCCACACATGACACCAACATTCATGTGAGTCTATGACTTTCATCTATACCAACCAGAAGACGTAAGAAAATATGGGACTCCTCTGACTCTTAGGCTCTTTCCACCTCTTCTTCCGTGATGTCCCTTGAACCTTTCCAGTAGATAGGTGGTGATGATCTGCCCCTTGGACCTTCCCAGTGGATAGGTGGTGATATGAATGTCTCATTTAGGACTGAGTACTCAGCACACTCTGACTAGTTGTGAGCCTCTCCATTGACTGTTGGCCACTGCAGACGGGGACGCTTCTCTAGCCAAGGTTGAGAGGAACACTAACCTGTAAACTAGACAGTTAGAAGGCAGTTTAACAATGTGACCATTTAGCAAGGCTTTCCTAGATTTTCCACTAGGGTCTATGACATCCCAAGCCGCAGACTTTCGGCCCAGTGTGAATTCCCTCATGCAGAGCAGGCCCCAAATCCAATCCGAAATCAGCTGGTTTCTCCCACAACCTCATCCCACTGGTACAGCAACGGGCAGATCTTGCCTGGAAGGTCGATGTTGTAGGAAAATAGCACATAATAAATTAAACACCCAATCATTTCAGAGAATTGATCCTCTTGATTAAGGGCGTGACACTGGAATGCCATCAAGTACGTGTTTACAGACGTAGCTTGGATATCGTAGGCAGTTCTGAACTGAGATTGACCTTCAGGGTTTTCATTTGCCACGGCAATACCTGAGTTCTTTTTTTCTCTTAATGCCTCTGACTGTCATTCCTTGCCATCGAATTAGTTCTGGGCAATTTCCCATGTTCAGTTCTCTATTGAGCAGTAGACGGTCTGTGCAGTCCACTCCACTACCCGCTGCAATCCCAGTTTGTTGACTTTGGAATCCAGCTTTTCAAACATATTTCCACATAAAGAGCAGGCTATCTAAACAAATAGGTTGAACAAAGGCAAAATGGTCCCTTTGTTCAACCTTATTGTTTAGACACTGTCTTTGGACACTGTCTTTCTCTAACTAAGACCACGACCCTGAGGATTCTTCCAACCTCCCTTTTCCTTTTTCCTAATTGGCAGGAACCCAAAGATGTCCTATGTCTTTACCCCTAAAATCCCAAATCTTAGATGTGAAAACTGAACACACCTGGTACATATGTGCTCATGTTCCTAAGACACAATAGAATGTGGAGCCCAGGGACTTCTCCATCTTCACAGATGTTCAAAAAATTCTGTGTACTAGAATCTTTATAGTCAGACACTTTTAGTCATCAGAAAATGCTTCTGAAAGCCCATGGGACATGGTCATTTCAATGGGGAGAAATAATGTTACTTATCATATAAGGTGAAAAAAATGCTTTATAAGAAACTAAACATGGCGGCCATCGCTGGATCACAGCAGCCAAAATGAAGTTTAATCCCTTTGTGACCTCCATCTGAAGCAAGAGCCGCAAACCGCATTTCAATGCACCTTCTCACATTGGAGGAAGATCATGTCTTCCCTTTTTTCTAAAGATCTGAGACAGAAGTACAATGTTCAGTCTATGCCCATTCAAAAGAAAGATGAAGTTCAGGCTGTATGAGGACACTGCAAGGCCAGCAGACTGGCCAAGTGGTCCAAGTGTCCAGGAAGAAATATGTCATCTACGCTGAACAAGTGCAGTGAGAAAAGGTGAATGGTACAACTCTCCATGCGGGCACCCACCCCGGCAAGGTGGTTATCACCAGGCTAAAGCTGGACAGAGACCGCCAGAAGGTCCTGGAAAGGAAAGCCGAGTCTCGAGTAGGAAAGCAAGGCAAACCCAAGGGAGGATGGGGAGGCATGTTGTGAAATGCTGTCTTCTGATACGGTATGACTACTGCACTCCTCAGCTCACAGCCACTGTGGTTCCTTGCCTAAGACCAGCACAATGTCAAGTCCACAGGATCACTGCATTCCATCGGCCCGCACCGCCTGGACTCTGTGGGTTTCAAAAAGGAGTATGGGGGGCATGAAGTAGAGGGGGGTGTCTTAGTATCTGGGAGGGGATATGATTAAGATACATTGTTTACATGTGTGAAACTGTCACAGGATAAATAAAAGGCAGCCTATTAAAATATATTATTTGTCAGCTGGGCATGGTGGTGCATGCCTTTAAATCCCAGCACTTGGGAGACAGAGGCAGGTAGTTCCCTGTGAGTTCAAGGCCAGCCTGGTCTACAATGTGCGTTCCAGGAAAGCCAAGGCCATGTAGAAAGACCATGTCTCAAAAAAAAAAAAAACAAAACAAAACAAAAAAAAAACAACAACAACAACAAAAACAAATAGACAAAAAAAACCCAAATATTTAAATATTTGATACCAAAGATGTATAATAACATTAAAGTCAGAATGTAGTTTTTCCTTTTTTTTTTTTTTTTTTTTTTTTTTTGAGAAAGAAAACCGAAGTCTCCTTCATTCTGACTCACTACAGGGTACTGACATCATCTGAAGCCCCAACTTCTCCCTGTGGCTGCAACCTTAACAGCCTCATGTCTGCCTCACTGGAGGCTGCCAGTGAACGACTGTTACCCCACAGAGCAAGGACACAGAGGAGAGCACACATAACCTGTGGGTGACCTGTGCTTGATCATGCTTGTTTTGGTAGGAGTTACAAATGCAAAATGAAAAGCAAAGGGGTGATTTGGTGACCGTTAATCTCATTGAGGTGCATGCCAGATACCTGCCTTCCTCTGCGGAGGAATAATGGAAAGAATAAAACAAATATCATGATTACATAACCCGAGCGCCAACCCCAAAAGCATTTGAACTCCTATACCTGCCAGTTAAGGCTGACGACTCACTAGAATCACAGCAAAGTTTCTCAAGCCTTCTGTGCCTTGGCTGCCCCTACCTGTGGTGCCTCTTCTCTGTATCTCAAAGTTTTAAAAGCACAGGTCTTACATTTGGAATTGCTTCCAGGCACCTGGCTCAGACATTCAACAATTACTCACCCAGGGCTCTTCCTCCGGGGCAGGCACTGTTTCGTAACCATAATGCAAAAGTCACTAACACGTTGGTATACCTCAGTCATGCATGCGATGAATAATGGTCAGAACAAGGAAACTTGCATTTCCATCACCTCAAACATCAGCTCTTTTGAGTTAGAAACATTCATAATACTTTCTACTGGTCCGTTTGAAATATTAATTAGTTTTTGTCAAGCACTGGTACCTTGCCATGCAAAGGAACGTTAAAGATTCTTCCTGTGCCATTGTCCAGTCCCTCTCTAACCGCCTACTTATCCTCTGTCGGTTCTTCACCTTTTCTCTATGTGGAGGTCAGAACGAGCATCTCCCCCACAGGCTCACAGTTTTGAACACTTCGTTCCCAGGTTGGTGGTGCTGTTTGGGGAAGTTTAGGAATTGTGGTTTTTGTTGCCGGAAGTGTGTCACTGGAGAGAGTTTGGAGAACTTAAAGACTCACACCATTTCTAATTCCATTGCTCTCTCTCTTTGTGCTTGTGGCTCAAGATGTGAGTGCCACATGCTGGCGATGGACTCCTGTTCCTCTGGAACCGTAGTCCCAAATAAACCTTCCCTTCTCTATGTCGCCTTGGTCTTAGGGTCTTACATCAACAACAGAAAAGGACCTAGAACACTCTAGTACCTGCTACTCTGCTCTCTAGATCTGTGACATCAGCATTGTTGGTGTCTGATTTAACTGAGGATGCTCAGTATTTGTTGTCCTGTGCCTGATTCATGTTGTTTAACATGAGCCTTCTAGGCTCACTCATGTTGCTGTAAAGGACAGGATTTCATTCTTTTGACAACTGAATGACAGTCCATCGTGAGTGGTAGCACGTGACTGCAATCCTGGCCCTCAGAAAGCTGAGGAAGTAAGATCATGAGTTCAAAGCCAGCTTAGGCTACATAGCGAGTACAGCCTGGGCTATATAGCAAGACTCTGTCTCAAAACATGACACACATCTATGTACACATAGGTGCATGTATACAGGTATCTGTATGTTACACATGTATATACATGTACATAGACTCTGTATGTGCATATGCCATAATTTCTCCATGCATTTCCCCACGGAGAGATATCTCGGCTGAGTCCACATATCGTCTATTATGAAAGGCAGCTGTGATAAACATGGGGTGCAGAAAGCTCTGAAACTGACTACCTCTGATTTAGCTATATAATTAGTAGGGGAGCTGCTGGGTCATTTGCTCTTCTAGTCCTAGATGTCTGAGCAACCCATCGCTTTCATGGCTGTGCTAATATGTGCTCCCACCAACAGTGAACGGGAGTCCCTTTATCTCCACGCACTTCCAGCACACGTGGGAATTCTTGGCAGTCTCCAAATGCCTCCTTCTGTCTTCTTTCTACCACGTGCTCAGGCTGAATCCCAAAGCCAGCCTCCCCATCCCATTTCTCAATCAGTGACCCTGCAGCCTTGACCTGTTCAGTGTATCTACTCATAACTCCCCTGCATCTCGCTGACCATAAACCACCATCTCCTGCCTCGGCTATTGTAACGGCCTCCTGTCTCCCTGCTTCCACTCTGCCCTCCATAGATTCATGTCCTGGAAGATCCAGAGTAAAACTTTCATGTGCACACCCCAGGTTTCTCGGTTATTTCTCTTAGCTGTGCTTTAAATGTCAGGCTCAACGTGTCAACGGTCTCCTTAGTTTAAAGCTAGCATCTTATCTCTGGATGACTTTAAGTTAAAAAACAAAACAAAACACAACAAGAATGCTTTTGATTGGGTGGCAAGGGGCTGACCGCGTTGCTTTAGCAGATTAGAATCTCGAGAAAGGATGAAGTCAGACATCAAGACCCGGTGCCAAATCCTTCTCGCGGAGCCCCTGAGTCGCACATCTGTCACGGGTGTGAGGAAGCAGTGGCCCAGAAAAGCCACCCACAGAATCAGTCGGGCCCCACTGGGCCCCATGGTTTGCTTTCGCTCAGCACCAGCGCTTTGAGTTTTATTTATTATTGAATTGAGGGGAGGAACATGCACCAGAGTGTATGTGTGTGTGTGTGTGTGTCTGTGTGTGTGTGTGTGTGTGTGTGTGTGTGTCTGTGTGTGTCTGTGTGTGTGTGTGGAGGAGTCCGAAGAGACCCTTGAGAGTCAATTCTCTCCTTCCAGCATGTGGGTTCCGGGACGTAACGGGTCTTGAGGCATGGGTGGCAAGCCTCTTTATCGTCTAAGCCGTCTCTGGAGAGCTACATCAAACAACTAATTAAACCATGCTTAAGGCCAAAATATGTGGCCTTGAGCTTAGCCTTAAGTCAGCACTCTTCTTCATCTCCAAACCTGAACTATGATCCTTGTGAAGCACCGTACAATTCATGTGCACAAGAGAATGCTTCAAGAGAGATAAGTAGGTCAGACCATGTTTTTAACCCAATTCAAACCTGCTTAATCCCTGAAGATGTGTGTAAGATACTTTTGAGCAAAGTAACCCCCAAAGCCACACAAGTCACAAATCACGTGGATAGCTATTGTTGAGACATTCAGGCAAGTCCTCTCCAACTCCTAGGCTTAAATCTACAGTAGGTACAATCACTTCCTCAATAAATCTCAAACTTGGCTTCATACAGACATTGTAAACTTAAGTGAAGACAAGAGCCCAGTTACACCTGAGTGGAGAGCACTTCAGGAGAACTAGGTCACCTCAGGCTACAGCTAGCCTTGTCTGCCTGGATTGTTACTGAATTCTATTTGCTCCAGCACAGGGGAAATCTGGCATTTGATAGTCATTGGTGTTGGTTAAGTGACCAATGACACTCACAGGCCAACCCTTTGGGGATGCAAGAGAATGGTCAGAGGTGCTGCCGTAGTCCTGATTTGGGGGACTCTCAAGAAACCATGTGCCTCCAAAAAATCAAATGGAAATGGAAAAAATAACAGTGAAGAAAGGAATTTATTCCATACAGCTCTACTGGGAAGATGGAGGCGGAGGGGGTGGGTGGGTGGGGGATACAAGTGTGCTCAGCTCCACTGGTAAGGGACAGATCACACCACTATGTCCCTCTAAGAGCACACTCGTACTTCGTATTGTAAAAAAGAATCTGCATGTACCCACTGAGAACAGCGTCTTTTTTGAGTTAATCTTTAACCCAGATGTAATCCGAGTGGCGACTTGATTCCAGAGGGATGCAGGGATTTGAGATCCAGTGACCTTGGTGTTTCTGACACTTCCCCTTTGATCTGGTTGATAAGTACCCCGGTCTGGTTCTGTGTGTTCCTGGAGAATTCTTTATAACGGGAGGGGTCAGTTCCCTTAGACATCACAGGACTGCTTCCACATAGCAGGACAGCGTTGGTCCTTCATAGGACAACATGGCCAATACTTTTACCACACATGGACATTCTGCGTGGCTACTCTTGGAATCTTGAGGGGGAGAAAAAGCACTCTCACATCTTATTTATGTATTTTTAAGTGAGGTTTTATGTACCCCAGGCTGGTTTTGAACTTGCTTTGTACCTGAGGATGACCTTGAGCTTCTGGTCTGCCTGCTGCCACCTCCCCAGGGCTAGGATTACAGGTGCCCACAGTCATGCCCAACTAATGCGGCACTGGGGATCGAACCCTGGGCTTGGTGCATGCGAAGCAAGCGTTCTGCCCACTGAGCTTTGGTATTTATTATTTATTGACATATGCCTGCTATGTAGCCCAGGCTAGCCCGAACTCTCAATTCTCCTTCCCTGGAGCATCCTGGCCACTAACTCCTCCTGTGTTGAGATTACAGGAATGTGCCATCAGGTTTTTAAGTGTCTTGTCACTAACATATCTTAAGAGACAAAAGTTAGTCTTATTTATCTTGGTGTTTCAGTCATAAATGAGGAAAGAGAGATTAGGTAATTTTAGGACTTAGAATAGTAATAATACAATCCACCTTGTATCTCCAGTTTTTAAGCATACACCCCTTAACTGAATACATGCAGAGCTGCTCAGAATCTGACCCAGGGTTTAAAGGAGACAGATAAGAAATGAAAGCGGAGACTGCCAAGCTTGGAGCCTGCTGTTAGCTACCCGCGGAGCCCAGGCTAGGAGGTCAGAGCTCAGCGTCACTGCGCCCTTAGTCACAGCCGCACGCCTAGACCCGAGGCCTTCCGCACCTGCGTGCTTCCGCGGCGTGGGAACGCGCGCGGCTGCGCCCCCTGGCGGCGCGCTGCACTCGGCGCGCGCGGGAGCGAAGGCGCGGGGCCGCGGGCGGAGCCTGTTCCGGGATGGCGGGTGACTCGCCGCGCTTCCTGCGGGCGCTGCGGGCCGAGAGCGGACCCGAGGCGGTGCGGACGCGGGTGCAGGAGCAGGACTTACAGCAGTGGGGCCTGACGGGTGAGCCGGCCGGCGAGGGGGGCGGGCGGGAGCCGGGAAAGCGCCGGGCGACCCAGGCCTAGGCGGGGACGACCCGGCCGCCTTGGAGTGTCCCGGCCACTAACTCCTCCCATGTGCGCTTCCCCGCCAACCGTGCATGCGCACTCACTTGTTGCAGCTCCATCAGTAACTTTCAAAGCGTTGGACGCCGTGCCCCCCAAAAGTTTGTTCTGTCGTTACCTCCTGTGCTTTCATGTTATGCCCACTCGCCCTTACGAGCCCCATGCATGGGGACCCAACTTCTGGGGACCCCAGGTGTTCCGAGCCCAGCTGTGTAGACTCCAGGTGTGGAGACCCAGGTGTGCGGACCCCAGATGGACCCGGAGTCACCGCTTCTGGCGGCGCCTTCTCTGTTCAGCGCCCCCAGCACCCTTTCCTTGTGTATCTCCTGGGAATGTGGTGCTGGTTTAACGAAAAGTCAGAATGCTCACCAGTCGTCACCATGGGGTCGATATCTATTGCTGCCGAGAGCAGAGCGTACTGTAAGGTGTGGGGTGCAGATAAACAAAGTAATACGGGTCCTCGGCCCCAGTTTCTTAACTAGTGACTAATTGCTCTTGAAAGTTTAAAGAAGCATTCACTTAACTTATACGATGTGCCAAGTACCACGAAAATGTGCGGGTTTGTTCTGGAAAGGCAACAAAAGGTGCCTTTCTGCCAGGAGGTGGCGCACGCCTTTACATCACCCAGGAGGCAGAGGCAGGCGGATCTCTGAGTTCCAGGCCATGGTCTACAGAGCTAGTTCCAGGGCAGCCAGGACCACCTAATAGAGAGACCCTGTCTGGGAGAAAAAAAAGTGAGTTTCCTTCGGCTTAGAGGAAGGACAGATGCAGACGACGATGAGGCTGAAGAGAAAGATGACTCCTAGACCAGGCAGTTCATATCAATGTTTTTCTTTTATATCCAGCTTTTAAAAATTTATTTTTGAGATAATTATAACAATTCTCCCCCACTTTCTTACCTCCAAACACTCCCATATACCCTTCCTTGCTCTCCTTCAAATTCATGGCCTCTTCCCCCTCCCCCCCAACTTAATTGTTATTGTATGCATATACATATATACATATATATATATATATATATTCCTAAATATATATATTATACAAACTTGTCCGGTTTGTATAAAGTCACTTGTGTGTATGTGTTCAGGGCTGACCATTTGGCACTGGACAACCAATTGGTGTGCTCTTCCCCGGAGAAGACCACTTTCCGCTTTCCCCACTTGCCGGTAGTTCTTTGGGTAGGGTTGGGGCCTCATGGGCTTCTCTCTGTCCATTTTGGCCAGTTCATTGGTATCATTCTCGAATGTTTGGACAGTTATGTTGGTGAGGCTATGGCTGTAACTTCTGGTGTTACCAGGAGATGCAATTTCACAGCAAAGTCCCTGGTCCACTGGCTCTTACAGTCTTTCTTCCCCTTCTTCTGCAATGTTCCCTGAGCCTTAGGGGTAGGAGCATCTTGTAGATGTATCCGTTGGGACTGAGTTCACAAACCTGCAGTTTGATGGGTTGTGGTTCTCTGTCTTGGTCTCAGGTCTGTTGCAAAGAGAGGTTTCCTTGGTGAGGGATGAGGACTACGCGTATCTGTGGGTAGAAGGACGAACGTTGATAGATCCTTCGGGATGATGCTGGCTCAGTAAATTAGTGGATGTACATTCTCCTCCAATAACATGACTTCACCAGCACTGAGTAGTTAGCTGGGTTTCCAGTCCCAGGCATGGTCTCCCTCTTGTTGAGCAGGCCTTAAGTCCAGTGAGAGAGCTGCTGGGTACCACCAAGGTATGGTGCCACTGCTGTGCCTTAGGGTTATTGTGCCTTGCTGGTCATTGCTGTGATTCACAGGAGTCACAGCTGGGTAGGGCTGCTGGTTGCCTCCCTCCTTTGGAAGCTCGCATGGTGCCTTCAGGTGCCATGGAAGCTAGTCCTCAGGGAGGGGGCGTTCAGACCAGTTCCAGCTCAGGGGCCCCTCGGCCCTGTTTCTGGAGTGCCTGATGTCTTCAGCAGTAGGGACTTACCTTGGGTGGGCAGCCAAGGTCAACGGCAATGGGCTGTATGCTTTGGGAGTCTCTTGGACAGCCCTGATGGACTCAAAAGAGAGCTTCTCATGTCTGGTGTTGGGGTTTTTGTTAGGTGGTCTTTGGCTCTGCAAGGGAGCTTTGTCAGCCCAGACGAGATTTGTTAAAGCTGCATATGTGTATTTATAGACATAATTAGGTGTCTTATAGGCGTGTTTTGTTTCTGGTTAGTTAATAGTATGATTTTTTTTGTGGCTTTTTCAAATACTCTTATCGTTATTTTACCCTCCTCTCTCCTTCTGAGTAGTTAACTAGGTTTCCATTACCAGGCTTGGTTTTCCTCTTGTTGAGCAGGTCTCCCCCCCCCCCCCCCCCCGTCCCTAAAGACCTTCCCCACATTACCCCCCCCCCCCCCCGCCCCCGCCCCCATCTGTGTATCTAACTTAAATCTGGCTTTGTGGACTGGCCTTTTTATGTTCAGCACATCTTGGTCAGTGTTTGTCTGCGTGCTTACCCATGTGCTTGCCAGCGGCCTTGGGAATGAGACTATTAAACTATGCAGAAGACCAAGAAGTGTGTGCAAGTCAAACACAGCTGCATATAACACACCAGGAGGGCCATGCATGCGTAGGTCCATTCTTGTTAAAAGGAAGTGGGCAGACAGGAGGTTGCAGGTTTGAATGCATGGGATAGATGAGCAGCAAAGGCAGAAGCGTGTCTTGGGGTGTGTGCCTATGAACGGCTAGCACGGGAGAAGAAGGATGCAGACACACAGAGCCATTGCTGAGGAGTAAAACTTACAGCTGCTCTTTCTGTTTGCCAGAACGTGAAGTGCACTATTCCGAGTTGTCAATCCATTGAAAACATTCCGGCCTTTCCTTCCAGGATGTCTTCATGAAATAACTTAGGCCACAAAACAGAAATTTAAGTTTACAGCCCCATTGCTGCCAACATGTCCTCTGTCCTGCTGGTCTCTGGTCCTACGAGCGCGTTTATTACCTGTGTATGACACCCGCGCGTTTATTACCCGTGTATGACACCCCTCCCCATGCCTACCGTGGTTAGGGAGGTCCAAACTGGGGTTCCATGTGGATGTGTTATTGAAACCATAACTTTGGAAGATTTCATATATTGCTCTGTAGTTTAGGCAGCCCTTCTGGGATATTAGGTTATTTTTAATTTTTACTTTCTTAAGTAACACTGATAGATACTCTCACAGCCAAATATTTATTAGTTATGGATTTAATATTAATTTTATCATTTTATGTGTATGAGTGTTTTGCCTGCTTTTATGTGTATGCACATGATTGCCTGGTGCCCATGGAGATCGGAAGAGGACATTGGATCCCCTGGGATTGGAGTTACAGATAGTTGTGAGCCACCATGTGGGTGTTGGGAATCCCAGGTCCTTTGCAAAAGCAACAAGTGTTCTTAACCCCTGAGCCAACTCTCCGGGCCATAGCTATGTGTGGGGGACCAGCTCCCACTTTTTCCTCCAGGGTACTCTTGAGTGAGGGATAAGAGATTTAGATAAAAATATAGAGGGGAGAGAGACAGATAGAAACACAGGATAGCCTCAGGAGGGCCTAGATTGTTATCCACTGGCTCTTTTTGTCTCTTCTAAAGGGCTTTTTATAGGAATGCCAAGGGGTGGAGCAAAGACCTCCCCCTAGCACAGCCCAGTGCACACCTTTCTGATCACCTAGTGATCACACACATGGTCAGGCAGTCCTCTAATGCAGCCCTGCTGGGTAAAGCAAGCTCAGATCTCACTAGGAAACCTTTGTGGGCCTCCACAGCTATAGATGTCTAAATCCTCTAGGTAGTGTGTTTAGAATACAGAGGGCAAAATGTTTGTACATTTCCTTACATTGAGCAACAACTGGTAACTTCTAATTTGAGAAGTTAAAATGGCTATTTTATTGTTTACCAGAATCTTTATTTGGTTACTAGTAATGGTGGACATTTGGTTATTTATCTTTATATTCAAAAGGCACCTTAGGGCTTTTTGGGTGTGATAATATACAGGCCTATTTTTTTGTTGTTGATTGGTTTGGTTATTCCGTCACTTTGGTCCTCTACCTGGGGACAAGAGAGAGACCAACCCAGACCCCAGAGGTTAGAAAACACATGGTATGTCCCAGTTCCCATGGTTCTGTCATGACTTGGCTGTATGGAAGCAAGCGTGTGATTTGGAGCAGGCCAGCCACAAACAGCTTGGAGTGGCATTGATGTGCACTCCTGGTTTCTCTCTTACCTGTGGGTTTTGGTTAGGATGTGGAGCATCTGCGTTGGCATGGACCGAGGTGGGAGGTGATTGGTTGTTGGAGCTGCCGGTGCACTGGCCTGTTTTGTTTTGTTTTCTGTCTTCTTGTTCATGGAGGCAGCCACGTTGATGGTGGGCCAGTTCTGTGGTTCTGATTCAGAACTCTACCTACATGCTAACCACAAGGCCACTCCTCCATCCTTTCGACACTTTATTGGTGACCTAATTCTATGCATTAAACTCATGTCTGTCTAAATGCCTTAGGGCAATTTCTGTCTTTGCACTTGACTCTTAAATGTGAGTGCTGTTGTCCAGTTTTCCCCAGGGATGCTGACTTTGCGAACTAAGATGTCAGTTAGGTGTCGACATCTGTCCACCCAGTCAAGATCCACGGCATTCCACTGCCGTAAGCTCCTCCGCTTGCCTGTTGATAGCAAGACTCATTTCCTTACCACCGCCCTCTTGATCCCTGGCGACCACTGTCTTCTGCCTCTTCCGTTCCTTTTCCAATTTTTCTCTTCCCTCTCTCCTCCCCCTCTCCCTTCCTCTCTCTCCCTCCCTTCCTCTTTTTCCTCCTGTGCTGGGGATTGAACCTATGGCTTTGCTGAGGTGGGCAAGCACTCTGCCACTGAGCTACCTCCCAGTCCCGTCTTCTCGGTTTCTGTAATTTTGTCACTTTGAGGAGTGACATACACTAACTAGTCTTAAGCGACACACGACTCCTGTCGCATGGTGTGTGATCTCTGGAGGTGGACGTTCCCCACTATTCTGTTCCTCCTCCTCCTCCCCCTCCCCCCCCTCCCCTCCCCTCCCCCTCCCTCTCCTTGGTGAGCAGCATGGATTTACCACAGGCTGTCTACCATCTCTACACCAAAATTGATGTGAATTGTTCCCAGTCTTTTAGCTTTTGCCCGTCTCCCCCTAGGGTTGAGACCATTTATATACTGGTTTGATGTGAAGATAAGTCTTTATTTCCCTGACCAACACTGGGGAGTGCTGTGCCTGGGTCATGGGCTGGTTGCATATTTAAAGAAAGCATCAGTGCCAATGTTTGTACCCCCCCCCCATTCTAATAGTTGTGGTGATGTCTGTAGTGGTTTGAATGTGGACGTCCCTATTGCTTTGCCTCTTTGTTCCCCAACGCCTTCTTCTGTTTGTTTTTGTTTTGTTTTTCAAGACAGGATTTCTCTGTATAACAGCCTTGATTGTCCTGAAACTCTGTAGACCAGGCTGGCCTCGAACTCACAGAGATCCACCTGCCTCTGCCTCCTGAGTGCTGGAATTAAAGGCGTGCGCCACCAGCTTATTTTGCCCAATTTTTAACTTGAATTTTTTTTCCCACTTGATGTTTGAGTTCTTTTTATATTCTAGATAATAGGATTTTCTTTTTGCAAGACAATTGTTTTGCTCAAATTTATCAGATAGATAGGTTTTTTGCTTGCTTGATTCTGGTGTCAAATGTAAGAATTTGGGCCGGCAAGATGGCTCAGTGGGTAAAGTACTTGCATGCACAAGACCTAATGACCCGAGTTCAGTTCCTGGATGCCGCAGTGTGGTTGGAAAACCAGCTCTGAGAGTTGTCCTCTGACCTTTGCAATAACTCCACCACTCATGTGCCTGCACTCACACATACATGTACACGTATGTACAAATTAAAAAGGAAAAAAGAACTTGTGGTCTCTTTACAGCTCCTAAAAACTCTTTGCCTCCCTCCCATCACAACCAGCGTTTGTGATTTTACATTTGAACCTTAATAGATTTCGGTTTTCATTCAGATTAGTGTAGTTCTCTCCCTTGAGACCTCTGCGGTGGATTATTTAGAAGCTTCCTCGTAAGTGTGTTGTTTACTTTGCAGGAGGCTCGGAACCTTCTTTCTTACATCTCTGTCAGCAGCTCCCAACTTGACTGTATTGTGATCAGCTCCTTCACATCTCGGGGCTTGCCTGGTGGCCTTCCGTTGGGTGTATGCTCCATGGCGTCTGAAGAGAATGTGAACTCAGTACTTCTGAGTGGGCCTGTGGTCCTATTTGGAGGTGCTTTGGGAAACACATTTCCTCGTTCTTTTTAGCATCCAGAGACTGACCCGACTTGCTGGGACTTCCTGTGCTCCATCCATAGGGCCAGCAACTTTGAATCTCTTGGCTTCTTCTTCTTCTTCCCCTGCAGTCATCCATCACTAGTGCTTTTCATTTTGTTTGGCAGTTAGGATGGGTCTTCCATCCCGATGAACTTAGTCTGGAAAACCCCTCACAGACATCCCCAGAGAGGTAGCTCAAAGCCGTTTGATTCTTCATCTTTTCAAGCTGACAGTATAGACCAGAGCACTTTGTATGTTAAACGTTACGGTGCCTTCTTCTCCTGTTTGAAAGTTTTTAAGTCTTCTAATCATCTGCAGGGATGATGGTCTCAAAAGGGAAGTTTTTCAGACAGGCTTTGAGTTTTATACCCTGGAGGCGTCTGCAGGTTTACCGTCTTCTGTTTTTATCTACAACTCTAACTTTGTTCGTGCGCCCAAAGTATACATTCTCCATGTTTGTGCAACTCCTCTCTCTCTCAATTCTCACTGTAAATCTGACTGAAAGCAGCAAGCAGAGTCCACGCCACAGCCTAAATGCGAGGCTGTGTTGAAACTCCCTGTTAAACATCTTAATCCAGCCGGGCAGTGGTGGCACACGCCTTTAATCCCAGCACTCGGGAGGCAGAGGCAGGCGGATCTCTGTGAGTTCGAGGCCAGCCTGGTCTACAGAGCGACAGGCACCAAAACTACACAGAGAAACCCTGTCTCGAAAAACAAAACAAAACAACAAAAATTTTAATCCATTACTTTTGAATTCAGCATCAGGACCCCGACAGAACAGAGCTCAGTTAATCTCCCAGCGTGCACCAGGTAGAGTCTTGTCCATCACTGCCCCCACCCCACCCCCATAGCCTGACCTGCACTCCCGGATTCCTGCTGGCATTCTGGTCTTCTGGGTGCCCAGCAGCACGCTGCTCACAGGACACTAGGGCTCTTAAAGCCATAGCTCTAGGCTCTCAAAGTCCCTCCTGCAAACCTGTTCCACAGACCACACGTCCAGAGTGGCCATAGCAGTGACCCCATTTCTTGGTACCAGTTTCCAGTGTGAGTTGCTTTTCTTACCTCCGTGACAAAATATCTGAGAAAAATAATAAGGGAGGAAGGAAGGATTTATTCTGACATATGATACGGATATACAGTCCGCTGCCGGAAGCTGGTAGTTGGAGCGGGTCCCGGCGGTGGCGGTAGGAGTTGGGGGTCAGCACCTGTGGCGCAGGTGAGCTTGGGTCAAAGGTGGAACCAGGCTGGGACCCTCAAGGTCCGCTCCCCAGTGCACTCCTCCGCTTCTTCCAGCTAGGCCACACCCTGTCCAGCTCCCACGACCCGCCTGAATGAACCAAAGACATAGCAAGGAAGGACGCGACTACTCCTAGGTGTGCTGGAGGAGAGGGTTTGTAGACAAAAGGGAGAGCATAGCCAGAGGCAGAGACAGACACCTGGGAGAGTCCAGAGTGGACATGACCAGACAGAGCTGGGCCCTGTGAGGAGACGGGCTGAAGAGCCAGCCTGCCTCCATCTTAGGCTTAAAAGTCAACTTACAGTAAAGACAGGCTAGGTTCATTCCTGTTTATGATTAAATCTCTATTCCTCAAGGATTGGGCTGCGTCCTGCCTGTAACCTTAACTACAAATGGTTCTGAAGGACCTGTTCCAGGAACGGCGATCATGTCTTTGTTTTAAAAAGTTGTTTATAACCATCTTGCAACCCTACCTTTATTTCAAAAGGCCTTTAATCCCAGCACTCGGGAGGCAGAGGCAGGTGGATCTCTGTGAGTTCGAGGCCAGCCTGGGCTACCAAGTGAGTCCCAGGAAAGGCGCAAAGCTATACAGAGAAACCCTGTCTCGAAAAACCAAAAAAAAAAAAAAAAGAATTAGCTGGAAAGTGAGCAAGTGCTAGGCCTGGTCAGGTTGGGAGTGTGGGAGCTGAGGCCGTCTTAGAAGCCGAAGCCTGCTGAAATCTCAGTTCTTCTGACTGCTTCTGTCTTGTTTTTCTAGGCGTTCGTCTACGCTCTTATCAACTGGAGGGAGTCAATTGGCTAGCCCAGTGCTTCCATTACCAAAATGGCTGTATCCTGGGGGATGAGATGGGCCTGGGGAAGACCTGCCAGGTATGCTGCTGTGGAGGGAGCCCAGTTCACCTCCACACAACTCGTGGTCATCTTTACCCGCTCACGGCAACAGTGCCTGCTTCTTCCCAGGGTGGGAATACAGAAAGTCACATGGGAAGAACATGCGGTCTTCGAGTTGCTCTTTCTAGTTTGGGTTTTTAAAAATTGTACCACCACCATGGTTTGACCTGTTTTGCTGTTTTATTTTATTTTTTAAACATGTGTCTGGGAGAAGACGTGCCTTAATTAGGAGAACAGTGAATGGGCCTGATCTGGGGCTTTTCTCTATAGACAAGAAATTTACCTGCCCCAGCGTCAAGGTGACTTCAACCACCTTAGCAGTCCTTTATGTGGTACCTGCTTTCTGGGTCTCTCTCAGGATAGCGTAGGGTGAATTATAGTACCCTGTGGTTTCCAAATTCACTTAGCCAACGGATGGCCCGAGGGAGGCAGCATAAAGCCCAAGACCTGGGGAGTCAGGGGTGGTGGGTGTTGTCAGGAAGGTGACGCTGCTGTCAGGCTGATCAGCAAAACTGCCTTGGGTTGGTTGACATGTCATTTGTGGGTTTGGGTTGATCGAGAGTCCAGTTACATCATATCACATGGTTAATCACACAGGTTTACCAATCTAAAGAACATTGAAGTCAGTGTCGTCAGTATACACGGCAAAGGCAAGCCGATTAAAAACCATGTGATAGGCATTTACTGATCCAGAGAGGTTTCACAGTGACCGTAAGGGACAGTCAGGGGTCTTATTGGTCCTTTTAGAAGCTAACTGCCCCTTCCAAGACTCACCCTGTTCATACAAAAAGGCTCAGTCTGAAGCTGTGCCTAGGCTAGCCTGGTCTTAGGTTGGAGACTACCTCATTTAAGGCAGGCACACCTTGCTCATCAATCTAGGGGTCACTCAGAGAGCAGCATGCCCTGGAGAGGGTAGCCTGGCTGCCTTTAGGACCCAGCCTTAACAGACTCTTGCATCAGCGAAGGCCTCTCCATGTGCCCCCTTGGTCCCAGCCGTTGTCCCGTTGACCTCATTCAGAGCAAGCTCTGCTGGTCTTTGCCTTTCAGTCCTTAACTTCCCCCAAGTATGCCTCCTCCAAATCCGGTGTGGTAAGTTCGTTTAGAAGTTCTGCAGTTATAGCATGGAGATGATATTGGTCTGGTGTGCCCTTGTAATATTTCTTATGAGGCTTAGCTCCAGCCTCATAGAATGAGTCAAGGTATGTCCAGTTTTCGGGAGGAAATGATGTAGAATCAATGTTCTTTCTTTATGTAATGCTTCTTAGAATCCACCCGGGACTACAGACTTGTTTAGTTGGCCTATCTGCTGTGTGGTGATGGACATACACATTCTCAAGTGGCATCTTGAGAGCAGCCAAGGAAACCAGCTTTGGTGCAGCTAAGTCACTCTGAGAAGCTTGCCCTGGGCAGTTTGTGCTGAGAGGTCCAGTTACATAGACGATTTTAGGAGGAGGTTATTTCTGCTATAAAGCAAGCACTTTTTAAAAGCTGGCTACCCGTAGCTTCTCCTCCAGATTCCAGCCATGGGCATGCACAGCAGTGCTCTGCCGCTCACACAGTGTGAATTTCGTTAGTCACATAGTGCCATTGCAATTTCGTGTTTTATGTTTTGCAAATATCCTAATTTATCTAAGTGTTTTATAGGTGAGGAGTGGGGGACCCTTACTGTGCTATGTGGATAAACCTTGATAAAATCTTGGCTTTTGGCATGTGGCTTTCTTAGGGTTTTATGTTTAGGATTGCCCTCCCACCCCAAAATACCTCAGCGTTTGGGCACAGCATCTCCTCATGTCTCCCCGACCCCCCACTTTCTTCAGAAGTGTATGCATGTCCTGAAGGAAGGCTTTGGGCTTTACAAAGACTTTCATTCACTTATGAGGGTAATTTATTGGGATTTCCGTATTACAGTATGTATTCCAGGAAAGCAAGGAGTTTTGTCTGCTGTTATAAAACTGGCACTCAGAGAATGTCCAGCCAAAAGAATAGACTCTTACGTACATGTAGAAGGGAGGAAAGCTGTAGGGGAAGAGGGGAGGGGTTGAGGAAGGAGGACCCATCCTCATCAGGTGAGCCCAGCCAGCACAGACAGCCACCACGTGTGGGCCATTTTTACGGTCATGTCTTGGCATGGCTGGTATTTTATTTTAGAGTATTGCTGAGCTGACCTCGCCCGCCAGGTTCCTTGTTTTCCTTGATTTCTATTCTTTCCTGTTTTTTTTTTTTTTTTAATTTGCATTAGAGGTTCAGTTACATAAATACTGGTCCTCACAGCTTATTAACTACTTAAGTAACTGAATGCCTTAAATCCCTTTGGCAAGTTTACTGAGGCTTCCTTGATTCCCTAACACGGAAAAGATAGTACATAATTTCATTGTAAGACAAGTTACACATAGATGTGCATGAGTGCGTGCGTGCGTGTGTGCGTGCGTGCGTGCGTGCGTGCGTGCGTGTGTGTGTGTGTGTGTGTGTGTGTGTTTGTGCGCACGCCTCCTGGTGGTTGTGAGGACTTTGTGGTTATTTTTCATGCGGAACTGGGATCAGAACTGACATTTTTTTTCTGTGTTCCAGACTATTGCTCTCCTCGTTTACTTGGTGGGAAGGCTAAACGATGAAGGGCCCTTTCTGATTCTTTGTCCCTTGTCTGTTTTGAGCAACTGGAAAGAAGAGATGGAGAGGTACAGAGTAAACTAGATGACATTTTATTCTTTGCATTGCTTAATGGTTGGTGTAGAAAAGATAATAAAATAATAGTGCCTTACACAATTCATGAATTTATTCTAGAAATTGAATTGAAACATGGCAGGTAGACACGGCGTCCAGCACAGGAGGGTCCAGGTGTCACTGCTACTGTGTGACAGTTCAAAGGCCGGTCCTCGTTTTTTAGTGACATTTCATGGACTGAAGGAGAGCCATCCTTCTCCTACTGATGTAGGAAGTGACTAATGTGGGAAAATTTTCCTTTGACCTGACACCAGTGTGTGACCATTTACATCAGTGCCTTACCTGAGGCTTAGCAGCGACCCCAGGGCATGATTTGGCGTCCCCAGGACTCTTTCTGGACGCATGGCCTCCCAGGGTCTGTGTGCACAATGCGCTGTCTCATCAAGTGTAGTTTTCCAGGTGACCCACCCTGTCGCATGAACCTAACATTTGCTCTGTTCATCTCTTTTCTTTGCCCCAGATTTGCTCCGGGTCTTTCCTGTGTGACATACACTGGTGACAAGGAGGAAAGAGCCCACCTTCAGCAAGACCTACAACAGGGGACTGGCTTTCACGTGCTGCTGACTACCTACGAGGTAACCATATGCTTCCCTAGCAAGGACTCCTGACCCGGGCCGAAGAAGTCGTTAAAGCTACCACAATTCTGTTTAGACAGAGCGTACTTCCGGGGGTCTGCGGGATGGGAAGTGACACTTCCTCACATTCTCAGAGAGGCTCTGTGACGGGAGAAGCGAAGGATTATGGGGCCGAATGTTGGTTAGTTTCCTTCCCTCTCATTCCTGCTGCTTCATGGGGCGTGGCCTCAGAGGTGGCGCCCGGGCTGCCTCTTGGCTGATGACCAGAAGGGCTGAGGAGAGGGGCTCTTGTCTGGTAACTGGAGCACAGGCATGGAGGACATGCAATCCCTCAGGGTTTCCAGTGCTGTGATGAATCACCATGACCAAAAGGAACACAGGGAGGGAAGGGTTTATTAAAATCTTACACTTCCATAATTCCATAATATTCCGTCACTGAGGGAAGTCAGGGCAGGAGCTCAAGGCAGGAGCTGATGCAGAGATCATGAGGATGCTGCTTTCTGGCATGCTCCTCGTGGCTTGCTCAGCCGGCTTTCTTACTGAATCCAGGACCAACAGCCCAGGGGTGGCACCACCCACAGTGAGCTGGCCTCCCCCAACCCCACACATATCCATCGTCCGTCAAGGGAACGCCCCATAGCCTTGCCCAGGCACCTCTGGGCGGGGGGGGGGGGGGGGGGGGGGGGGGGGGGAGGTGGGGGGGCGCGGCACTTTCTCAACTAGGTTCTCTCCTTCCAAATGCTTGGCCTGTGTGAAGTTGACTTAAAACTAGCCAGCACACTTAGCTACAGTCCCATTGGAAGTTCTTGTTAGACGAAGACCTTCCCCTTAGCCAGACTCCCTTTGGTTTGGACTTAGAAAGGATGCTCAGAGCTTTATGTCTTCCTCGGTGAAGGAGGGGCAGGACCGGACTGCTGTACGCGGAGAGAGTTACCAAGACAGAAGTAGCCTGTCGGCACTGGAGTTTCCTGGCACTGACCTTTTTTTTTTTTTTTTAACTTCTCTGTCTTTCTTTTTCAGATTTGCTTGAAGGATGCCTCATTTCTGAAATCGTGAGTAGGCTGTACTGCCCCAGGAACTGTTGCGTGAACCATAGTCGTGTGCTCCGTCCATACTGTGGTGTTCTGCACCTCGCCCGCGTCTGTCCTGTTTTGAAGTATTGATGGCTCATGTAGATTTTAGGACTTCTGATTAGTGCTTTGTTTCCTTTAAGTAAAGATACTATCTTTAAGTTGAGGGTATTATCTTTTCCATGAGAGGAATGTATGTTTTTTTCTCTTTTTCCTTTTTGTGTATTTTAATAGAATTGTATTTGATGGAGGGTACTAGAGATTAGAACCAGGGATTTGCACATGCTAGGTAAGTGTTCCACCCATCATGAGTTAACAGTACCCCAGCAAGTGGTCTGTCTTCCTGCTTGCCTGCCCTTCCCGTGTGTGTGTGTGTGTGTGTGTGTGTGTGTGTGTGTGTGTGTGTGTGTGTGTGTGTGTGTTTGCCTATGTGTGCAAGTTGACTCTTTATCTCCCACTCTTCTTTCTGCCATTGTGGGGCATACTCCAGACTAGCTGACCCTCGAGTGTCTGTCTAATCCTTTTTTTTAATATATATATTTTTAAGATTTATTTATTAATTACGTATACAGTGTTCTGCATGTATGCCTCCAGGCCAGAAGAGGGCACCAGATCTCATTACAGATGGTTGTGAGCCACCATGTGGTTGCTGGGAATTGAACTCAGGACCTCTGGAAGAGCAGTCGGTGCTCTTAACCTCTGAGCCATCGCTCCAGCCCATGACCCACTTTTAATGTGCCCACATTCACTTTCCTGTAGCTGTGTTTCATTTAATAAGTATTTTTGGAGATCTGCATGTATAAAAATGTGTCTCCTTCAGGGACCCAGGCCACCTGTGTGTGGAGGTTCTGTACTACGGGCAGTGGTGCATTTCCTCTCATGACCGTTGTCCAGCTGTGGGGACCTTACACGTTCTCAGTCTGGACCATTGTGCTCTCTGTGGACGCAGCCCTTCCCCATCTGCAGGCTCCCGAGCTCCCCATCGTTGATGGGACTGTCCTCCTCCTTCTCCTCTTCTTCTGTACCTTCAGGAGAAGACTTCCTTTTCGTAGGCCAACCTCTGCATGAGGTCTTTCTCTAAGTTCTGAGGAATTTTCTTTGATTCCCATGGTTTGCCGGTCTGTCTGTCTGTCTGTCTGAGATAGAATCTTCCTAGGTAGACCAAGCCTGAGGATCTGAGTTCTATTCCAGAACCCACCTGGGACAGAAAAGAATCGACTCCTGCCAGTTGTCCTCTGACTACACACACACTGTGGCACACGTGGGCCCTGCCTCATAAATCAGTGTAAAAAATGAAAATATAATGTAATATTCCATAATGCTTTCTAGCAAAACCAACAGTCTTAATATGTTCTACATTTTACTTTATGTTTGATTTTTTTTTTCAATTTTCAAGGACATATTTATGTTTTATTTGTTTGGTTTTTATTCACTTACTTTTTTGAGACAGTGTTTTACATGTAACCCTGGCTGGCTTTGCTGTACAGCTACGGCTGGCCTCAAAGTCCTGGTGATCTTCTACCTCTGCCTCCCAGGTGCTAAGATTTCAGTTGTATTCCCCCACACCCAGCCATCATTTGTATTACAGTGACCATATATGCCTTATTGTATAGCCATGTATTTTATTGCCTATTATTCGATATTTAAGTCATTTTCAATTTTTGCCGTTTTAAGTAATATATCCTAAAACATATTCATGCATAAATATTTACCATATTTGGGGAGGTTTACAACAGTTTCCCAAAAGTATGTGTTAAAAAATGTGCTTGGGCTGGAGAGATGGCTGAGGTTAAGAGCGCTGCTTGCTCTTCCAAGGGTCCTGAGTTCAATTCCCAGCAACGACATGGTGGCTCACAACCACCTGTAATGAGATCTGGTGCTCTCTTCTGGCCTGCAGAGATATATGCAGACAGAACACTGTATGCATAATAAATAAATAAATCTTTAAAAAAAAAAAGAAAAAGAAAAAATGTGCTTCTGTAGCCAAAGCGTAGTCGTGCTCTGTGCCTGTGACCCAGCACTTGGGAGGCTGAGGCAGGAGGATTGCAAATTCGAGGCCTGCTTGAGCTGCACAGTAAGACACATGCAGTGTAGAAATGTGTGCATGTGTGCACGTGTATGTGCTTTGGTGACTGACGCTGATCAGTTGCTCTTGCTACCTGCTATACAACAGATCACGCTCTGCAGTGGTCACTTGAGGACCTCGGCCAACAGGCAGGAGGCACCGGGCCTGGTCCCGTTGAGAACTTCTCATTAAATCCCCTCTTTGCGGTGGCACAGCCGTCTCCTTAAGTTTTCTAATGGGTTTGAATCTCACTGCTACTTCTGTGAGCCTGACCAAATCACCCAGCCTTCCCCAGCTTCATCTCCCTGTGTCTAGTCACCAAGTTCTCTTGGACTAAACACTCAGACTGCAAGTTCAGTACCTGGCACGTGGTTATAAATGGCTTTTCCTTTCTCTCTGGCTTTGGCTCCTTCCTTCCTTCCTGCCATCTCTTCTGTCTTGGGGGAACCCCTTGCACGTACCCCCTTACACAGCTGTTGTCCATGCCCACGGCTGCATCTCCGTGGGGAGGGGATTCAGACGTGTTTCTGAGGCCAGGCTAGTGGTTCGTCTGTCTAACGATAGCTGGAGCGTCACAGTGAGGTGGTTGTGAGACGTGAGTGAGCTGCACAAAGCTGAAAGCGGATTCTCTTCACAGCTTCTCTTGGAGTGTTCTTGCTGTGGACGAAGCTCATAGATTGAAAAACCAGAACTCCCTGCTGCACAGAACACTTTCAGAGGTAAATTCACAGGGTAGCCTTGGCATTCACCTAACTGCCTGCTGTTGGAGATAGTCTTTTAAAGAGTGCTTTTAGTTTTACAACAAAGATGTGCAGAAGACACAGAGATGCCCCTCATCTCCCCTCCATTCATGTCTTCCCTCATTTACCAGCTTCCCATCAGAGCAGTGAATTGGTGGCAGGTGTCAGAACATGTTGACATTGTCACTCAGAATCTGTAACTCACAGATTCACTGTTGTGAATAAACTATTGTTGCTGTTGTGGATGCTTCGAGGTTGGGAGAAATACATACTGACATCTCCCCACGACAGCAGTCTCCTGCATGGTAATTTCGCTGTCCTGACAACACTCCGGAGCCCTGCTTACTTGTCCCTTTGCCAAAGGACGTTAGCCAGGGTGCAGTGGTGCATGGGTGTAATCCCAGCATTTGGGAGTGATGGAGGAGGGATGCATAGTCGGATCTTTCTAAAAAATAGTTTAGGCCTGAATAGCGTGGATTTAATTGAAGCTTTCCTTGTTTAGTCAGATTACGGCAGGGCTAAGTGTTTGTGGGGGCACCAGGGCAATGTCTTTTGTCTTCTCTTTCATAAGATAAGGTTTGTTAATTTCGGTTATCGATAAGACCCCACCCCAGTAAAGTGCATTGTGCTTTTGGAAATGTTTCAGCTCTCTTTGGATCATCTTGGATTTCTTTACAGAAACAACCTCACCATAAATCTCTGTTTGCAGTAGCAGATATATTGGGCATATTGCCTCTCCCCAATGTACCTTTTAAAGAATTTAATAGCTCACATGAAGACCAATCCCATACCACTGACTATCACTTTCATCATTTATGTGGTCTTTGTCTGTTATAAAGTATGATACGTTGTTCTCATCTTCTCTTGGCCTCTCCCACTTTTTTGGAAACATGGGAATGATTTGCCAGGTTTTTTTTTTTTAATTATTATTATTATTTATTTTCTGAGATGCCCGTGAAAAGTAGACCGTCTTCCTCCTAGTTGAGAGGCTTGTTCATTCATGAGGCTACACATTAGTTTTTGTGGTGACTAAGTTGGTTCCCATCCCATAATAAATCACTTACATCTAGTGGGCATTTGAAAGGAAACCTTTGATCTGAGTTCTATAGTTCCTGGCCTAGAAGTTGCATTTTGGGGAGTTTGAAAGCAGATTCATTCTCTGTAGATTGTGCCCCCTCGTAGGGCTTCCTCTTGCTCTCTGGTGCCATTGCCTTCTTTTTAGGGACCCTTAACAGTGTCACCTTCCCGAAAGGTTTTTCTATTGGTCCATTTGTGCTGCTTGAGGGCAGTACCGCAGGCTGGGTCATAATGAACGGACATTTATCTATCATAGTTCTGAAGGCCGGAGAGCCAGGGCAAGGTTTTAGGGACTTTGCACTGTGTTTCGTGGCAGAGAGGTAAGAGAGAGAAGAGAAAGCTAGTTCAAGGATTCTTTTAAAAGGCCGCTTTTCACAAGGGGCTCCTCTGGCCCCGTTACCTCCTGGAGGGACACCTCCTGGTACTGCCACGTTGGCAGCACTGTACTTTGGAGGGAGCACATTTGAGTCATAGCAGTTGCCATATCCTAGGTGTCTGTCCTTTAAGAGAATGCCTCGTAAGCTCCCGTGCCAGTTTACTGACGTATGATGAGAGAAGAGACAGGTCTCGCAAAGGGAGCCCGGGCTGGTGGCTTTGAAGTGGGCAGACCGAGTTCTGTTGCCGTCTTCAGAGCCTGCACTTCATATTCATCAGGAAACTGAGGTTTGGAGGGATGGAGCGAGGAAATTTCTCTGGGACATGTCAGCATTCCTTGTAGTAGGAATCTTAGAAAGTTCTTATTAATAAGATCAAACCCGGAGCCAAGTATTGGGGTGAACACTGGAAGATCAGAGAGACAGAACAAGCCACAGCTAACCTGTGCCAATTTCTCAGCTGGTCCTGTTTCCTCAGACTGGAAGCTTCTGTGTCCTCATCCCAATGGCTCTCAGCTGAACTGCTGCTAGAAGCCTGAAAGCTTAACCAGGCCAAATGCCTCTAGTTTCTGGTCCTCATGCCTTATATACCTTTCTGCTTTCTACCACCACTCCCTGGGATTAAAGGCTTGCTTTCTGGGATTAAAGGCATGTGTCACCATGCCTGGCTGTTTCCAATGCGGCCTTGAACTCACAGAGATCCAGAGGGATTTCTACCTCTGAAATGCTAGGATTAAAGGTGTGAGTGCCACCATTTTCTAGCCTTTGTATCTAGTGACTATTCTGTCTCTGACCCCAGATAAATTTATTAGGGTGCACAATATTTTGGGGAACACAATTCCACCACAGTTCCTTGTTAGGTGAGGTTTGGGTTACAGATTACTAGATGGTTGAAAAAGAAAATACATGTATTTAGGTGGGGCATGGTGGCACAGGTCTTTAATCCCAGCACTTGGGATTAGGTAAAGGCAGGTGGATCTCTGTGAGTTTGAGGCCAGCCTGGTCTACATAGTGAGTTCCAGGATAGTGAGACATCCCCATCCCCCCCCCCCCCCCGCATGAAAGTAAAGAGCCAAACAACCAAACAAAACCATTTACTGGACTGAAGAGAAGGAACAGGGATTCTGTCTGGTTTTTTTCCCCTCCCTTAATATTGTTTATGCGGTTGGAAGTGTCCTAAATGTGAAAATGGGGAGTTGATGCTGGGATTTATGTTTCATACTTACAGTGCATTTACAACCAAAGCTGCCATAAAAATGTTATGTGGAAGAATATTTAATATTTAGTAAGGAATGTGCTTAGACAATGTTTATACACAAACCTTATAAAGTGCTATAAAGACAGATTGCCTTTGATTTTCTTTTTCAACTGTAAGTTCTGATGCCAAAGTGGACAGTACTTTGAACCACAAACTGAACTCACGTCCTAGGGACAGCTGACTACTGTGACCAGCGGTCACCTCTGTGCCCCTCTGTTCTTGGACCACCTCGGCTCTTCCCTGAATACCCTTGTAAAATCTGACTACTGTGCTTACAAAGCTCAGTCCACGTAGTTGAGGTTCTTCAAAAACATCGTCCGACAAGCAGAACAGACACGGGTGGGTAGATAATGGATGAGCGTTTCAGAAAGAACACAAGGAGCTTGCCCACACCTTTGTAATCAGCTTTAACTGGTCATGCCACACTACTTTTCTTAGTACACAAGCAGTGTGTTGTCTTACGATTGCTCCCCAGCCAAAAGATAAGAAAGGGAAAGAGACCGTAACCCACTCCTGCATTAACACTTCAGTATATCTAGTATATCGTGTGTATGTGCGTGCATGTGCGTGTGCGTGCGTGCGTGTGTGCGTGCGTGCATGCGTGCGTGCGTGCGTGCGTGCGTGCGTGCGTGCGTGCGTGTGTGTGTGTGTGTGTGTGTGTGTGTGTGTGTGTGTGTGTGTGTAGTGCCCACTGTGTTCTTTTTATTTAAAATAACCTACATGTATGGAATATGGCTTTTCTATTTTGTTACATTAATTTTCATGGTTCTTATTATGTCAGTTCAGAGACTGACCATCCTTGATCTAGTATCTTTTTTAAATTTTGTTTGTTTTGTTTTTCAAGACAAGATCTCTCTGTGTAGCCCAGACTGTCCTGGAACTTGCTCTGTAGACCAGGTTGTCCTCAAACTCAGAGATCCACCTGCCTCTGCCTCCTGAGTGCTAGGATTAAAGGTGTGGGCCACCACCTGGCGTTAATATCTCTTGTTAATAATGTTTTTCTTTCTCATTTTGTGCAAAGAAAACAGACTTTGTAAGGAAGACGAGAAAGAACTCCCAAGAGTACGGAGTCGCAAGGGAGGAATACTCTGTTGTTACTGTTTTTCTTAACTTTTAAATTTCATTACTAATTACTACTATTCAATTGCTGATAAGGAAATTTCTTATTTTTGGTTTCCCCATTTGTTTCTGAAAATTTTAAAAAGTCTCTTCTGTTTGGGGCTGTCATGTGGCACAGAGCCCAGGAACATCCAGAAGTCTCGATACTCCACAAAGGCGCTGTTTTGGTATCAGTCTTGCTTTTACCTGTAGTGGAGGGGCCTGGTGTGTTAGCTCCTTCAGCTCCCTGTGTGCATGCATTCTGGTCTCTGTTGCTTCGGTAAGCTCCCCCATGGAGGGTGCATCCTGTAATTTAACTCTCCAAGATTGAGTCACAGTAATGTGTCGAATACTTGCATCCCTACACACTCTTTGCAGGGCCATTTCCTGCTTCTTATAGCTGGAACCAGAGTCAAGTCCTCCATCAAGTAGAACACACAGCCTGCACCCAAGCCTCCTGCCGTCATACTGTGCTCATTCCCGTTGTCAGGCTGCTCTTTGTTGGGCCACCCAGTCTCTCCTCCCGGTGTGGGGACTTCTAATATTGTTTGTTTGTGTTTAAGTTCTCAGTGGTCTTCCGTCTCCTGCTCACCGGAACTCCCATCCAGAACAACCTCCAGGAGCTCTACTCCCTCCTCAGTGTCGTGGAGCCCGATCTCTTCTGCAGGGAGCAGGTGGAAGATTTTGTTCAGCGTTACCAGGACATTGAAAAGGAGTCCAAATCAGGCAGGTTCCTATTGGTGAAATTATTAAGGCCACTCCATGTAGTTAAAAGGGAGGTTTATTTAGTGGCGTAACTTACAAATGAAGGGATAGGTAGGTAGCAGGGTCTGGGAAAGACATAGCGCAGTCCGGTGGTGTTCTCTGGAGAACTCTGCTTGGTCTACCTCCAGCGTCCAGGGTCTAGGAACCAAGAGAGCCGGTGCATCCAGATCTCGGGTCTTCAGGGTCCTCTCTCGGCCCTGCCTTGTAGGCGTGACAGTCACCAAAGCCTCATTGGGGGTTGGAACTTCCAGATCAAGGTTGGAATGGCTACCCACTACAGGTTCCTGTCTTCCTGATCGTCCCCAGGAAGGCTTGGCACAGATGTAGATTGAAGAGAGACAGCCAGAAGACCGGGGAACTGAAGAGCCACAAACAGAAGCCCAGGGGTAGATGCCTCATGTCTTCTTTTAGCTGCCTGTGCTCTGTAGCCACAAGTTTCTTGGGTCCCGCCCGGCCCCCTGCAGTTCAGACAGATCTCTCTCACCCGAGGTCCCACAGTGGCTTTGCACCCAAGTAAACACACAGAAGCTTATATTATTTACAAACTGTATGGCCTATGGCTTTAGCCGCTTGCTAGCTAGCTCTTATATCTTAACCCATCTCTATAAATCTATACTTTGCCACGTGGCTCGTGGTTTATCGGTATCTTTACATCTTGCTTCTTCTTCTGGCGGCTGGCAGCGGCTCCTCTGTTCTACCTGTCTCCCTCCTCCTCTCTAGTTAGAATGTCCTGCCTAACCTTATTCTGCCTCACCATTGGCCAAACAGCTTTATTTCTCAACCAATCAGAGCAACACATATTCACAGCATACAGAATGCCATCACCCATCAGTGCTCGACTCTCTGGGACTCATAGTTCATTTTTGGAAGAGGTAGGAGGGTGTCTACTGGAGGCCCATACCGTCATTCAGTGGTCCACAGCATCGGTGTTTATTTTTAACCGTGCACCAGAACCAAGAGCTTAAGAGAGATAGGATGTAGCAGTACGTGGTGGCGGGGAGGGGGGTTTGGGGTGGGTCCACCTTCATCATCCTTTGTGTGGGGGCGGCTTTCCCCGTACCTCTGCCCTCTGTCTCATAGAATTATCTGACTGTCCCTGTGATATTACCCCCGGATGCTAAGACAGTATTTTGATTCTGCATGTATTGGGTAGGTATGTGTTGGAGGAGCACTTCCCAGTAAAAGGCCCCAGACTACAGGCTAAAGATTTCTCCCATGCAGCTCCCATGGTTTGAGTTACCAGGTAATTAGCTGGTTACTTGTCCTGCGTATTTTATTTTCTGTAACTGGCAACCTTATCACGGAGTGTCATTCTGGTTTAGGATGGTTTTTGAAGTTCAGGATACCCGGTGAGGGAACAAACGACGCGAATACTGACGACATTGCGGTCAGCTCTGTGGCTCGGAGCCCGGCCTCCTGGAGCTGCACTTGACTCTGCTGATAAAGCGGGTGGTTACTTGCCCACCTTTCTGAGCGGCGCTGCTGATCAGTAGCAATACATGCAAAAACATCCCAGGAACAAGAGAGCCTCCAAAAAGCAGGATTATTAGTAAGAATAGGGTTCTTCAGGGTTCGCAGTTCCTGGGTTCAGAGCTGGTGAGAGGCCGAGAAGGAGCTGAGATCCCAGAGAAGGAAGGAGGACAGCCAGGGCTCCGCCTGTGGCATGGCTTGGGTTTTTTTATACTGTAGAGCGATGC
This sequence comes from Peromyscus maniculatus bairdii, assembly GCF_049852395.1. NCBI lineage: Eukaryota > Metazoa > Chordata > Mammalia > Rodentia > Cricetidae > Peromyscus > Peromyscus maniculatus. The sequence goes on along the minus strand of NC_134857.1, from coordinate 77,581,166 downwards.
ACATTCAGTGGAACATGTGTGTGAACTTTGACTTGCTGTTGACACCTAGCATGTGTACAGTTTTATGAGGTCCAGTGTAGTGTTTTGAATTGTGTATACACTGGGTAGTGATCAGCTCAGGTAATTGGCATGTATATCATCAGTTGAACTTTTATCATTTCTTGATGAATGCTTTCCAGTGCTTTTTTTTTTCTACCAGAGCATATTTCATCCGTGTGTGAAGTTGTCAAAGAAGAAAATCAGCACAGGTGTATAATTGCTTTCCTTTTACTGCTGTGAGCTGTAGAACGCAGCATATTCTATACACTTAAGCACACAGTATCAGTAGTTGTTAGGGAAATGTAAATCAAGGCCACAGTGAGGGCTAGAAATCGGGCCCAGTGGTGAAGAGCACTGGCTGCTCTTCCAGAGGACCCGGGTTCAATTCCCGGCACCCACATGGCGGCTCACAGCTGCAACTTCAGTTCCAGTGGATCTGATACCCTCTGACCCCGGTAGGCATTTCACGTACATGGTGCCTTTATATACATGCCAGCAAAACATTGATACACATAAAATTTAATAAATAAATAAATGAACAAACAAACAAATAAAAGTGTAAATATAAAAAAAGACAGTGAGGTACCACTTACCCTAGTGGAATGGCTATTATCAAAGATTGCCCCCCCCCCCAATCACAAATACCAGTAAGAATTTGGGGAAAGTCTATATTCACCTCACTGACGATGGGGTGAATATAAACTGGTGTAAACAATACAGTCCTAAGGTACCTCAGAAAGCTAACAATACAACTGCCATACCATTTAGCAACCCAAACTGGTTCCAAAGGAAATTAAACCACACCCGCATGCCGCACTCTTCACAGTAGCTACGATAGAGCTAAGCTAAGTGCCCACCATAGATGACTAATAAAGATCATAGAGCACAAACACGCTGCGGGATACCGCTCACGGAAACACCCGTGAAGGTTCTCCCTTCCGGGGTAGTGACGTAAGAGTTTCTGTGGTCAGGCTGGGTGGCATCGGCACTCAGCAGCTTCCCAGGCAGCCATGAGAGGGAGACTTCACAGGGCCCTGTGTTCTCAGAACTGCGGCTAGAGATCTGCCAGTGAAGTGCATGTAATACTCACTTCTCGAATATATCTTTGACATTTGCTCTCTCTCTCTCTCTCTCTCTCTCTCTCTCTCTCTCTCTCTCTCTCTCTCTCTCTCATGTCGCACATGTATGGAGGTCAGAGGACAACTTGTGGGGGTCATTTTTTCCCTTCTCCCACATAGGTTCTAGGGATCAAGCTCTGCTCATCACGTGACAGCAAACACCTTCACCCATTGACTGTCCTGCTGGCTCTCAGCACTGGATTTATTTATCTTATTTTAGTAAATGGGATTTATTTTGCCCAACTGACTGATGAAGCGTTCAGAGCGTTTTTTGAGGTAGACTAGGATAAGCCATGACGTTTGGTAGATTAAGTATATTAAACACATTTTTCAACTAACAATATTTTCAACCTGGGATGAATTTACAGGGACATAAACCCTGTTGTAAGTTCAGAAGTGTCTGTAATATGAAAGAAATCATTGTCCTGACTCAGAATTCAGACCGAATGCTTTCTAGTTGTTGAATACCTCGATTCTACATTCTTAATATTTTTCCTTATGCAGCAAGTGAGCTACACAGACTCTTGCAGCCATTTCTCCTGAGGCGAGTGAAAGCTCAGGTAGCCACAGAGCTTCCCAAGAAGACAGAGGTGATGATATACCATGGCATGTCAGCACTACAGAAGAAGTACTACAAGGCCATCTTGATGAAAGACCTAGGTATGGGACGCGTCTGGTGAGCAGCTGAGTGAGTGTGGTTTTCATGTTGGAAGTGCTCCATGATCAGGCGCTCTCGTCTGTACAACAAGAAGGGGGTGGAGCCTTAGATTCGGTTCTGGAGGCAGGGGCTCTCCGACAGTTGTTACACTTTCCTTTTTCCTCCGGCCACATCCCCCTTACTGCCTTGAAGCAAGCACTTCTAAGTGCTCGAGTCCTGCCCTCTGTCTTTCCAGCCCATTGGATACTTAACGAGCTGCAAAATGCCGTTGACTCAAATTCCCTGGGAGGAATTGGGAGTGAGAAGGGGGAGACAACAGTGTGATCTCCTGATGGCCATTTTGTAGTTGTCCCTGGCCTCCAGAACAGTTACAGTGGGAAGTGTAGATGTCTGGAAAAAGGGTCATCAAGGTCGCTACATTCAACTCCTGGTTTACTGGTCCTTCTTAGAGATGGCTAAGCAAATTTCACAAGGTGTCCAGTCCCGTCTGGGCAGTCACACAGGTCTGAGGTGCGCATGATTAAACCTCCGAGGCTGTGGAGACTTTGGGGGTGTGGGGGGCGTTGCTCTGGCAATCCATCTTTCTTCCTGTCGTCGTTACAATTTCAGATGCCTTTGAGAATGAGACGGCCAAGAGGGTCACCCTCCAGAATATCCTCACGCAGCTTCGGAAGTGTGTGGACCACCCATACCTGTTCGACGGTAAGGGAGGCAGGGCGCCGGCCCTCCATGTTGCTGTTTCAGTCTGTGACCCAGGCCGCAGCGGGGTGTGCCCTTCGCCGCGTCTGCGTTTGTGCAGTTTGTCATATCCGTGTCAGCGGACCGGCTACTCAGAGTTCTCAGTTCTTCCTGATATCCTTGGAGATCACGTTTTTCTTTTTCTCTTTGACTCCAAGATCCAGTCTCAGATCCTGAGTTGTGTTTGTCCCGCCTCTTTATCCAGAAGGCAGACATGTTCCTAAGCTTTTCTCACTGACTTGTTTTTCTCCCAGCATTGATGGTTCTGGAGAATCAGAACCAGCGGTTCTCCAGAGCTGTCGGCGGGGTTCGTCTGCGTGTTTCCTCCCAGTTCCTTCCTCCTTGTCTTAGCACACCAGGCCGCCCTTCCTCACCAGCTGTCACCTCGCTGCCCTGCCAGTGGCTGTCTCCCTCCGGGGTCCATCAACCCCCCCCAGAGACCTGTGGCACAGCTGCCACTGCTTCCCGAAAGCCTCCCCAGCTCCACAGAAGAGCTGTGTCCTGCCTGCCTGCCACATCTGCGCCTCTCCACTGTCCTGGTCTCACTGACTTCCACGGTTCTGAGTGCACCTTAGGCCTCTGCCTGGGGGTTTGCCGGGTGTTGTTTAATTTTCATTTCAGCTGGGACTTTTGTTTACATTTTTCTTTTCCTTCCTTCCTTTTTCCTTTTCTTTCTTTCTTTCTTTCTTTCTTTCTTTCTTTCTTTCTTTCTTTCTTTCTTTCTTTCTTTCTTTCTTTCTTTCTTTCTTTCTTTCTTTCTTCTTTCTTTCTTTTGAAGTAGGTCTCACTGTGTAGTGTAGGATGTTCTGGAACCTGCCATGTAGAACTCACTGGCTTCAGACTTGTGGAGATTTGATCCACTTGCTTCTGCGTTATAAGTGCTGATGTAAGTGCCTGCTCCAACACACCCAGGTTGTCCACTGGGAATTTTTAAATATGCTCCAATTGGAAGCCCAGGGACAGTTCTCTGGGCATGGGGTCTGTATCGTAGGAAGGCCTAGTGCAGAGGTTTGTTACCATCAGGTAGGGGTTCCTAATGCTGAAACTGTTTAAACAATTCATAGAATCTTAGTTCGATGCCCATTAGGGTTTTTGATTGTTTTAATGGTTGGGAACATGTACATTTTCAAGGAAGCTCTGCAGGTAATTCTGACTGCCACCCCATACCTACCTTAGAATGTATATGCCATCTCTGGACGTGTTTGTTGATTCGCTTCCCTAGAGAGCTCAGACTCCGGTTTGGGCTTTCTTGACTGTTAACATCGAGGTGGGTTGGCCCCTTAGGTAAGCTTTTATGTTTAATTTTCTTTTGGGGTATGCCTGCCTTTGTGACTGGTGTCAAGAAGTATTGAGGTCCTCATACACACACATAATCATAAACTTCCTCAAGCACAGAAGAGCCTTGGCACACCCAGTGTGAGAAGTGTGGGGCTGCTTTGCTGGTGGCCAGCTATCAGCGTCGCTCCTCAGGGAATCTGCTCCTAGCCGGCACATTAGTGGAAGTGGGTTCTTTCTTCCCTAGGTGTGGAACCAGAGCCCTTTGAAGTCGGAGAGCACCTGATCGAGGCCAGTGGGAAACTTCACCTGCTGGACAGGCTGCTGGCATTTCTGTACTCCGGGTAGGCAATGGGTTCACATTACTACTATGAGCTAGTAACCATCAGAACCCCAGTGGTGAAGAGCTGACAGATTTCTGAGAAGGATCCAAGTTTTCCTTCTTCAGGGCCTTGATTAGGGTTCCACGTTCTATGCAGCGGTGCCCCCAGCCCCTGCCATCCCATCCCCCTTACCCCTCCTCGGTCATCCCTTTGTTAGGATTCCTGCAGCCATTAGGATCCCAGTTCAGCATCGGCAGTGTCCTCTGATAGCTGTGTGACTCATCGACTCATGGCAACCTTATCACTCTGACCTTGTTCTGTTCTCCCAGGACAGAGACAGCCTGATCTTTTCTTCCAGGGTTGCCTGTTGGAAGCTTGTGTTGAATCAGTATCTATCACAGGGGCTCAGTTAATGTTTCTTCTTGTTAACCCGTGGGTCTTGGTCTAAACTCAAGGGGATCTTGGGGGACATCTTCCCAAAGACATGAATTGAGTGATCTTGTGTAATAGTATTTGGCTTCTTGGTGTTCAGCTTGTTCTGCATGAAGAAAGGGAATCTAGACAAACCCCATATTCTTGAGGATTTCAGTTTATCCCTTTGAAGGAACGACCCCAGGTATGGCCTGAGATATAAGAAAGTTGCCCATTAGGAATATGCAGGATCAATAATTGCATGTTAAATAATTGTTTGCCATGCAGTATTTTATTGGTTAGAGCCAATAAAGGGCATCTACTTGTCAGATCTGAAAAATTCGTGAATTCTTTATGCCAGATTTTTCCATTTCACAGACCCAGAAAGGTTGTATGTCCAAGGTCACCTGGCCAGCACATGGAGGTGGTGAGATTAGGACCCCCCTCCCCGACCACATGCACATTTGGGGTTAAGTCTTCTGGGGGGTCTCCTTAACGGTTGTGGTTGTGCTGAAGCTTATTGCACACAAAAAACTGGGTTAATTCTTCTGATGAGAATTTTGTTTTGGTAGCATGGTGCTTCTTCGTTCATGAAGTTTTGAAACAGCGCCCAGTTAAAAGGAGCTCTAGGCTTGACTCCATTCATTCGTTGCTGTTTTTGTTTATTTTATCTTTTTGTTTTTGTTTTTCGAGGCAGGGTTTCTCTGTGTAGCTTTGTGCCTTTCCTGGAACTCAACTCTGTAGCCCAGGTGGGCCTCAAACTTACAGGGACCCACCTCCCAAGCGCTGGGATTAAAGGCGTGCGCCGCCGCCGCCGCCGCCGCCGCCGCCGCCGCCTCCGCCGCCGCCGCCGCCGCCGCCGCCACCACCACCACCACCACCCGGCTTGTTTACTCATTTTTGTTGTTTTGAGACAGTATCTCCCTGTGTAGCTCTAGGTGGCCTGGAACTATCAAGTACACATCAGTGCAGGCCCTGTTGGCCTTGAACTTGAGATGGTCCTACTGCCTGTGCCTCCCCAGTGCTGGGATTTCAGACACGAGCCACCAGTGTATCACTTTGACTTCGTTTTTTATGTGTGTGTCACACACACACACACACACACACACACACACACACACACACACATACACACACACACACACCTCTACACCTACAGAGGCCAGAGGATAACTTCAGGTTTCATCAGAAACACTGTTCACATCCTTTGAGACAAGGTCTCTGCCTCCCCAGAGCATCTGAGCTGCTGTGCACACCACTACACCCAACATTTTTTAACATGGGTTCCAGAGATCAAGCTCAGGTCCTCATACTTGTGAGGCATACAAGAACTTTACACACACACACACACACACACACACACACACACACACACACACTGGCCCTTGACTTCATTCTTTTATTTTTTGAGATTTATTTATTTTATGTGTTAGAGGTTTTGCCTGCAATGTATGCCAATGTCAAGACACCATGTATGTGCAGTACCCACAGAGGCCAGGAGAGGGCACCAGAGCCCCTAGAATTGGAGTCATTGCTGGTTGTCAGCTGCCGTTTGGGTTCTGGGAATCAAACCCAGGTCATCTAGAATAGAGCAGCCACTGCTCGGAACTGCCAAGCTATCTCTCCAGCCCTTGCTTCCTTCTTAACCCACCATTCTGTGTTGTTTTTTTTCTTCTTTTATCAAGGATCTTGGGAGATGAGATGCCATGTGCCCCTTTCTAAAGTAATGTTTCTCTGAATTTTCAACCAAAATAGCTATAAATAATAGTGACTTTCTGACCATGGCTTTCAAGGTCTTGAGAGAGAGAGAGAGAGAGAGAGAGAGAGAGAGAGAGAGAGAGAGAGAGATTTTGAATTTTACATTTTACTCCTTACATATGTGTGTTTATCTTGCTTTTGACGAGACAGCTTGTATTTCTTTCAGTTGAGTGAGTTGACATTCCAGTGAGTTCTCTGGCCTTTTGGGAGCTTCCCGTAGCCGGGGGTGCACTGACAGATGCCCCTGGGAATTTCTCCACTGTAGCTTAAGAACAGTCACTTGAAGGGGACAGTACCAGGTTTACTTACATTCTTCACATAAAGTACTTCAGACTTTTTGGGGAAGTCTTTAAGTTACATTTATACTTCAGTATTTCATTTATTCATAAATTTGGAATTTTGCCTGAGGGAAATACACCTTAAATATTACTAGAATTGTCACTCTTTCCTTTTTTTCTTTCTTACCAGGGGCCATCGGGTTTTGCTTTTCTCCCAAATGACCCAGATGTTGGATATTCTGCAAGACTATATGGATTACAGAGGTGACTCCCGAATCATTTGTAGCTGCACCGGTCATCTGTATAACACATGTCGTAGGCAGTCATACGAGGTGTGGGGATTACAGAGGAAATGATGCCACAGCACCGTTCAGAGTCAAAAGAAGATCAGACGTGTAGAGAATGGTGTGTGGAGTAAGCACCAGCCGCGAGGAGAGATGTCTGAGCAGAAATGTGCAGCCCCACTCCGACTGGTTATGTGGTTTCTGATTACGGGCACTGGGGCAAAGGCTGTAGAAATGTTATTTGTATAGTAGACAAGTTTCAATGACAAGAACTTTCAGGTCATAAAACACTGGTCTCAGCAGCTGAGCACTGACTCACTAGACAGACGTAAATACAGATATCCCAAAAATCAAATGGGGGAGAGTTGGGGCCGTCAGTTCTGATTAACGATAACGAGTGGGGTCATTACCTGAGTACTCTGCTTAATATGTAGTAAAATGAATGTGAGGTATTTGGAAAAACTGTACCTTTGGTTGATCTGAAGCCCTGGGGAAGAGTTTTAGCTCCAGACCTTGTAGTTTAAGTTAGTCCAGACTGGGCCTTGGAGCGATCCTTGATGTTCCTCAGTGATACCTAGGCTGGGACACCCTTGCAGGGACCCCAGAGTACAAGCAGAGCTCAAGTTCAGAGCTCTCTCTGGGTCTGGAGCATGATGACAGGTCGGAGACCCTCCAGCTTGAGAGGGCCACCAGACACATTCCCTCACCGGCTTCTGTACTTCTGCTTGCATATCATCAAATGCAGTCTGCCATAGAGCGAGCTTTCAGGATTGCTTGGGAATGGTCAAAACTATATACCAACTCTACTTCAACAGCGTTTAAGAGTGTGAATGTGTTATGATGCATTCTTTATAAAATGATAGCATTGCCCCCCCCCTAAATTTAGACTCCACCCTCCATGGAAATTCTTAGAAGTAGGGGGTAAAACTGATGTCTGCTTTTGGATCGACTAATATTTTGTTTCCCAGGATCCTTAGAAAAGAATTAAGGTTGCCCATTCTCTCCTCTTTGTCAAGGCTACAGCTACGAGCGTGTGGATGGCTCCGTGAGGGGAGAAGAGAGGCACCTGGCCATTAAGAACTTTGGGAAGCAGCCCATTTTTGTTTTTCTCCTGAGCACCCGAGCAGGTAGGCCACGCAGGTCCTGATGAAAGCAGGCAGATGATCTGGGAGAGAACTTTGGCATCCCAACCATGAGTGCGTTTCCCCTAATTCTCTGAAAGGCGAGGTGATTGCCAAGGAGTGAACAAGGAAGGAAGGAACCGAGGCCATTGCCATGGCTGGTAAGGGGCTGGATGTCTAAAAGTATGGTGACATTTTATGTTACCCGAGCCATGATCTCATCCAGGAACTTCAGCTGAAGTCTTGAGTGCTTAGAAATTCTTCTAACCTGCTTTGACTCCTGGCCTGGGAAGTGTCCTCGGAGATTTCTGTGGGAAATTGTATTTACGTTCGGGGGGTGCAGATCTTCTTCCCAACTGTGGTTTGGGGAATGAGATAACCACTTGCTGGTTGTCTTCCTCCAAAAATACTTCTCTAACACAGCAAAAGCTTAATGAACATTTAATTGCTTTAAAATGTGATTATAGTAAAATTGCTAGCTACTTAGAGTTATGACAATATCTATATATAACTTTAGTCACAAATATTATCTATCACATTTGTGGTATGTTATCAGTAAGAGGGTGATTATTTTTATGTGTTATTAAACAATTTGACATTAACTTTTGGAAATGATTTTTTTTTTTAAGATTCTGGATCATCCTTATATCACTTTAATTCATGGGTTTCATTTCATTATTTCTTTAAGAAAGCTTTTTCTTTATGTGCATATGCCTGTTTGTTTCTATGGTGTATCATATACATGCAGGTGCTCTTGGAGGCAGAAGAGGGTGTCAGATTCCCTGAAACTGGAGTGACAGATCGTTGTGAGCCACCAGCTACGGGTTTTGGGAACCAAACCCATGGTCTCTATAAGAGCGATGCAATGCTCTTCGCTACCTCTCCAGCCCCTCATTATCTTATTTCTTATAAATTGGAATCCTCCTGGAATAGACATGGTGAATACAGAGATGTGTGTTCCTCTATTAAAGAGAGATCGGCATCTCAGTGAAAAAGGTTCAGTCTCACTAGGAAGCATTCATTGAGTGACTAGTGTGATAAGAGCATGTAAAAGAAGCACTAGATATAATCCTCGGTAAGGAGATTATTTTTCCAGCATTTGCCTTATCTCTCTAATAAAGATAATAATGCATGACGTAATCAGATTCTCTCAGCCGCCCTTCCTCAGCCCTTCACTTACATCATCGTCTGTCTCCAGGAGTCTTAGAAGGAACGTAAAGGGGTCAGGTCAGATGTAGCCTCGGAAGTTCTTTGTATTTTAAAGATTTCCTATTTCCCTACTCAGAGGACAGCCTTTGTTTGCAGTGTCTAAAATTAAGAAGGACAGGCATCCACATTTTAGTGCATTTCCCGGAGGACCCCGAGCATGTCCTGGAGGAGCAGAAGCCGTGGGCATCATCTGCCTTTTCAGGGGCAGACCGTCCTACTTGCTGTGGGGTTTGTGCCGCAGGGCTGCAGCACCTTGGTTTGCTTAGCAGTTCACCCTGTGTCAGGCGCTTCTGTGAATGAATCATGTTGCCACCAGGGGGCAATGACAGCTCATGAATATGTCCCAAACAATTATGAGCAGCGCTTATTCAAAAGAAACCACTCTCGTGGGCTGGAGTGTGGCTCACGCACCATGTGCAGGGTTCCGGGCCCCTTCCCTGGCCCTGCAAAGAAAGGGGGGAATCACCCTTTGGGAAAAGCTGCATCTTGATAGCCGTGACCAAGGAAAGATGGCGTACATTTCAGCATAGTATGAATCCTAACCACCAGACCACGAGGGGTGATGCTGTAAAATTTTAAATGAAACAGGTACCCGGGAGGTGTCAGTGAGCACCACAGGCTCTGGAGCTGGTGTGATGGAGCAGGTACCCGGGAGGTGTTAATGAACATCACAGGCTCTGGAGCTGGTGTGATGGAGCAGGTACCCGGGAGGTATCAGTGAGCACCACAGGCTCTGGAGCTGGTGTGATGGAGCAGGTACCCGGGAGGTATCAGTGAGCACCACAGGCTCTGGAGCTGTGTGATGGAGCAGGTACCCGGGAGGTGTCAGTGAACATCACAGGCCCTGGAGCTGGTGTGATGGAGCAGGTACCCGGGAGGTGTCAGTGAACATCACAGGCTCTGGAGCTGGTGTGATGGAGCAGGTACCCGGGAGGTGTCAGTGAACATCACAGGCTCTGGAGCTGGTGTGATGGAGCAGGTACCCGGGAGGTGTCAGTGAGCACCACAGGCTCTGGAGCTGGTGTGATGGAGCAGGTACCTGGGAGGTGTCAGTGAGCACCACAGGCTCTGGAGCTGGTGTGATGGAGCAGGTACCTGGGAGGTGTCGGTGAACACCACAGGCTCTGGAGCTGGTGTGATGGAGCAGGTACCCGGGAGGTGCTAGTGAACACCACAGGCTCTGGAGCTGGTGTGATGGAGCAGGTACCCGGGAGGTGTCAGTGAGCACCACAGGCTCTGGAGCTGGTGTGATGGAGCAGGTACCTGGGAGGTGTCAGTGAGCACCACAGGCTCTGGAGCTGGTGTGATGGAGCAGGTACCTGGGAGGTGTCGGTGAACACCACAGGCTCTGGAGCTGGTGTGATGGAGCAGGTACCCGGGAGGTGCTAGTGAACACCACAGGCTCTGGAGCTGGTGTGATGGAGCAGGTACCCGGGAGGTGCTAGTGAGCACCACAGGCTCTGGAGCTGGTGTGACGGAGCAGGTACCCGGGAGGTGTCGGTGAGCATCACAGGCTCTGGAGCTGGTGTGATGGAGCAGGTACCCGGGAGGTGCTAGTGAACATCACAGGCTCTGGAGCTGGTGTGATGGAGCAGGTACCTGGGAGGTGTCAGTGAGCACCACAGGCTCTGGAGCTGGTGTGATGGAGCAGGTACCTGGGAGGTGTCAGTGAGCACCACAGGCTCTGGAGCTGGTGTGATGGAGCAGGTACCTGGGAGGTGTCGGTGAACACCACAGGCTCTGGAGCTGGTGTGATGGAGCAGGTACCCGGGAGGTGCTAGTGAACACCACAGGCTCTGGAGCTGGTGTGATGGAGCAGGTACCCGGGAGGTGCTAGTGAGCACCACAGGCTCTGGAGCTGGTGTGACGGAGCAGGTACCCGGGAGGTGTCGGTGAGCATCACAGGCTCTGGAGCTGGTGTGATGGAGCAGGTACCCGGGAGGTGCTAGTGAACATCACAGGCTCTGGAGCTGGTGTGATGGAGCAGGTACCTGGGAGGTGTCAGTGAGCACCACAGGCTCTGGAGCTGGTGTGATGGAGCAGGTACCCGGGAGGTGTCAGTGAGCACCACAGGCCCTGGAGCTGGTGTGATGGAGCAGGTACCCGGGAGGTGTCAGTGAGCACCACAGGCTCTGGAGCTGGTGTGATGGAGCAGCCTGTGGTACTGGCTGCCTAGGAAGCTCAGTAAAAGGGACTACTGTAGCACAGAAGTTGGAGGTCATCATGGGCAACACAACAGGACCCCATCTAAAAAAAAGAAAGAAAGAAAAGAAAAACTACAATAGCACCCAGGAAAGCCCAGAAAATGTAGCCAACAGGCTCAAGAGCCAGACATGGAGACTGAATCTTAGCTTCTCTATCTGTGCAGCTTCAAATAAGTGTTTGGCTTCTCTGTGTTTCCATCTCAAATATCAACAAAGAGGGTGATAACGACTAGCCCGAGCCCGTGAGGTTGTTGTGTAAGGTGTAAGAGTTGGTGGTCTGTATAAAATGCCCCGAAACTTGCTTGGCACCTGGCAGATCAAGCATATATACATGTACTAGCCCTGTGAGGTAACCTAGCACCGCTCGGTAATCAGTCATTATTGGCTCTTTATTCCAGATTTAATTTTATGTGACAGCATAAAGTATTCCTGCATGGCGTGTCTTAGGACCCAGCTGGGCGTCAGGCGTCCTTCTGAGAAGCTGCCTTTAGTTCAAGCTCTCCGACAACCCCGTCAGGCCCCCTTGTTCCAGCAGTGATCGCTAATGACCCTGGCAAGAGCTAGTCCGTTTTGTATTAGTTTCCACATCCATCAAGGAGAAGGCTGGAATCTGCCTTCACGGTTCTTTTAATTCCCGAAACCACAGCTGTACCTCACCCCTTCTCCCGTAGCACCAAAGGAAACCCAGACAATTGCCGCAGGAGCCGTTCTTGGCTCCCGGTTCGTCCCAGTGCGCCTGGTCGAAGTGGACGCAGTCACAGAAGGCCAGGCTTGTGGTTTCTGCAGAGCAGGGGAGGCAGTCTCCCGTTCTGCCCAGGAGCAACATCACCACCCCTCCTTCATCATCACGCCAGAGGTCTTGCTACCTGGCCTGACCTGCAAGTGTGGGGAAAGGCTCTTTCCTCACGAACGCCAGACACGGACTGTCCCGTGCTCACAGCTCTGTGCTGAAGGAGTGTGTGCCCTTATCGTTGAAGACTGCCCTAGGCAAATGCAGTCAAGTGTTTTAGATCTGGAAGAGTCGAAACGGCTTCATGCTCCTGACTTGAGCGTCTTCCCCCTTCTGTTATGTGTGGTGAGGTTAAGGGAACAGGTGTGACCATGCCGGGCTCTGGAGTTGTGGATGAGTGTCTGTGGACTGACTTCAGTTCACTAGTGTGACCCTGTCTGGACCGTCTTTATTCTTTAGATCCTTGTGTGGGCCTCAGATGACTCTCTCTCTCTCTCTCTCCCTCTCTCCTCATTTCCAGGTGGAGTGGGCATGAACTTGACGGCAGCAGACACCGTCATTTTTGTTGACAGTGACTTCAACCCTCAGAATGACTTGCAGGCGGCTGCCAGAGCTCACCGAATTGGCCAGAACAAGTGAGTGAGTCCAGGGTCCGTGATTTCACACTTCCTTGGTGTCCTGGGTCGGGAAGGAAGGAGGAGCCTAGGCCCGGTGACAGCACTGAACAGGAATTGAGAGACCCCAGAAGGAGCCCAGCTTTGCTGTCGTCTCCTGCAGTGGCATTGGCTGGCGGCACCATTGTCCAGACTCACTTTCTTGAACCCAAAGCCAAATGATAAAAGGATTAGAAGGAATCTTTAGAAGCCATTTAATTCAGTGAGCTAAGACCCACCTCACTAAACAAACAAACAAAAAATGGCCAAGGCCGACACGAAACGAACTCAGTGGTGTTTTTGTAGATTTGTCTCAGATTGCTTTGTTTGGGTATTTTTATCTTACTGGTCTTTGGCTTGTGTATTATATTCCCTATGTTGTTGTTTGTGTGTTTTATTTGTGTGTGTGTGTGTGTGTGTGTGTGTGTGTGTGTGTTTCTTGTGTTTGTTCTGTTTTTTTTTTTTTCCTGTTTGTTTTATTAAGAGAGAAAGAAGACCTGGAGTTGGAGGGGTGGGGAGGACCTAACAGAAGATTGGAGGAGAAACAGTCTCAGAATATATTGTATGAGTCACCCCTGCCCCTAACAAATGGCCACTTAATGTTATGGAAATTTGCCAAAAGTTCTGTGCCCGCCTTGGGCCTGAGGATGACATGTGCCTCTGTGGTTTTCCTTGGCCACAGATGACACATCACAGTTCAGGTCACCTCTCCATGCTCTGGTCCACGATTTGGAAAGTTCAGGGATCACTGAAGGCCGGATCGCTCTCGCTAGTCCTTGGGGCGTCCTTGTAGGTGTACTTACCTGGTGTGGCCTTTGCTGGCGTCACCCACTCATCACACACTGCTGTCATTTGACTTGTGCACAGGTCTGTTAAAGTCATTCGTTTGATCGGCCGAGACACCGTGGAAGAAATCGTGTACAGGAAGGCAGCCTCCAAACTGCAGCTGACCAACATGGTCATGGAAGGCGGCCATTTCACCCTCGGGGCCCAGAGACCGTCCGCTGAGGCCGACTTCCAGGTGAGAATCTGTTCTTACCCATAGGCTCGTCACGATTTGTCCCTGCCTTGGTGCCTGCTCTGTGCAGGGAACTACAGGAGTCACAAGTAGACTCGATAGATACAGAGTAAAGGAGACAAGTGCTGAGCTGTCTGTCTTGGATTTAAATCTGAGCCTCATCACTCCATAACCTCGGGCATCTCTATTTGCTTAAAACGAGGGTTCCATTAGTTATGTCTGAGGGTGCCGAGAAAATTAGAGAATTAAAAACAAAGGTAGTTATAGCAGTGGATTCTATACCTCTGTCTTAGTTTCTTTTCTTCTTGCTCTGACCAATCACCAGACAAAATCAGCTTGAGAAAGGGTTTATGTTAGCTCACAGTTCAAACCCAGCATGGCGGGGAAGTCAAATCCACAGGAGCTTGAAGCAGCTGGTGACATCATAGCCACAATAAAAAGGCCGGGAGCCGTGAATGTTTGGACACAGCTCACTCGCTCCTTTTTACACAGTCCAGGGTCCACACTCGGGAAGTGACGTCCCCACCCCCAGTGCAGGTCCTCCCACCTCAATTAACCTAATCAGCATGAGCTCTTCCTGTGGGCCTGGAGGCCTGTGTCCTGATGCTCTCCTCCAGTGCGGGCAAAGAAGCCTTATCGCAAATACTTGGCTTTCTTTGGGTTTTGGTACCAAATGCAAAGCCAGTTGTGTTGATTATATATAGCAATGTTAAATAAATATAAACATACCCAGATGTTGGTGCTTCAACGAGCTATGTAAGGAGTTTGCACACTATTGTAGCATACCTTAAAGGTTTCCAAGTTACGAAGATGACCTAGAGAGAAATGGTCCAGTCCAAAGGGGCAAAATGCAAGTGAGCTGAGCTAGTGTTTGAGCATATGCAGCGTTGGGAGCTGCAGGTGAGCACTAGGAAATGAATGCTGTGTGAGCCTTCTGTGCTTCCAGTCGGCCAGTACTGGAAGTGAGGGGACGAGAGGCTCAGGGAGAGGCTCAGGGAGGCAACAGAAGTCTGATGAGTTCTGGTCTCTGTCACAGGAGTGGCCATGGAACACTGTGGTAGGAAAGCAGATTGCCAGAGGAGTCAGCCAGTGGTGAGATCAAGGGGTTTAGCAGTGAGCGAGTTGGGAAAACAACTGAGTCTGACTTCTCTCGCGGTTCCTGGAAAAGCCTGAGTGACGATGAGTTTGTGAGAAGTGCTACAGGAGATGCTTGAAATTACCGTTACTCTTAACCCCCAAAAAGGGACGCTTATCCATATTGTATTGTTACTGAGATTGTCAGAGTCAATAACTCCAATAATCCTTTATCACCATCTGCTTACCCATCATCCAGCTGTTAAAAGCCTACTTGGTGTCATCTGTGATGGACAGCAAATGCTGGCTGTTTGTCGGAGAGGGAACGTCTTAGCCATTAGCAAGTCACCCACATCCTCATGGTTGTTTTTTTTTTTTTTTTTTTTTTTTTTTTTTTTTTTTTGTTCCTTTTTTTTTTTTTTATCAGAACTAACTGGATTTTTGCTCTCTCCATTCAAGTTGAGTGAGATACTTAAATTCGGCTTGGATAAACTGCTGTCCTCAGAGGGGAGCACCGTGGATGAAGTAGACCTGGAGTCCATCCTGGGAGAAACCAGAGATGGCCAGTGGGTCTCTGATGCTTTGCCTGCAGCAGCAGCAGCAGGAGGAGGAAGCGGAGAACAGGAGGAAGGAAGTGAGTTGTAAACCAGATCTCACTTACAGTCTGGGATCCATATTGAGTTGACCTTTTTTTGTGCAGTGTGAGAGATGTGGATCTCATTTTATTCTGTTACATGTGGAAATCTGGTTTTCCCAGCACTCTTTGTTAAGGAGGCTGTTTGTTTGTTTTTTGTTGTTGTTTATTTGTTTTTCTCTCCAAAATGTGTTTTTGACCTTTGTCAGAATGAGGTACTTGTAACTGTATGGGCTTCTTTCTGAGACCCCTTTTGTATTCTGTGGGTCCTTGCATCTGCCATGCTGTTTTTATAACTGTGGCTCTGCAGTGTGATTTGATTTGAGTATTTTGACACCTTTAACATATTTCTGCTGAGGATTGCATTGGCTGTTTGGGGTCTGTATGCTTCCATATAAGTGAGAAATGACATTGGAATTTTGATGTGGATTGCAGTGAGCATGGCGATCGCTAATGTAGCCGTCTTTACAAGATTAATTCCGCCAAGCCATGAGGCCTCCATCTTCTAGAGTTTCTTGAATTTCATTCTTTGATGTCTATACATTTTCATTGTAGAAGTTTTTCAACTCCTTTGTTGGATTTGCCTTCCTGGTTTCCAGGTAGTTGTGTGATTTATTTTTCTAACTGTTGTTGAATTCTAGTTTTCTCAGACTATACTGTGATCTGAGAAGATAGAAGACATTTTTATTCTTTTACATTTGGGAAGATTTGATTTGTGAGCTGGGCGGTGGTGGTGCATGTCTTTAATCCCAGCACTTGGGAGGTAGAGACAGGTGGATTTTCATGAGTTAGCGGTCAGCCTGGGCTACATAGCAAGACCTTGTCTCAAAAAACAAACAAACAAACAAGCAGGCAGATTTGATTTGTGGCCTGGGATGTATATATTTTAACCGTTGCCCTGTGGGCTGCTGAGACAGATGTGTGTCCTGTTCCTGTAGGGTGGAGTATTCCGTTTGTTCTGTGGAATAGCTCAACTCTGAGGTGTCTGTTGTTTTTTTTTTAGTTACTGAAGTCTCCACTATTATCGTATGAGGTCCTATCTGACCTTTTATGTCTGGTTGTGTCTGTCTTTAATCAGCTATGAAAATGCCCGTGCCGGCTTGCTTTAGTTCGTTTTCCTGACAGATGTCTTTCATCCTTGGACTCTCAGACTGTGGGTGTCTACCGGCCTGGTGTATTTCTTAGAGACAATGGATAGCTTTTTAATTTTGATTTGATTTGCCGGCTAGCCAGTCTGTGGCTCATTCTGGAGTTGACCTCATTGGCGGTGAAGGTTGTTACTGAGATGATGACTGTTCCTGGAACTTTGCTGGTTCTCTGATTGTCGTTTGTTCGTTACTGTCTGCTGTTAGTATTGGGAGTTTATTGTTTACTGTGGCGGAGGTGAGGGATTCCTTCCTAGCTCTCCTTTATTCAGCCCTTGTTCCTCCACTTTTGTGCTTTTATGACTGAGCCCCTCTTCCTTCCTCCTCTGTGGATAGTATTCCTGTATCTTCTGCAGTGCCGATTAGTGGTCATGAGCTGCATGTCTATGTGGTGTTATGTGGATGTGTGGATGTGAGTGTGTGTGTGTATGTGTGTGTGTGTGTGTGTGTGTGTGTGTGTGTGTGTATGCATGTGGGGATGTTGGAAGAAGCATTAAGTTCCTGTTTCACCCTCATCCTTATTCCTTCAAGGTAGGGTCTCTCTCTGAACTCAGAGATCACTTTTTCATCCAGGCTGGCAACCAGCAAGGCCCAGCAATTCTATTCTCTCTGTCCCCAGCAGTGCCAGGGTTCCAGGCAGGCAGGGTTCCATACTAAGCTTGTTTGTAAGTTCTGGGATCCCAATTCAGATCCCCACGCTTGAATGTAGTGTTTCTTCTTTAAGATCTATTTATTTTTATTTCATGTGCTTGGGTATCTGTACCATATGCTTGTGGAGGCCAGAAAGGGGCATCGGATCCCTGGAGCTGGGGTTACAGATGGTTGTGAGCTGCCCTGTGGGTGCTGGGGATCGAACCTGGGTCTGCTGGAAGAACAGCAACTGCTTTTAACCCCTGAGCCATCTCTCCAGCCCTTCCCATGTAGTGTTGTTGACCTTGTCTGCCATCCTTGATATTCTTTCTGTTTGGTTGAGTCTTTTGGTTCTGCTGTGTTTTTATTTGGTACACTGAAATGGTCATTTTCAACATTTCTTTTTGTTTTCAGTTTTGTTTTTCAAAATCTCTTTCCTCAAAAAAAATTTTTTTTTGATCCATATTGCTGTGTTTCTCATCCATTTTGAAATTTTTCCTCTGTGTTGCTGACTTTGCTCCGGGTCTGAATTCATGTCTTTGTTCGTAGCCTCTCTCAGGTCACTACCATTTTTACCACAAAGCCTTTGCAGTCTTCGTCTAGTGTGGTGGGAAGAGATTGCCTTGCTTGTTCGTGTCTCTTGTTCAGTGCTCAGACTTCTCGGGCCAGACAGCAGGAGATGACTAATAGGTAGCTTCAGAGTTTGACCTGCCAGCTGACCTCAGAGTGTCCAACCCCAGGGTCACCTCGGCTGACGAGGTCTGTCCTGGGCCACCAAGGGCAGGGCTGTCTCTTCCTGTGCGTTTCGCAGGCTGAACCCGCCTTCTGCCACCGAGTTTCTGCTGTCAGTTCTGGTCCTGCTGCTTGCCGCAGCTGCCTCCCAGGGCCTTCCCTCCCACGGGCTGTGGCAGGCCACATCGAAACTCCCCCACCTGTGCAGGATCCTTGATCTCAGACCCCTGGTTTAGGTCCTTTTTCATCCGTGGAGTCTCAAGATGGCATCTGGCTCCGCCTTCCAAGTCATCCATCCGGTGTGACATAATGGACTTCCTCTCTGAGGCTGCCCTGGGGGCTGGAGGAGTTACTGCCTGGCCAAAGCCTGCAGTTGGATTTGAGGCTGTGAGGACTGTGGGCTTGTCCCGAGGGTCCGCTGGCTGACCCTCCTGAAGAGGTTTCTGCCCTCTCCCTCTCCCCTCGCTCCCTCACCTGCCAGGACCTGACCCACTGAGGCTCCCCTGGCTTTGCCTTCTTCTCTCTGCTCCTTCCTGATGGGCTTTCCTTCCATGGATTTCCAGAGCTCCTCCTCTGTCTGTCTTTGGGATGAAGTCTTCCCCTTCCTGTGACTCGTCACACAGAGGTAGCCTCTAGTCGGCCGTCTCGCCCCAGAGTGAAAGGCTTACCTTTGAGGGTTCTTTTTTTTAAGATTTGTTTATTTTTATTTTATGTGTGTGAGTGTCATGCCTGCATGCATGTCTGGGCACCCCATGCATCCAGTGCCTGAGGAGGTTCCAAGATGCCCTGGACCTGGCGTTATGGACGGTGGTTGGTAGCTGCCCCGTGGATGTTGGGAACTGAGGCAGGTCCTCGGCAGGAACAGCGGTTCTCACGTGCCGAGCCACACCCAGCCCCGAGTGGTTACCTTCTCCATCCAGCCTGCGCTGACACACAGTGCAGCCCATGCACTTGCTGTGTGGACATGGTTTTCTCCCCCACCCCACCCCCCCCACCCCCCAGTTTGGTCAGTGTTCTGAATTTTTGAATGCGAGATGTTTGTTTGTTTGTGGTCTTGTGTATCACCATGGAAGCTAAGGATCATTGGCTTTGAACTTCTGACCCTCCACATCCACCTCCAGTGCTGGGATTATAGTCCTGTGCCGCCGTGCTGGCTTGTGGGCACTAGGCATTGATGCAGGGCTTTGTGCATGCTGGGCAAGTACTCCACCAGCTGAGCTTCCATCCTTAGCTCACTGGAGTGGTTTTGTGTAAGGAGTGCTCCCTGGTGTCTCGTGGCTGTTGTCAATGGCTGTTTTCCTGTACCAGCAGCGACAGGAAGTCGGGGTTTCTAGCTCACCTGCCTTCAGCCTGAGAACTGGGCCCAGGACATCAGCTTTTGTGTTCCCTTTTGTTTATCCGGAAGCTGATTTTGCATCACTTCCTTTCTCTTTCCCTTGGCTGCTGTAACATGGTGAGAAGGGGAAAGTTACCCCACATCCCCGACACAAGCACACAGAGCGTGGTGTCTTCCAAAATGTCTGGCTACACCTGCTTTCTAGTCCCTTTCCCTTCCTTAGTAGTCGCTGCTCTGGTGCCTGGGTCTCAGCCCGTCCTCACTACCTCTGTCAGATACTGCTGGAGTCCTGCTGCTTCCTTGCCTGTTCGCGTCTGGCATCCCGGTAGTGTGGCTCTGGAGCTGACGCCCCGCTGCTTGGATGCCCGCTGCTTGGATGCCCGTTTCTCTGTTCACTCGCAAATGGGAGTTTACAGTTTCTCCCGACTCTTCATTTCGTAGCAGGCAGGGACTGCTGAGATGTTTATGGGACAGGTGGAGAAGTTGGAATTGGGGCAGCCGGTCATTTCAGGTGACACTGCCCTTTGACACTTGTCATGTTTAAATGCCACACGATAGCATCCCATTCATATTCTTCAAGATGCTTTCTGTTCTCCGTTTTAATTGCGTTCTGCTGTCATTTCAAGGGCGTGATGTTATCCCTGCTTCTTCTCTGAGAACATTTGTTATCCGTTTAGAACGCGTATTACAGGGTGGACGTTTGTTACAGTTTTTACAAGATTCCCTGCTTTTTCTTCCAGGTGCTTTCCTTTCTCCTCTTATTTATTTTTTTATTTTTTTATTTATTTTTTAATTTTGTTTTGGAATCTTTCGTTCTTATTGGTAGTCTTCTAGAAATGCCCAGTGTCCCGAGGCTAACAGGCAGCTCTGCTGGAGTGGATAGGGCCTCACTCCAGCACTGTGCTTGGCGAGCCAGATTTTGCAGAGGGAGCCTTCCGGCATACGCGTGTTCGACATCTTTAATTGGCCAGTGGCAGAGACAAATTCTCCAGTATCGTCCATGGAAGAGTGAGGGGTTGAAATAACCTCACTGGTTTAAGCTGAAAAGAAGGGTGTATCAGAAGTTGTGTGTTTTCCAGCGTTTTTTGGTGTGTGGATATTCTCTTAGGCCCTGCCTGGGATACACTGCCCTTGAGAAACCCAAGCTTCTGTTGAGAGGGTCAGTTCTCATGGTGAACTTGGCCGAGCCCCTGTGCCCCGCTTCTGTGGCTCCTGTTCATCTGTTTCCTCCAGCCGCTCCTCCATGTTCTCCAGAGAGTGCGGAACTTCCTCACTTACTGTGGCCTCATATATCTTCCTTAAAACCCCGTTACTGTCATTGAGAGGTTTCAGGTGGTGGTGCGGGGTGGGGGGGGGGGGAGGTGGGGGGGTGGTGGTGGTGGTGGTGGTGCATGTGGCCATATTTTAAAGTTATATTTGATTACCTTAAATACCAAAGCTTACATCCAATTCTCCGCTCACTCGGATTAATTTCAACTTAGTTTTTCAACATTTGCCAGGACAAAATAAAATTGCAGTGTTATTCAGAAAGATCATTGCACTTCTAAGTCAATTTGACTGCTGAAAAATTATGCATTTTTAGACAGGCCAACTGCCAGGAAAAAAAAAAGAAAAAAAAATCCCCCGTAGGATTAACGTTTGGAAACTTGTCTTTGATGAATGGGTCTAGGCTCCCTGTGTGGCAGCTGACTGAACTGGCAGGGTATATGTGAGGGTCCGGGGCCATAGTTCTCAACCTTCCTAAGGCTGCGACCCTTTAATACAGTTCCTCATGGTGTGGTGACCCCCAACCATAACGTTATTTTTATTGCTATTTCCTAACTGATTTTGCTGCTGTTATGAATTGTAGTGTAAGTATCTGATATGGAGGAGATTTGATATGCAACCCCTTGGGGCAGGGTCACCACCCACAGGTGGAGAACCACAGGTCTAGGGTGTGGTTTCAGCCTCCCCTTGGCCGAAGAGTGAGGGAGCACGATTTGAAATAGCATCAGTGGATGGGAAAGATTAGTTGTTAGCACAACTCCCATGAAAACCCCACACGTGACTGGTTTCTCTTGAATGCCAGGGTTTTTGAAAGGCACCTTTATGCTAGAAGTTAGAATTTCATGGTGTATGTAGCTACATATGTCGATGGTGTTTTGACACTTCTCAGATCTCTATTTTCTTTTCCACTTGTTGATAGAGCATCTCATTGAAAGCCCCCTGCTGATTTAATTAGCAAATGCCAATTAGAATTACAGCTGGTTAGAGTTCGGTACAAGTGTGAAGCAATTGATCTCCTGGGAATGAAAATGTTTTGCTTTCATACTCTCCAGAGAAAACATACTTATAGCTAACTTCACAATGCTCTGGAAACACATTACTTGGTCACGTGTGCTCTTACGTGCATTCCAGTTTCTGATTATTCTCGTCTCTCTGTGGGTGCTGATCACAGATGCTTCTCACTTGATTCCTGATCTGGGCTGTTCACCCAGCCTCACTGAGCCTCTGTCTCTATCTGTAAATGGCCTTATAAATGTGTGTGCTTTCCAGCTCCCAACACCCATGTTGGGTAACTGACAACTGGGTGTAGCTTCAGCTGGCTCTGGGGGGGTTTGACACCCTCTTCTGGTACCCATGGGCGCTGTACTCATGTGTACAAACCCACACCCAGACACATACATGGATACACATAATTCAAAATAAAAATAAAATCCTCAAAACCAAAACAGAGTGATCACACAGCATGAGTGAGGTTCAAGAATGTTTTCTGTGTCAGTCATGATTGACTAAAGCACTCTGGCCTCAGAATCCGAACCCTCCTTCCTCATTCAGCCGCGGGAACCGAGGACGCCTCCACCCCTGTGCAAGCTCAGCCGGCTGGGGAGCGGGGGGGGGGGGGGGGGGGGGGGGGGCGGGAGGGTGCAGCATGGGGGCTACAGCACTGCAAACGCAGGGATCGTTTCTGCGACGCCTCGCTTCCTCAGACGATGTGCCATTTGTTTCTCTAGCATAGGAAAGCGGGGAGCGGGCTGAATACCCAATGTGTGCTTGACATTAAAAAGTGGGATTTATTGCGGAGTCTTCAAGTCAGTGAGATTCGTGCCGAGGAGCAGAAGGGGATAAATGCGTGGCTGAAGACTCAGCAGGGTGAAGGGATTCTCCGGTCATGGGTCATCAAGGACGGACCCCCGGGTTATGAACCACGTTCTGTCCTGTGAAAAGAGGACGCACAGGACTCCTATGCAGAACCAAAGGTGTTCCTGACAGGAATGAGGCACTGTGGTGGTAGGCTGGGCTTGGCTCATTTTTAGAGTATGGGCCATTTCCTTGTTCACCTTCGTGGCTGCTTTGAACGGCATGAATTCGTCTTCCTGTGTCTGACATTCCTTTCTTTGGTTTTGTGTTCTTAGAAGACCATATGTACTTATTTGAAGGTAAAGATTATTCTAAAGAGCCCAGCAAGGAAGACAGAACGTCATTTGAACAGCTGGTGAATCTTCAGAAAACTCTTCTAGAGAAACCGAGTCACGGGGGCCGCTCCCTCCGAAATAAAGGCAGCGTAAGCGATATTGCATGTCTATAGAACCATAAACCCTTCCAAGCTGTTACCCTAAGAAAACAGAGAGCGATGCCGGGTCACTTGGTTCTCTTAGGATGGGCTGTTAAGACACAAGAGTGTGTTGACTGAATATAGCAAGTGAACTGAACTTTATGTAAAAAACGGTGAAATGTTCTAAAAGTATTGGTCAGGCCGGAGAGGGCTGGAGAGATGGCTCCCTGGTTAGGAGCCAGTCCTGTTCTCAAGAGGACCCAGATTCCCAGCACCTGCATGGCAGCTCACATGCTTGTGTCACTCCGGTTCTGGGGAAGCAACCCTCTTCTGACCTCCTGCACACACGGCGCCCATACATATATGCAAGTAAAGCACTCGTACACATAAAATATAAGATAAATAAATCTTTAAAAGACATCAGGGGACTGGCAGGATGGTTCAGTAGGGAGAGCAGCTGCTGGGCAAGCCTGACAGAGTTCGATTCCCAGAACCCGTTAGAGGGGAGAACTGACTTCCATGCTTATGCCATGGCATTCTCTCTTTCTCTCTCTCTCTCTCTCTCTCACACACACACAAATAATAAATAAAAACTAATTTCAAAAAAAGCATTAAGAAATCGAGCATAGTGGTACATGCCTGTAATCCCAGTACTTGGGAACTGGAGGCAGGAGGTTCAGTAGTTCAAGACCAGACTAGCTCCATACCAATTTCAAGGCTAGCCTGGGCTACATGAGATCCTGTCTCCAAACACACATTAAGAAGGTGAGTATATTACATGACTTCATGTGAGTAAAAGCATCTCTTGGTCCTCTAAGCCACCCCTGTGGGGATCACGTTGTTATGAGAAAATACCATGTCTGCTCTTGGCATTCATCATAATTAAGAGGATGGCAGTCATAATGGCACAGGATACCCCAGTGCCTGGCATTCCATATGTGTTCTCTAGAGCTGTCATTAAGTACTGAGGCTGCAGAAACTGACCTGTTTCAAAGGGAATCATACGATGCATTTGTAGAAAGAGTTCCATTAAAACGGTTTAAACTAAAAATGGCTTCCCACGAGCTATGACTTCAGTCAAGGAAGGAAGGTTATCTGGGAGTACCTTGTTCCTCGCAACGTGATCGTGAACGCCTCTGCCGGCCTCGGCAGTGCACTGGCTGAGTCTAGTGGCCAGGGTGCCTGTGAGGCGTGAACCAGTAAATGACGGCGCCTCGCCGTCAGTGCCCGGCACACAGGCAGTGTGGCGATGTGGTGTTTCTCTTGCTTCTGCAGGGGGCTTTGGGTGAAGCTTGCGGAGGAGCAGGCAGGCCCGGGCCGTCCTGACTGTGGGTCTTCATCTCCCTAAGGTTCTAATCCCAGGCCTGGCCGAAGGGCCCCTCAAAAGGAAGAAGATTCTGAGCCCGGAAGAGCTGGAGGACAGACAGAAGAAAAGACAGGAGGCAGCAGCCAAGAGAAAGAGACTAATGGAAGAGAGGAAGAGGGCAAGGGAGGAGGCTGAACACAGGAAGAAGTGCGTCTGCTGTGTACCAGGCCGGGGAGCGGGGAGACAGCGGGGGGGGGGGGGGGGGGGGAGTGGCTGGGGGGGTCCCTGTTGCTAAGGTCATGGGTTGTGAGTCCACAGCTGACATGGCTTTAAAGCCAGAACCCCGTGATTTTCACTCTGGCAGCTCTTCCTGGAGTCAGAGTGTAATTCGAAAGATTAAATGTTTACATTTAGTCCTCAGGGCCAAGGTGAAGATGCATTCTGTTAAACAAGAATTTATTATTTATTTTTTTATTTATTTATTATGTGTGTGTGTGTGTGTGCCGTGCACACACACACACACACACACACACACACACACACACACAGGGAGGTCGGAGGACAACTTGCCAGAGTGTCTTCTCTCCCTTCACCCTGTGGGTTCCTGGGATTGAACTCGGGTGCTCGGGCTCTGAGGCAAAGCACCCTTACCTGCTGGCCCTGAGACAGGAATTTTAGAAGATGTTATTGTAGCTGTGTGACGAGGAGCCATTTATTTGAACGGTCCCTCTCAGGTGTGTTCTTACAGACAGACACCTGGTGGCTTCTTGTTGTGAGTGTGGTCGGGAGGCAGTGAGGCCAGTCAGGAACTTGGCTGTTTACACTTAAGCAGAAAACTTCGGTAGGGGGAGGTGCTGTTCACAGTTCCACTTGTCACCGCCTGTGAATAGACGGCCCGGGGGGTCATTAACTGCCTTCCTCTCTGGTCTGGTGAAGGATGGCCTGGTGGGAATCCAACAGCTACCAATCCTGCTGTCTGCCCTCGGAGGACAGCGAGCTGGAGGACCTTGAGGATGGAGAAGACGAGACTTCTGGCCAGCTAGATGCTGAAGACCCAGACTCAACCTCCATCAAGTATGTTAGCGGCGACGTCACCCACCCCCAGGCTGGCGCAGAGGATGCTGTCATTGTGCACTGTGTAGGTACGAAAAATGGGCCGGGGCCCTGGGGATGTCTTGCCTCTGTGATGCCAGGAAGTTGGAAGGATAAGGCGAAATGCGACCTTAGAGTGATGATCCCAGTGCAGCATCCATTTGGTCAAGGGGCGTGGCTCTTCGCCGTGAGACTTGACGCTGTCCTTTAGGGGGCTGAATTATCCACCCTCCTTGGGCCGAAACTTCCTTACTCATATGGGCTCTTGGTATCCGCTTTATCCTCTGCACGGCATATTTAAGGCGGTGAAATGAGGTGACATTTGGAAAATAAGTACATCCCGTGGGGAAAAGCAAAACTCCAAGTGTGCTCTTCCTTGAGACCGTCACGCTTTTACTTCCTTCACCTGGAATCCTCTTTCCCCAACAACCACGCTGAGCGCTGTGCAGATGTCTGCTTCTCAGAGTGCTCTTCCCTGCCTCCTGGGCAAAGCAGCCGCCATCATTATTTTCTATCTTATTCTATCCTGTTCTCCTTTGTCGAGCATTCTGTCACCCAACATGATAAACATGTATTTGTTTATTTGTCTATCTCATGGCATGAGAAAATTAGCATTTCATGGAGCAGAGACTTTTGTTTTTGTTGTTCACTGTTATAAGCCTGGTGCTCAGAACGGTGCTTGACATGTAAGATGTACGAGCCAATGGGTGTAGAATAAATGAGTATAAATACCAGGTTTAACCAGCGGTGCTAGTTCCAGCTTGGACTGAGCCCTGCTTCTCCTCCTCCTTCCTGTGTATGGAGTGTGCACTGTGGCCTTCCCAGCGGCCACTCCGTTATGTCTGTCCACTCTGTTCTTCATCCCGCATCTTACCTCCAGCCACTACAGAGGCACCAGGGCTTCTGCTCTTTCGGAACACTTCATTTCTGAGATTCCTGTTTTGATCCTTCCTGGCACAAGGGCCCAGTCTACCTTCTAGAATATTCCTAGGAGATTAGACAGAGCCTTCTCTCAGAAGTCACTCCCCCACAAGCCTGTTGGTGTGCCTTTGGTTTTCTGAGTTGTGGACTGGACCTGCCTGCTGTAGACGGACACTTTTCTCTCTCTCCTGTCAGATGATTCTGGCCGCTGGGGCAGAGGTGGCTTATTCACAGCTCTGGAAGCACGATCCGCCGAGCCAAGAAAAGTATATGAGCTGGCTGGGAAAATGAAAGGTAAGAGACGGAGTGGGTCCAGGGCGGCATGGGACAGGAGAGGACACTTAGAACCCTGCATGGGGTGGGTTAGCAGGTACCGCAGGACAGGGACGAGCCAGCCGGAGCCTGGCTTCTGCCGCCACTGTCACTCTGAGGCAGATCTTCCTGAGTGTCTATTTTCTGGTCCATAATGTATAGCTAACTTTCCCCATCTTCTTTGGGGCTGTAATAAGGATAGCGGATTCAAGTGTTCTCCCTGAAGATCGCGTCCCTGTTCACCGAACCGACTGTCCCCATAGAGGAACACCGTACCTAGTGGAGGCGCTTTGAAACTGTTCACGACAGCTCAGGGGAAAGAGGGTGTCTTTTGAGGTCACCACAGCCAGGATTACCACACTCCCGGAAGGCAGAAGTAAGGTTGTTTGAGGACAGGGGGGTCTTGATGAACAGTGTTAGCCATTGGCACCAGGGCAGGAAAAGGCCTTTTCTTTCCAGCGGCAGGGGAAGTGGAAGGCTCCTGTGCTCCCTCCGGAGGTGGCTGAGGGGGTGAGGGTCTGCTGGGAGGATGGAACACCTGCCAGAGTTCTCAGGGTCTGTCGGGGTCCAGCTCCTGCTTCTGCCCAGTTCTGTAGGGTAGGGAGGAAGGGGTACACAGACAGAGCGAGTACCAGCTCTAGAGACATGGACTGTTGAGAGAAGTCACTCCAGATCTGGGCTCTGATCTGGCAGCTGGAAAAGCAGAGAGCCTGGGAGAGTGGAGTGAGAGGTGTGGATGGAGGAGTCCCTGTGCGAAGTCCTGCATTGTAATCATGAGGAGGAAATGAGATCACAGATGATGGAGCCTGGGGAACATCCATGTAGTCACTGAGGCAGGAAGAGCAAACAGATTGTTAGAGAAAAGAGGGAACTTGAGAATGTAAAGGGAACTTTTGATGTAAAGGTTGAGTAGACCTTATCTAAAATGCTTGGGACCACAAGTGTTTTAAATTTCAGATTTCTAAAAGAATTTGGAATATTTGCATTGACATTATGAATCTGTGGGTTTGGGATCTGAGTCTGAATACAAGATTTGTTTATGTTTCACATGCATCTAATAAGCAACACAAAGGTAATTTCATACAATGTTTTTAAGGCACCCATCACATGAGGTCAGGTGGGCAACTTTCTGCTTTGGTGTCAGGTGAGAATCTGAGTTCAAAACTCAGATGTTGGCGCACTTTGAATTTTGGATTTCTAATTAGAGATACCCACTTTGTACTAGAAAAGAGAGGGTGTGAAGAAGGCAGAGAGATCCACAGTATGGAGACACTGGAGTAAGAGTGAGGACTGGGAATGGCCGCTGGATCTCACCCTTTTCAGCAGCCACGTTCCCTTGACCATTTGGAGGCGTGGGAAGACTCCATGGCGGCTGCACAGACTTACAGTATAAGGGCCCGTGGACTGTGCCGTCATCTCTCAAGAGGATTGGCACAGGGCCCAGCAGAGCAGATGAGCCTTCGCTAGCGCTCCCAGGGACAGCTCAGGAGGGTGGTCGGACTCAAATTATTGGAGAGAGGTGGCAGGAGAGTTCCCAAGAGTCCTTTGTTTGTTTGTTTGTTTGTTTGTTTGTTTTTGTTTTGTTTTTTTTAATCTTTGTCACACCATTCCCAACACCTAATGGCTGAAGAATCTAGGCAGTTACACAGCCCCACACAGCCCAGGGTAGAGCCACTGTCCAAGGAGGAGAGGAAAGTTACATTTTAAAAGGAAGCTTAGCCACATCCTAGAGACCATCCAGAGGTAGTCGGCTGGTTTGGGAAATCTGATTGGGAGAATGGTACAGCAGGGCTTCAGGTGTTTTAGATGCCTTAAAAGATTAGGGTATGTGGGATATTTATCATTTTGCTTCATCATTTTTGTTTGAACAGAAAATATAAACTGGGTCTGTAGAGCCCAGAACTAAACTGGCCCATTTGTCTAGAGCACCAGCTTGGTCTGATTTGGATGGTAGGGAAATAAATAGATAGATGGAAATGGTGAGGGCAGCCTTTGAGTGACTGAAGACAAACAGGAGACTCCTAAGGAACCTCAAGCTCAGAACTCCCCTGCCCTATTCCTCTGCCTTTTGGAGTCACCGTGATGGCCACGGCGCACTAGGCTGGTAACCACGTGTGAGGACCGCCGAGTTTGGAGAACATGAAAATGCAGGAAGACAGGAGCTGAGTCCCGGGCTAAGATGAGGACAGGTCAGGAGACAGAGAACAGCTGTGAAAGTTCCGAGGGAGGTGGAGTGCAAAACCAAGTAGGTGCACGCCCAAAGTCCTGGCACTGGGGAAGTCGAGGCAGGAGGATTGCTGCGAGTTCAGGGATAGCCTGAGCTACAGAGTGAGATCGTATTTCAAAAGGCAAGAAAATAACAGAAATGTGATGGGATTGAGAAAGTGAACACATAAGCAAGATTCAGAATAGCCCTTCGGGAACTTAATGGTCTTCTGTCTCTCTTTCAAACCGCAGACTTGAGTTTGGGAGGTGTCCTTCTATTTCCTATTGATGATAAAGAGTCACGAGACAAAGGACAAGATTTGGTAAGTAAGAAACTGTCACATATCAGAACCAAAGCTTGGCTCATAACAGCTTCCCTTAAATCTCTCCTGGTGTGTGTGCGTGTCCGTGTGTCCATGTGTCCGTGTGTCCCCGTCAAGTGCTCACTGCCCAGCCTCTGTAGCAGCCCGGTAGCTTGGTAGGGCTGCCACACCCATGGCACGGACCGGGTGGCTTCAGCCCTGGAAACATTGCGAGTGTCGCTGGAGACGGCGTGACCACGTGGGGCAGCGGTGCGTTGGGCTTTTCTTGTCGGCTTGTACATGACCAGCCACCTCCTCGTGTCACCGCGTGTCTTTCTTCTGTGTATGCACATCTCTGATGTCTCTGTGTCCTAGTTTCGTGTGTGTGTGTGTGTGTGTGTGTGTGTGTGTGTGTGTGTGTGTGTGTGTGTGTTTGCACACGCATGTGGAGGCCAGAGATGAACCTCACACGGCAGTTCTCAGGGGCCACCCACCTTGTTTGCTTCAGACTGGGTCTCTGTCCTGGAGCTCACCAGCAAGCCTTGGATCCAGCTGTCTTCAGCTCCCCAGTTTTGGGGTTCCAAGTGCATGCCACTACACCCAGCTTTGTATGTGGGTTCAGGGGATGAACTCGGGTCCTTGTACCTGAGAGACAAGCACTTTCCTGCCCGAGCCGTCCTCCTTGTCTCGAGTTTTCCCCTGGCCTCCAAAGTTTCCTCTTCAAAGTGCAAGTGTAAGCTTGGATTAGGGCCCAACCTCGTTTTTACGTAGTCTCATAAAGACTTTGTCCATATGTCGTCACAACTTAGGTCCCAAGGGTTTGATGCTTCAACGTAGCCATTGGGGGAGAGACACAATCCACCCACAACAGGCAGGTAGGCAGGCCACTCTGCACGTCTTTTCCAGCGCCTCAGGGCTCCCTTCCGTTACAGTCCCGAAACACCACCCTGCTCTTTCCCTGGCCTAAACAGCAGGCCCTTCACGTACAGGCATTCCTATTTTTTAGTCATTTGTGTAAATTTATTTATTATTACATTTTTACTTATTTGGTGCCGTGTGTGTGTGTGTGTGTGTGTGTGTGTGTGTGTGTGTGTGTGTGTATGTGTGTGTGCGCTTGCCTGTACCCATGTGTGTTGGTTTAGAGGACAACTTGCAGGGGTCTGTTCTCTCTTTCCATCCTGTGGGTCTGAGGGATCAAACTCTGGCCATAGGCCTGGCCACCAGCCCCTTCTGTCTCTGTTCATTCTTTTTATTGTTAGCAGTCCACACAGTGCTGGCTCATAGAATATGCTCGAAAACGTTTCCTGAGTAGAATAGAAAATAGGATGCAAGATTCTGAAGGTTCATCATTTGTGTTTATACAAAAAATGTGTGTGAAGGATTACACTTTCTAGCCGGCGGAACACAGGAAGGAGCCCACCCCTCCCCTGCTTTGCATCTTAAGTATTTCCTGCGTGCCTGTCATTTGGAGTATCTGTAGTGAGTTCTATTTTTTACCACATCCACCTGATTGTCTCTGAGGCCCAAATCCATATTTGAATTTCGAGCCAGATCATTGCTATCTTAGAAAAGAGTTAGAAACTGAGGCCGAGAGAAGCTCACACTCAAATACCTGGTGGTCTGTGTGGCTAACAGCAAAGTGTTTCCTGTTTCTTCTCTCGG
Organism: Peromyscus maniculatus bairdii; assembly: GCF_049852395.1. NCBI lineage: Eukaryota > Metazoa > Chordata > Mammalia > Rodentia > Cricetidae > Peromyscus > Peromyscus maniculatus. The sequence goes on along the minus strand of NC_134857.1, from coordinate 77,550,463 downwards.
TAATTTCTAAAACGCTGCACAAAGTGGGCGGAGGGGGATTCTGTGTCTGTGCACAAGAACCAGCATCCAGGGACTCAAGCTGGCGGCTGTGAATGTGGCGGTGGTAGGTCACTGGCCCAGCCTGCCCCGGGCCCTGGGTTTAATCCCCACCCAGGACTGCAGAAGAAAGCAGGATGCTCACGGTGAACAGCAGCATGCATGAGGGACCCTATTGCTTTGCCTCAGCAGTTCCCTTGAGGACCTCTGGGGGGTGCTGGGGGCACCGTCTTTACCGGCTGTTAGGACAGAGATGGATAACTCTGTCCTGGGGGGTGTGGCGCCGATGAGCACCAGGTAGAGGGCTGAAATATACAACTCCTGACATCATGTCAGCCGAGATTCCGACAGTTCTCTTTTCCCTGGAGAACATTTAGGAGAGTCCACGTCTCTGAACCTACCATAAAACCAGGAAGAGAAGCCTTTATAAGTTACCACGAAATCATACGGGCCAGTCCCTTCGTCCATTGTAGGATACTGGTGCCCAGGCAGCATCCAGAGGAACAGGGCTCAGCCCGGGGCCTCGCTGACGTGGGTCTCCCATGTGGCCAGCTCACCTGCTGGCAGTGTGACTGCCCGCTCCCCTGTCAGTTGTCCACTGCTTGTTCTTTCTAGTTGGCCTTGATGGTGGCTCAGCACCGCGATCGCGCCAACGTCCTGTCTGGCATCAAGATGGTGGCCCTAGAAGAGGGCCTCAAGAAGGTGTTTTTAGCAGCGAAGAAGAAGAAAGGTAAGCCCTTCCCTCTGCTCAGGATGAGAAGAATTTCTGTCCTGTGTGCTGTGACTTTTGAAGGGAGGCGAGAAATGTGAAGACTCCCCTGGTTTGCACAGTAAACGCAAACCAGGTCTCGCCACATCATTTTGTGTTCACAGATCCCTTTCCTTGTGTACCGTGTCCGTCCAGTGGGCACTGTTCTCATTGTACAGATGAGGAGGCGGTCCTCAGCCTCCTTGACACACATTGCAACTGACAGTTCTTTTCTGAAAGAGTTTACTCTGTCCCAGCCTAGTGTATCTCAGTGTCTGGGGAATTTCTTGACTTTTTGGAGAATTTATGCTTGTTTTAATTGATTCACCCATCAGTCATAATCTACGTCCATCATATCTACTTACTTCTAGAACCTGTGGGTCTTTGTCCCCCACAGAAAATCTTACTTGCCCCCTCTTTCATTTCCTCCCCAGAACATTTTTGACATTGTAATTGTACACTTTTCATGAGGCCATCAGTAATTATTTTCTTCTGTATATATTTTCCACTGATTATCATAATCTTTTCTTTTCAATAGCAAGTGTTCATCTTCCACGCATTGGACATGCTACAAAGGGTTTTAACTGGTACGGCACTGAAAGACTTATTCGGAAACATTTGGCCGCAAGAGGCATCCCAACTTACATGTATCCTTTGTGGTCTGGAAAGTGTGTTCTTCAACCAAGGGGGAAAACTGTGCTGGAGTTTAGTAACTGTTCCCTAGTCTGCGTTCTTCACTCTGTCCCTCTTCAGTGAGACCCAGCTAAGAGGTACTTTACAGCTTGTATAATCTAGAGTACACACCCAAGGAAATAAATACACCCAAGCATTTCTAGATGCCTAGAAGTAGATTAAGATAAGGCTCAGCAAATAAAGATGCTCGATGCCAAGATGGCCTGAGCTCAATCCCCAGAATCCACATAGTTGAAGCAGAGAACTGATTCCTGCAAGTTGTCTTCTGACCTGCGCACGCACGCACGCACGCACGCACGCACGCACACACACACACACACACAAATAAATACACTTAATTTTTTTTTTTTTTCATTTAAAAAGGATATATGGTAGCTGGGTGTGGTGGCACACACCTTTAATCCCAGCACTCAGGAGGCAGAGGCGGGCAGATCTCTGTGAGTTCGAGGCCAGCCTGGTCTACAAAGTCAGTTCCAGGACAGCCAGGGCTACACAGAGAGACCCTGCCTTGAACAATAAATAACAATGATGATGATAAAAGGAGAGCGGGGAGAGCTAACTGAAACACTGCCGTTTGGTGACATCTTTTCTTGTCACTTCTCTCGAGACCCTGCAGGTCTGTGGTGGAGGCCGAATTTGAAGACCTTCATTCTGCTCACTACGCTAAGTTAACTGAAACAAGTGAAGTCTTTTATCCTAGAGCCTTGGACGTGTTCCTCTTTGTGTTTTGTTTTAACTGTGGTGCTGGGGATTGAACTTGGGTCTTACACGTGCTAGGAAGGCTCACTTCCACTGAGCTACACCCCTGCTTCCTTCTGAAGTACTCTTAAGAGGCAGTGTGAAATCCATTGTGAACTTCAAGTCCCCATTTACATTTGCTAGACTGATCGTTTTTCTCAAGACCTGGCTCTATAGGTCAGCATTTTTGAACTGTAAACTAAACTGCGTCCAAAATGGCTAGAAACAGCAGAATTAACCTCCAGGCTCTAATGTACAGAAGCTGTATCTTTTTACCTAGGTCCTTACTGAATTATGTACTCTCCGTGTGGTCTCAAAAGCATTTATGTCCCTATAAAACCTTAATACAGAAGCCACGTTTTATGTGCTTGCCCAATGTCAAGAATGTTAGTAGACCACATAACAATGACAGTCACAAGTTCTAACAACAGCAGAGTGTTTCTAATATGAAGAGAAGGGGTTAAGACACAGGACCTCCACAGTGTTTGAAGTGATTACCTGAGAACTGGTAGTCGGGTAAAGCTGAGTTAGAGCGATGAGCTGTGTCTTCCTTAAACATCTTTGCAGATACTACTTCCCTAGAAGCAAGGCTGCTGCCTGCCATTCACAGTCTGCATCCCCCTCCTCAGCACCGCCGGTTCCGTGACAGTCAACCCCGCATTGGATCCAGTTTTCAGCAACCAGCTAGTAAATTCATGCCCCAGAGTGACTGTTAGTCTTCAGGAACCAAGGCTGTCCTCGGCTGTGTCCCCTGCTCTGGAACCTCTGAGATGGTCTTTTCTGAATTCTTATTTTGTTCCCCTGGAATTGTTACTGTGATCCAGTACCTGTAATACAGGAATGCACAGCTTATTTGGGGAAGTCCTTTGACTTCAGATTGCATAACTCTGTATAATAATAAATTTTCTATCATTAATAGTTACATCGGTTTCCCCCCACCCTGGATTTAGTTTTCTTACCCTCCACCAGACTGATTTATAAACGGAAGGACTGGCTGTGTGGTTAAGGAGAGCCGAGTAATGACAGGACAGGGCGGCCCTGGAGGAAAGTAACCACTTCAGCCAACTCAGGCCTTCAGAGACAACATAATCACAATATAACCTTGAATGCAAACACCCTTAAACCAAAGAAAATGCAGATTGACTGGATCGAAAAAACTTAAGTCCAATAACATGTCGTCATCATCAAGGCTAAACTTGGGAAATACACAAATACTTGGAGATCGAACAACATGCTTTTGAATGAACAGTGGGTCATTAAAGAAATCAGGAGAGAATTTTAAAAATTACTAAAAATCAAATGAAAGCACAATCTGCCAGAACCTTTGGGATGTAACCAAGTCAGTCCCAAAAGAGTATAGCTATTAGATGGTCAGAAAGATTTCAAACAACCTAGTGACGTGCCTCAGGCTCTAGTAAAGATTATGGCAGAAATGAACGAAACAGAATAGACACATAGAATTAGTCAAAGAGCTATTTCTTTGAAAACATAAATGAGTGACAGACCCAGAGCTAAACTAACCAAAAGAAAGAGAAGACCAAAATTGATAAATTTAGAGGTGAAAGGGGAATTGTGGGCTTGGGAAATGGCTCTGTGAGTGCTTGCTTGTTCTGCAAGGGGAGAACCTGAGTTCAAATCCTCAGCAGCCATGTAGAATGGCAGCCACAGCTGAGCATGTTGGTAACTGGGATGTGGAGACAAGCAGATCGAGAGAGCTCACCAGCCAGCCAGTCCAAAACGTTGAGATTAACATCAATGAAAAACCCTGTCTCAAGGCACTAAGGTAGAAAAGAATAGAGGCAGCCACCCAATCCCCTGCTCCGATGGTCATGTGGGTGCGCATGGGCATACACACCTTTACACTCCTGCTCACTTACACATTTTGCTAAAATTTCTTCCTAGGGGAGATGTAAACAATGTCTATCTTCCTCCTAAGGTTCCAGTTCCATTCTGGAAACCAGTGAGTTTATTGGATTTACAGGGCATAGGAATTTACCTAACCAAGGAGGCGAAAGATCCCTATATCCTTAATGAAAACATTAAGACACTGAAAAAAGAAAGTGAAGACACTAGACGGTGGTTCTCCACATGTGGGTCACAGCCCCTTTAGGGGTCGCATATCAATACTGCATATCAGATATTTGCTTTACAATTCATAAGTCACAAAATTACAGTTTCAAAGTAGCAATAAAATGATTTTATGGTTGGGGGTCACCACAGCATGAGGAACTGTGTTAAAGAGTTGCAGCCTTAGGAAGGTTGAGAACCACCGCTCTAGACCGTGTAAAGAACTTCCATGCTCCTCGATGAGCAGAATTAATATTGTGAAAATGGCTCTACTACCCAAACTTATCTATGGATTCAGTGTAATCCCTATCAGAAATCGAAGGACATTCTTCACAAAATTGGAGAAAGCAATTCTAGAGTTCATACAGAAATACAGCCAAACCAATCTCAAGTAGAAAGAACAGTGCCAAGGTATCATAGGAACTGCTGTCAAACTAGACTTAGCAGGTTGTTGTAATGCACGCCTTTAATCCCAGTACTTAGGAGGCAGAGGCAGACAGTCGCTGTGAGTTTGAGGCCAGCCTGGGCTACATAACAAGTTCCAGGCCAACCGGGGCTTGATAGTAAGAATATGTCTTAACAACAAAACTATACTACAGAGTCATAGTGATGTAGATAATATAGTACTAGAATAAAACAGGCATGTATAACTTGGTAAGTGGAACACAAGAGAGAAAATAAATACCCATGAATAAACCCACATGGCTATGGCCACCTAATTCTTAACAAAGTTATCAAAACATGCTAGAAACACGACAGCCTATTAAATAAATGGTGCTTGCAAGACTGTATTTCCACATGCAGAAAAATGAGTTTAGATCCACATCTCTCACCTTTAAGAAAATCAGTTCAAAGTGGACCAAAAAGCTTGATTTAAAACTGTAAATGCTGAGCCAGGCATGTTGGCACACACCTTTAATCCCAGCACTTGAGCGGCAGAGGCAGGCGGATCTCTGAGTTTGAGGCCAGCCTTGTCTACAGAGTGAGTTCTAGGACAGCCAGGGCTGTTACACAGAGAAACCCTGTCTCCAAAACAAAACAAAACACCTGTAAATCCTGAAATATCTAGAGGAAAAAAGGAGAAATACTTCAAGATATAATATATATATGGAAATTATATATATATTTTATATATAAATTTATATGGGAAATAAAATACACACACACACACACACACACACACATATATATATGTGTATATATATATATATATATATATATATATATACATATATATATGGATGGAAAAATTTTTGAGTAGAACTCCAACAGCACAGGACTGACAGATGGGATTACATGATGTTAAAATGTTTCTACATAGCAAGAGAAACTATCAGCAGAGCAAACAGTCTACAGAATGGAAAAGAAGCTATATTTAAGATGGGGTAAAACAACTAAAGAACAGCAACATTAAACACCCAAACCCAAAACTGCCAATCAGGAAATGGGACAATGAATTTCAACTATCTTCAGAGACAGTTCACACGAGCTACAAACAGCCTAAAGCATTTATCTAATTATTCTTTATCAATAATAAATCAGGAGTCAGACCATTAGTAACCTCCTACCTCTTCCATTCTTCCCTCCAAAAGGGCTAAGATCCTCTCTAAGCCCTGCCTTACTACTTCCTGTCTCTCTATTTGTCCTCAGTCCTCCAAAAACTCTATGATTAATTTGGATCAGTTAGTGGCTAGCTCTGCCCTCTGATCCAAAACAAACTTTGTCAGAATGCAATCTGTGGGGCATTTACACACCAACCCCACAGTTCCCCAGAGTTTTCTTGAGTGTGAGCAGCAGGAAATATTAGATAGAAGGATTTATTGCGGAGAATCTTGCAGAGATAAACAGAAAATAAAGGATAGCCTCTAGAGGGCCTGGAACCTATTCCAACGGGCCCAACTGTCTCTGCCCCAGGGTTTTTATAGAGACGCCAAGGGATGGAGCAAAAGACCTCCTCCCCCAGCACAGCCAAGTGCAGACCATCTCAGACACCTGCACTCAGGCCCGTGGTCCTAATCATCCTCTATGCGGACCTGCTGGGTAAAGCCATGAGGAACCCGAAAACGGGCTCCCACAGCAATCAAAATACCAAACAACAACAGCCAATAAGTATTTTTGAAGTATTCAACATTCTTAGCCATCAAGAAGTTGCAAGCTAAAACTGTGTTGGGGGGGGGGGGGCTAGAAAGGTAGCTCAAACAAAAAGCTCAGGTGTGTCATGGGTTTCTAACAAAGCACTGGGGATATAGAGGGAGTAAGATCCCCCTGGAGCTTGCTGGTCATCCAGCCTAACATAATGGTTAGGTCCAGACCAATAAGAGGCCGTGTCTCAAAACAACAACAGCAATAAAACCCCAAGATGGACTGTACCTCCTGAGGAATGACACCCCAGGTTGTTCTCTGGTGCCCATGTGCATATATGTGCACCCACAACAAAACTGCATTGCGATTCCATCTCGCGCTGATCAGAATGGCTATCCTCACAAAACCAGTTGACAATAACACTAATGAGGACGGGGGGAAAGAGGAACACACTTATTCACTGTTGATGGGAGCATAAACTGGTACAGCAACTATGGAAACCAGTGTGAAGAATTATCAAAAAGAAACATGGAAATACTATATGACCCAGCTATACCCTGCAGGGCGGAGACCCAAAACACTCCGTGTCCTGCCCCAGGGACACTTTGCCTGTTTATTGCTACTCTACCATGAGAGCTAGGAAATGGGATCAGCCTAGCTGTTCATCAGCTGATGAATGGATAATGAAAACGTGGTACACATATAGGCAATGGAATTTGATTCATGAATAAAAAAAATGAACTTTGCAAGAAAATGAATGTAATGGAAATATATTAAGTGAAGTAACTTAGGCTCAGAAATAAAGATAAAACATGTTAGTTCTCATGTGGATCCTGTCTTCTAATATGTATCTATGTGTATGTATGTATGTGGGAATGACTGAGTAGAAGACATGAAACTGGAAGTGTCCATGAGAAACACCAAGGAAGAAGGATGGAGAGGGTGGTCGAACATGTGTGAAGTGAATGTCAAAAGGGAAACACCGGGAAGGAAGATACAAGCCGGGAATGGGGAGCAAGGGGGTGAGAGGTAGACATGGTGCGGGAATCAATTAAAATGAAGTATGCATGAAAATGTCATAGGGAATCGTGTTGCTTTGTATACTAATTAAAAAATAAATTTAAAAAATCCATCTTAATAGTTTACCAGTCATCAGAGCATCAAATTTATCTACCAACTGAGTGCATTTCTCTAGACTTTTGAAGAACTATTAGTTTTCATTTAGTCCTTGAGAATTTCATGTATGTATACAGTGATTTATGATTGTATCTACCTACTGGAAAGTGCTGAGAGCTTAACTCCGGCCAGAGCTAGACTAGTAAAATTGTTACTCGGGTTTATATAGAATCAGGTGGGCTCTGATAGTGTGTATGTGTGTGTGTGCATGTGCGTGCGCAAATGAGGTATGAATAAAGACCAAAAAAGAGTTATCAAGCCCGGGAATGGAAAGCAAAAGCCCACCAAAATCTGGGACAGTTATCAGTCAGGAACTGATTGGGACGGTGGAAGGGGAAAGGCACACGACCCCAGCCTTCCGACAGTCACAAGGTGAAAGCAGCCTGTTGGCTGCAATGAGGTATTAGTGTGTGTGTGAGTTTGTTTTCAGCTGCCAGTGGCCTTCACTCCCAGCTGACACAGCCAAAGTCCTGATCTCTCCCCGGGCCCATCCTTTAGATGCTATGGGTTGTCATGGCGTGATGGGGCTTCAGAAGCTGGGACTTTGAAGATCTCCTGTATCTTTCATTAGGATGAAGACGGACCCTTGTGAGACACCAAACGTGAATGCACTCTGATCTTGAACTTCCCACCCTGCAGATTGCAAGACATGCTTTTCTGATTTATTTATCTACCTAGTTGATAGTATTCAATGATGCATTATGGGTGTCCTCTTGCCCGGATTGAGGGATGATCAGAGGATTGGTAAGCACAGTTCCAGCTATTTCTAAAGAAGATTAGCATTGGGATCATTATGGACATGGGGAAGACCTACCCTGATGAACTGGTGAGCCAAATGGAGCAAAACTCAGAAAAGAAAAATCCATTCTCGCTTATTCTAACCCTTCCTTTCAGAGCCGGCGCGGTTTCCTGCTGTCCCTACCCTTGAACATCAGACTCAGTTCATCATCCTTCAGTCTCAGATCGCACCAGCTGCCTTGGGGTTGGGTGGGAGCTCTTAAGCACTGAGTCTCGTGCGGGGCAGCATCACTGGCCTCTCGCTGTGTTCTTGAATTGGGCTGCAGCTTTCCTTGGCTCTCCAGCCTGCCCACCATTGTGGAACTGCTCAGCTGCTTCATGGGAGCCGATCTAACAAGCCCCTTCTCACACAAACACCTGTAGTCTATTGGTTGTTTCTCTGGAGAACCTTCCCTGCTAAGTATTTTGCTGTAACAGCTTGAACGGCCTAAGACAGAATCTCATGGTAAAGTGTTATATTAGTTACTTGTTTGTTATTTTTGTTGTTGTTTTAGTATAGTTAACAGTGGGAAAAGAGTCCATGATGGCAAAGCTGAGGCACAGTGGCTGGAGTTGGAAGCCAAGAATTCACATCGTAAACTACAAGCAGGAAAAAAGAGAGTACTAGAAATGCCATGAGTCTTTAAACCTCTCAAAGCCCCCCCCAGCCCCATACTTCTTCCAACAAGGCCACACCTCCTAAACCCCCCCACACAGCGCCACCAGCTGGGGACCAAGTATTCAAATTCCTGAGGCTATGGGGGACATCTCACTCAACTCACCACATGTCGAAAAGAGAGTGGATAAGTGAGTGTAAGCAAAGTCGGAGCTCTCTCTAGGTCTTTGTGTCTCTTTCCCCAGCTACTTTAGCCCCCTCCCACTCCATGCATGTGTATTTCTATCTCACTGGGTTGTGGTAGTCTCTGGAAATGGACAATTTAAGTGGTAAACAAGGACACTTGAAACAAGAGACACTTTGCAAAGAAAATTCTGAAATCATTGTA